>NW_023339718.1:22827809-22879693 GCF_004916995.1 Morone saxatilis
AAATTTCTCGACGATCTCGAATTAATTTATATCGTTTTTATCTCGGGAACAAAGAGTTTTCCGGTGGTATCTCGCGGAGAATCTCGAGAAAACTTAAGTCGTTATCAACGGGAAAGAGATGGAAGGATAAAAATGTCAAATGAATCAATGGTTCCCTTTAAGCGGCTTCCGTAAACAAATATGTCCCGCCTAAACAGCAGCAATCAATGAACTCCTCTGTTTTAAAAGATCTTAGATCAAATTATGTATTAATTTGACAAAGCGCCGCAATGCAACTGGCGCCGGCACCTTTCCCCCCCTTTAGAATGTTATCCCCCTGCTCCGTAAATCCAGTTTTGGTTTTTTCCTTTCTTATTTGTGTATATGTCGCTTCCACCAAGATGTCTGAGTCAACGCATTTTCCTTGCTTTTGATGCTATGACGTGATAAGTGGATGACAAACCGCCTCCTGCCCACTTCCGGGCCTCACATTGGATGGCCCTTTAGGGCTTCCGTACAGAACCAATGAACACTGTTTTGAACCTTGATATCCTCCATTTGAGTCGCACGCAGACACGAACACAATTCTAAGCTCTTCTCGTTGTCCTTGTTGTCCTTTTTTGTTTTATGCCCTATCTCATATTTGCATCAGTAAATCAAATCGATCAACTATATGATATGTCAGATCGTGGCTATGTCTGTTTAAGAGGACTGTACATGAGAAGTGAATCAAATAACTGTATAATTAACAAACAATTAGTAGTACAATAAGAACGCCATGTAAAATGCTTTTGTAATTAGCGTTAACTTACATGTTAAACCTCCGATCAGATTCCAGCAGAATATACTTTAGAGAGCTGTACTGAACAGTGTATATGATTGTGGAAGTCGAGCCTTATTTAAAAAAAAAAAAAAAAGGGCAAGAGTTGTCAAGTCAAGAGATATGGCGTATTGATGGCTTATCGTTTACTAGAAGGTCAGTGAGTACATGTTATTGAGTTTCCAACTGAGATACAACCTGCCCCAGTTCTTCGAATGTAAAGTTCGGCTGTTGAGCTGTCTCTTGTAAGCTCGGTGAAATATTCTCAGGAACCAGCCTGTAATCGAATGTTTATTTGGGAGAACGTCAGCAGATACAATAATGAGGATGAGTTGAGTGGACCTCTTCTTAAAGGTCCAGTGGTGAAAACATTTAGGAGGTATTCGTGAGTTTGTTTAGAAGAAATGAAATAATGATTCGTTAAGGTATGTTTTCATTCAGTGTTATGTTCAACTTCTTATATCTTGCACTGCGAGGATCTCTCTCTTTGTCTGTTTTTTGTTACCCTAGCGACCGGATGCACAGCTCCTTTCGTAGGTCTACGAGACAGTGTCACGCTGTGGGTGGTCTGTCTGTGTGTTGGCCCGCATGTTTCTACAGCTAGCCCAGAATGGACAAACTAACAACTGGCTCTAGATAGGGCCAATCCACGTTTTGTCATAAAACCTGCTGAAATAGCCGATTGACCTGCCTTTTCCCATGCGCCAGTAGACCAAGTTTTGCTTTTCTGTTCTTTCTCTGAAATATGTCACGTTTATTACAACGCGCCTGGAATCCACCCTATTGGGTTTAATTTACAGCAGGATATGAGTCAGGCAGTGGAAGAGGTTTTCCAGTGATATTTGTTGGAAGCTGTGGTTACTGTTCATTTAAATCTTTAACGTCCAGTCTCCTCTTTCAAAGACGCAATCAGCAAAAGCTCTCTCACCAAAACACGACATCATAGTGTTCCACCCTGCGGCCGTCACAGTCTTGGGAATTTGGAGGCTAGAGCTGATAAATAAGCTTGGTGGTGGATGGAGTTGTTTTTATTTTTTAAAAAGCAAGCAGTGTGGATTTGACCTGGGGGGGGATGGAATGCTTTTGCTTGTTGTACCCCTGTGAAAGGGGGCTTATACTATGCCAGTGCTTCGGTTGAGCGCGTGTGAAGGTGGCTTCACCTGGTGACGTTCTTATGAATTTATGCCATTGCTTATAGTTGGAATCTTACTTGTGTTGCTTTTGTTCAGTCCTGGCTATTGTTATAGGAGCTTTTCAGAGAGTTGGTTAGGACTGCTCGGAGCTGTTTTGACCATGTGCTCGCCATAGTGCACTCCTGTCAAACCTTTCCACCGTCCATTTACGTTGATGTCTGTTCATGCAGATCACTCATCACAGTGTTATGGGGTCCAGCACCGGTGTTGAGGATGACTGAGCATGTGTTGTTAGAACCTGGTGGTTGTTGCTGTTTGACCAAAGTGTAACATCATTTTGGTTGTTCTGTGTTCTTTATCCCCTTTCTTGCTTGATGTTCATATTGGATATTTATGCATTATATAACAAGAGTGACCTGTTTTCATATATCTTTTCGCTGTATAAAACAGCAAAATCCCTATAATACCAAACCCATCACACCCTATGGTACCGGTTTGAACGTCGTGGAGAGACTGACACTTGAGCGTGTCGACCCCTCTTGTGTCCCTTTATCCTCTTAGTGTTTCCCAAGGTAATATGACGTTCAGTGGAGGAAATTGGGTGTATAGTGCTAAACAGATAAGGGCTCGCTGGTACCGGTTTTTTTGGTGAGACTCGTCCAGTCGACGTTTCTTCGTGTAATAACAGGACCCTCTGACTAGTGCTCATCAGTTGCCGTGCGCTCAATGACACCCACAAAGGCATTTTAATCCCTTATTTCTGCAATGGACCCTGTGCTTTAGCATTCAGCTTTTGGCCATTTTCACTGGACGAACAGAAGTGCCACCTCTTCCCACTCATTGGATCTGTGACTGACAGTGGGTGTTTGGTGCACTTGTGTCTGACTTCAGCCTCTATTGCGCTGGAACTGTTTATCCAGTCCAGATAACCCCACCGAAGACACAATAAACGGGGTGTGTCTTCCTCGCCACTTCCCAATGTTGTTTGTGTAACTGGACTTTTATAAATGGAGCTCGCTCTCTAATTCGGTTGGCGAGTGTTGTGGCTTCCTCCTCAGAGGATCTGTATTTTTTATGTCTTGTGGTGTGAGGCTTGGTGAAAAAAAAGGGCCTGAACTAAATGATTTATGATTGGGAGCCCAGCTCACCACATCTTATACATGACCAGTCTCTAGGGTGGAATGCCCTCCTTGGCGCGAGAACGGGCGAAAAGCGCAGGTGAAACGGCAGATAAGATCCATTGCATGCGATGTTAAACCAGCCAGAATGATAATAGCTGGGGTATGATGTAGTCTAGGAATTGGATGGATGTTAGGTTCTTGTTCTCGTGTGAAGAATAAGAAGTAGTTTATTGGTTTAAAGGTTCTAATACGTATTGGCTTTTTCATGGGTAGGCCTGATCTAGGGAGAGTGTACTTTTGAGTTATTGTGTAGTGAGAGTTCTATTTCAGTTTTCATCATGGCAGCTCAGATCTCCGATATTTTGACGTATGGCTGATATTAGCACTGGATCTTGGGATCCCATGCCGGTTTCCATGAATGGCTCCTGTTGATATGCTGGGGCTATTATTAAAGCTTCTTGTATATAAACCTCCTAAGTGGATCAGTATAACCTGTTGTGGCCCCTGCCCCCCCCCTCTCTCCCAGCGCCCCGGGGGAGTACCACGACCTTCTCTGTTCACCACCACTCCTATGTCTCTGCTTCTTTTGTTTTATTGTAATGGCAAGAAATTTTGACAAGGGTGGCAGTTCAGGTGGGGTAGCTGGCGATCACAATGATATGCTAGCATTAAAGAGCCCTAGCAAGGAATGCGTGAAAACAGGGCCCCCCTCTCCCTTCGCCGCCACCAAAAAAAACTGGTTGATGCCCCATGTACCTCGATCTTGCTACTCTCCCCATTTGCGGGCCACGCCTCTAAAGCCCGCCTCATATGCGCAGCTGTATGCTGAGGAGAGGAATGGGTGCTGCAGTCGAAGGGGTGGGGTGGGGGGGCACAGATAGTGGCTGCGTTTGATCTGAAGGTCGCCAGCCCCTTGCTGGTGTTGAGAGATCCTTGGCGGACGAGGCTGGCTCTTATTTAATAACATGAAGGGGAAGCGGACCTTTCTCTCATAATTAGGCCTAATTACCCAGTAGGTGTGGACAGACGGCCCAAGAAGAGACAAACTGCCTTTATCCATGGACTTAGAGTCAGATTACCCCAGAGCTGTCTTATCTGTTACAGGGCCAACAGGAGCCTCAATCTTCCTCTCCTGCCTCTTCCCACTGGCTCCCATATCCAGCTCAGGTATATTAATCAGTCAATCTGATTTATTATGCCCTGTCCACCACACACAAGTTTAATTAGACCTTACCCCGTTCTGTAATGTCTGTGGACAAGTTTAATAAGAAAGTTCCCCCGACCTATTTGGGTATTTATCTATTGCTCAATCACTTTATGGAAGCCTCTTAGGTTCATTAAAACTGCTTGGTAGAGACAATTTCATGTAACTAGTTACTTGTCCTTGAGGGTATTTGACCAGAGCCAAGGTAGCTTTGCATTTACTAGAGATGTTTTCTTGTCAGACTTGAAAAGTGACCGGCTCGATTGTTTGCCTCCCTCTGTTAGCAAGGAACAATTTGAGGGTCCTTGCAAATAGATTTGAGTGACACCCTACCACCGTCTTGTTTGTTTTCAGTGTCTGTCTCTCCCTTCCTGAGCAGCCTGCTTGTTTGTATTTGGGTTTGTGGGTGACTCACTTGCAGCCACCACAACGGACCTATTGTTAGGGGGAAATGCTGATGCCTGGAAAAAAGAAGGAAAAGTCCACCGAGGGAGCAGTGGCAAAGAAAAAGTGGCCATTATATTAATCTTTCAGATACAAGTTTGGTTTTACAGTCCCCAAGTGACATCTACGCCACTGTCCCCAACTTTTGTCTGTGATTGACAGTGAGCTGTGATTGTCATTGGAGAGTCCCTTTCCGCCGCTGGCCTTGAGACAATGGCAGCAGCCAGTTGGAGGCTGCTGCTGTGTCCGTGACTCACAGCTCCATGCAGGCCTGCTGCAAGAGGACAATAAGGGACGCTTAATCCACCTGTTATCAGGGTGAGGCTCACTCTGTCACACTCTCACACAGGCACAGGACTCTGGCTCAGGAATGCAGTCTTACCCACTCATTCACAGGAGGAGCAGCTTAACTGATAGACCCTCACAAAACCTCTGTTGACGGTTTTTGCCATTTTCTTCATACCACACAAAAACAAGTTTGTACAGTTGTAGGCCGAAGAGCTTCCTGTTGTCTTAGTTCAGAGATGAGAGATACCCGATGGTCAGTATATTATGCAAACAGCTATATGCTTTGAACCATGGCAAATATAAAGCATATGGTTTTGGTCATATTTTCTATAGGGAGCATTAAAAAGTGCTCCATTTTCCAAGCATGCAGTGTGTAAATTGATAGTAAAGCCGATGGGTCTGATGGGTTTCCTTGCGGGTCCATCAGACTGCAGTGTTGTGTCCTTAATTAGGCAGGCTGGTCAGGGGTCTCTGTTTCTCCGCTTCACAGATTCACATGGACAATTTAACCACTAACCTCCTGAAATGGGTTGCTCCTGAATGCCTCTGGCTCCAGTTTCAGCGTCTGCTGATTGCAGGGAGCAAGGGTTATGATAAGTAAAAGTGGAGGACGGGGTGATTGTGTGTGTGTGTGGGCTGGTGGTTTGTGGGGTTGTGCTCATTAACTTGACCTAAAACATAAAGCTACCCTGTTTCATATCTGTTCTATTTGAAGCTTGACTCAAGAGATAGTTAGCTTAGCGTAGCATAGAGACAGAAAACGGGGAAACAGCAAGCCTGACTATGTCCACATAGAAGCTCACTTATAAACACACTATGTCTCGTTTGTGGTGGTTTTACAGGGGTTTCTGTGCTGTGCTTATTCTTGGCTAGGGGCTTTAACTTCCTGGAGGCTCTTGCTAGTTGCCTGGCAACATCGCTGCATTGTGCAGAATAAACAAATTAGATTTAGAGGTACTGGTAGGTAGATTTTTAGAGAGAGACAGGCTAGCTGTTTCTCTGTTTCCTCCTCACTTAACTCTCAAAGTTCCTTTGTGTTCATGTGAGCTACTTCCCTTCTGTAACCTTTAGTGGTGTGGTTTGGCTGACTTTGATCTTTTTGGAATAGTCATATTTAGGATTTGTTCTGGCGTAGTAGTGTAGGTGTCTGGGTGAACATGTTATTGCAGATAACCAGGTAGAAACTGTTGCATAACTGAAACAAGCATTGTCACTGATTTATTTCTTATGCAATAGAACATATGAGAAATATCTCACTATTTTGAATGTTACATTATTCATATATGTACATATGATAGTAGATTAAGCCTCTATAAGCCTATATAAAGGCCCTCGTGTCATGCAGAGAAATAAATACTATCATAAATACTCAAAAAATACCATGCTTTCTGGGTAATAACTGTTCTAATTTGAATACACTGTCAGTCACTTTTTGCATGAACAGGTTCAGGGCACCTGTGATTCTAAACATAATAGGCGTTTTAGAAAATGGACTGATAGATGGATATGAGCTACCTGAAGTCACTTACATGTGATTGTGCTGCAGTTTAATGTTGAGGAATCATTTCCTTGCAGCATACTTGTGGTCGGTTGGGTTTCCTCATCTGCCCGGCATACAAACGACATAAAAGCCTGAATAAATGCCTCTGGGACAACGGCTGTTGATCACAAGAACAGTGAGAATCCTGAATCTCCGACTGTTTACTGTAATTAAGCTGTCAGGGCTTGTGATTTATGACGTATTGAGTAAGAGAGGTGTTATCATGTAGACTAGGAGCAGGAAGACGCAGCGAGAGAGAGAGAGAGAGCCAAAGGGTTTGTAGCTACTAACAATAGAGAAAGTACAGACAGTCCATTAAACACAACTGTCTGCTGTGTGGAAGTGAAGGGCTTCAAGGCAAAATGGAGCTACTTTCTGACAGTCTCCTCTCAGTGTTTGTGCAAAAACAAAATGAGTTGATTTTGGATTTTAGGCTGCACTTTTATCTTATTGTATTCCCCTGAAAGAGTCCAATTCACCTGATTTGAATGGAAGTTTTTTCTCATTTATGCTGAAAAAGCGGCACAGTATTGTTTAAAGTTTTTGTTGGCAAAGTACTGACTGGAGCTCAAACTGCAGTTGCCACTTAGCTCACTTTTTCTTGTTGTCTGTTTCAGTGGGTGTCGTGACATGTGCTCGCGGCCTCCTTGCGTCCTTACATTGATTGCACGACCCAGGGATGTCTCGTCCTGCTCCGTCTCCCATCTACACCCTGAGGGGGGCTGGCGGGCCCCTCAACACCCTCCACTTTAGCTGCCATGGAGGGGACACTCCCCTCCTATTTTCTGGGTGAGTCATTTATCTCAACATTTAGAATTTGGACTCTTCGTCCTCCCCAGTGAAGTTTTTTTTTTCTTCCTCTTTTTGTTGGTAGTATTTTAGGAGATTTCACACACAATTTAGTGCTTCGTTTTGTCCATCATGGCTGCTATACTGCATGTCAGAAGTAGATACCAAGCCAACCAATTAGAATGCACTTCAATTTTTAAAACAGTACAGAGTTTGCAGGCCAGCTGTTAAAGCACCACACACCAAAAGCTTCAGTGTTATTTAAGTATTTGTGAGTTTGGACAAAAGGAAATATGTTCATACATTTGGGTGCAGAACACTGTTGACTATACTGCATGAATAATATAAACAGCCTTCATAAAGCATCATGCTGGGTTTTGCAGGTCAGGGAAGGGTGCCATCCATATCTGGAACCTGAACACCAGGAGGCCTGAGAGGATTCTGGAGGGTCATTCTGGAAGCTCGGTCATCTGGGTCAGCACAGTGCAGGCTAGAGATACCCTCATCAGGTGAGGATGGCTGTTCTCTTGGTCTCCTAACTTTCTGATAACATACTCATCCTTCTCTTGCTGTTGCTGTTAGATCATTTGTGAATGCAAAATATTATTTAAGTGTATGCTAAGTATGGAATTTAGGGTTTTCTCTTTAACTAAGCTTTTCAGTGACTAACCAACCTGTGGTGATTAAATAATTTAATAGTCAAATATATTGTCACTCAGGTTTTTAAATATGCTAATAATAAGACTATTAAATAAAAAACTAAAAAAGATTTTTGTTCGTTGGTGGAGCAGTCAGGGACGGGACATGCAGATCTGTCTGTGGGATCTGAGCCAAGGTCGCAGTGAGGTGGTGGACTCTGTGTGGACCGGCAGTGTTGGATTCTGCCAGTGCTCCATGCTGGAGACGAGCCCTGAAAACTACCTGCTGGCCTTCGCTGGACAACAGACAGAGGAGGTAAGGAATGTAAAGTCTAAATAGTCTGCGTGCATTAACCCATTTATAAATTAGCGACCAGTTTATTTTGCAACCTGAGTCTCACACAGTGCATGCTGGGATGTGCTCCAGCCCGTTGCAACCTTGAAAATGATAACTGCATATAAAAAACGGACGCAGGAAAGGTCTCTTTTGAAGTCAAACAAAGCAAACAAAGATTTCAGTGTCTTCTGTGGAGTTTTACTCTTCAGTGTGGACATTAATGGGCTTGTAATAATATTTATAAATAATGATGACATACATAAATGCTTATTTGTTAAATTTGTTCAGGAAGTTCAGGAAGTTCATATGAAAATGCTGCAGTTTTAAATTCAAGAAAAGGACTCCACATAGCCAGTTTAAAACTGATCAATATGTACAAATGGCTCAATATTTTTTATTATTTTTTATTATCATTTATTATTGAGGAGGGTTTTCCATTTTAGTGAGGAGAAATGAATGAGGAACCCTCCTGATCAAAGTGTCCACTGGCACATGTTGTTCTATGTTTCTGTTTATTGGCAGGTGGGAGGTGGGATGGTTAATTGGTCTGACTTTAGTATAAAAAAATGCCAACCTGTATGAACCTGACCAGACTTGCTTGTTGCCAGTTTGCTGGATTGACTTTAAGCGTTCACACATATTTGTGGCTTTTAGTACCATTTAGGAGGTTAGTGGAAAATTGGAGGTCCCACAGAAAGAGATGTTCTCTTACATCAAACCCCTGTCATCTTTTCCTGTTACCACACACTGTGATCGTTTGCATGTGGTCTGATCCATAAATATGAAATGGCTTGAATTCAATCAGGTGGCAAACATAATATTTTTAGCCGTGCGTCAATGAATGTGTCGTGAGTGAGTCAACGTGACATATTGAGCATGCATTTTGCAGCCAGGGAACTGTCAAACGGCAATCTAAACAGCATCATTAACAAACCAGACTTCATGTCATGAGTCAGCATGCACATTGCAAGGACAGGAACTTAATACCAGCCAACAGCTAAATGTCAGTTAATTTTGGCTGTGGCTAGTAACATACCATTCAGTGTATCTGTTTGTCTAAAACAGTAATTAGGTCTGTGAGGGCCTAAGAAAGTGATTTTTATAAAGTAACTCCTGCTGTGGCTGATGAAGGAGTCAACGTGGCCGTTCACAGTTTTAATATTTGAGGGTTAAAAAGAGAATTCCCAAACCTGAAGAGACTGCACAATGGAATGAGATCACAGTTCTGTCTGCACAGCATAGAGCAGTATTGAGCAGTAGTTAATGCTCAATACCTACAAGCCTGTACGGTTTTGTGTGGAGTGAGGGAGGATGGGGTAGAGGGCAGCCCAGCATCTTATATTGCCTCCAGATTCATGTTACTTGCTTCGCTGTGGAGGAGCCACACTTGAAAGGGACGGAGCGGTCACCTGATCCAGCCAAATGTGCCTCTGCTAACCCCCGTCCAGCAGGCCAGGCATCAGGGCGCCTGTGACTCCCAGCACCTCAATAATGCCATTGTCCCAACAGACACAGACAGACAGAAACACACACACACACCCATACAAGGTAGACCAAAACAGGCCACCCACCCCATTCCACAGACATAAGTGTCCAAGACAATTTCTTATCATGTATCCGCAAATAAAACACCCACATAAATGACTCCCCTCAAGAAACAATACATTTGCACTTTGCCACAAAACATGCACAATGGCTTGATTTAGCGCCTCAGGCAATATGAAGACAGGTCAATATTTAGGTATGTAACCAAGAAAACTGAATAATTCCTTCTCAGCTATTTCAGGTGGTTTTACTGTTTACTGCTCACAGTGAGATTGCTGGCAGCAGATTACTGCTGTGGCAGAAACATTAATTAATAGTGTGGGTGTTTTATTTATGGGCAGTGGGATGCCACACAAGAACAGTGATCACCTGAGGCACAGTGCAGTCCTTAAAGGCCCTCTTTGTCAGGCACGCAGAGGTAAACTTGCAGGACAGATGTGGCCTAGTGCTAAAATACAGATCGCTTCCCTTAAAGGGCTGTTTAATCTGAGGCCTAATGAGGATGAATATGCGGATCATCAGTGCGGAGGAAGTCAAAGGAATGAGTTTTGGTAGTGATGTGGGTACACATAACAAAGGCACATGCTTTATCACTGGCTTCATTAGACTGTGTATTTTATCAGAATCAGTGCCAATGTGTGCAGGAAAACACCATTCATGTCACGGGGTCAGGCTTTAGCAGGATTTATTATAGACAGCGGGGCGGCTGCTCTGGACTGATGGATGGTACTGTACTGCTGGTTGGAGGCACTCTGATCTGCGGAGGTCCTGAACCACAATGACATATTCAGGTTGCTGCTTTGTTATGTGAATGCAGAAGACAAACAAATCATGACTCGGCAGACAGCTTGTAGATAAATAAACTGCAATTTACTGTGTAACTATAACTGGCTCACAATAATGAAAATGGCATTGCAATAGAAATAATGAAAACCGATATATTAAAACAAAAATACCTTATGGATATATTGGATAAATTCCTAAAACATGTAAAATAGAAATATGAAAGTCTGCCTGGCAGCTTCAGGTTGTGCTCTCAGAGCTTTGACGGGCAAATGACTCACAGTTTAGCCTAAAAATGTAGCCAGTGGGGATAGTATGAGTAGTTTAGCATGTTGACACCCAAAAATGCACAGAAATCAAGTGAGATGAGGCTGCAGGCTGAATACTACAAGGGAGCAACACCTCAGGGTTAACATACCTAATTTCATTGTCATTGTGAGCATACTGATGTTAACATTCACCTCAAGTTAGGCTGTGTCTAAGTACTGCATCACAGAACTGCTAGAATGTGGAGGTGAATAGGCCAGCTACTTTTTGTGAGTTTTAATTGTCACGTGTTCTCTGCAGATCAAGATTATTGAGCTACCCAGTAAGACCCCAGTCTGCACCCTGGTACCTGATGCTAAGCTGGGGATGGTCATGTGCATCAAACTGTGGCAGGTAAGCACCAGACGTTCCTATCACGTGTCATTTTAACAGAAAGTGTTGCAGTGCTTTTAACTTAACCCCTCAAAAAGTAGCAATTTGTCTCCATCTCAGGTTCAAGGAGTTCACCTTGGCAGCCATTATCAAAAGCAGGAGATTCTCTACCTTCTCTTTCCTCCTTGTTCTAAATGGTACTTTTTCACGACTTACCTGCTTTATTCTGATTGGCCAACAGCCCATTACAAGATGCAATAATAGAAAAGTCAACAAAAATATGAGAGATGTGGCACATGATTTACAGCCCAACATCTTGTCCTGGGCCATTTTTCCAAGCATTTCCTCTCAGCTGGCAGCGAGTTCCAACGCTGTAATTAGAGCGTTTGGAAGGGCCGGGGGTTCACAGCCATATATCAGCCTGCAGCTGTGCATCCAATCTGATGCAAGCAGAAAGTTAGCTTTCTGTTTTGTAAATGCTGTCGAAAGTTTTATTTTCCAGCCATTAACGAGACCCTGTAATTATTTTCATGGTTAATTATTAACATTTTGGGTTTGGGGCTTTAGGGGACAGAGTGGGGTTTCAGACTTATGCAAGACTGTGGATGGTTTGAACAAATTTTATGATCTGTTACAGTTTACAGGCAACAGAAATCAAAACACAGCTTATCATTTTAAAGCCAGAGTGAGGCAAATTGCTGGCCTGTGCGCATTCAGTCCTGTATTCCTGTAATACTAATTAGAGTTACTTTAATAGCTACAAAAACCATAAAGGTGACATTGTGTTTGTGAAGTTATTATAGAGACATGAAGGCAAGTTAGAGTCTCACAGTGCATGCTGACATTGTGTTTGTGTTTTTCTTTGTCTCCCTTTGATTTCACTGTTACACCCTCCTTTCATCATCTGATTTATGAACCAATGCTGGTTCAGCGTTGAGTGCCAGGAAACATAATGATCAATTATATCATTATAAATTATATAATATCATTGTAATACAGCACAGGCAGCTGTCTGACTTCAAAGCCGAATGGCCCAGGTGATTCTAAATCATTTCAGGCTGATTCCTTTCAAGGCCTCGGCATGTTCATCTGTTACGCTGACTGAGCGACTCGTGTGTGTGTGTGTGTGTGTGCGTGTGCGTGTGCATGCGCATGTGTGGGTGTGCGTGTGTTAACCCTCTTTCAAACACACAACTCTACCCACAGACAGAATGAAAGAATGTCTGTCAGTCATAAGAAGAAAAAATGTTCATGTTGTCTTTCACATCAGATGCTCATATGCTACCCACTGTTTCCTTAACCTCTCACAGCAGGAGGCAACAGCTGACACCCTCACCCCTCTCTCCACCCTGTCTCTCTCTATCACGCACACGCACCAGGGAGAAGCCACTGACAATGATCTCCACTCTGTCTTCCCTCTCACCATCCCTCCTTCTCTTCTTCCCACCGTTGAGATGAGAAGTGATTATCCTCCATTATTTTCAAGACAGACTCACCAACAGATTTATTGTCGGGCCTTTAAGCCCTCTCTGCCGGAGTTTATGGAAAAGATTAAACGCAGTGTTAAACTGCACTTTCTTCTCAATTCAGCTTCCCTTCAGCAAAATCCCACCCAGCCCTGAGTTCATACGCTGGGATATGTCTTAAAGGTGACAGAGCTATCTGATTTCTCTGAATCTGCTTGGCTGTGAAGCGATGAACAATACGGGCAAACGTGGAGGAGGAAAGTGCCTCCACATGTGGGTTTGACGTGTGCAGGGACGTAGGGCTTGGCCAGGGGGACAGTATTGATGTATGATGTGCAATGCTTTTAATGTGAACAGAGGCTGGCGGGGAAAAGGAAATGTTCCTATACAGATATCCATCACTCTCAGCTCATCACCTTGCTGCCTCGTGGCCATGACATCATAGTGGACCAGGACAAAAACCGGAGGAAACGATTGGTTCCTTATGTTGAAGCAGTGCCTGCCTGAGGCCTGTGGCGGCCACATCAGCAAACAAGCTGTTGGTCTCTGAGTCGTTCATGGTTTTGGAAGGACTTACCACATAAGGAAATGACATGGAAGTGTTTGCTAAATATACAATAACTTTGGAATTGTCACATACTTCTCTCTAATTGCATTTAGATTTTATTTATTTGTGTTTTTTATTGCATAAGTTTATTTGACAGCGATGGTGCTCATTAATCAACAGAGAAAATACTGTTAGTGAGCCAGAATTAGCCTAAAAGCCTAATATTCAGCTGTTGTCCTAGGCCAGATGTTAGAAGGGGACCCTTGAAATTAAATAATACGACTTGTCCTTTAAAATTCATATATACAATGTAATAGATATACACTAAATAGTACAGCACACGTCCACCAATAAATACTGCCACAGTGCAACACATGGCAGTTAGCTACAGTCCATACAAAACAATAATATAAATAACATAAACCTTTGATCACTCACTTGGAGACTAGAAGTTGTCCAGCATGTGTGCCTCATGGAGGCCTCTACTACTTATTTTTTGGCCAAATTTAAGCTAATACATAACAGGCTATATATGAGCATTTGCCTTTCAAAAGGGCTGTAAATGAATACAGGGCTACTGTAACAGCAGTACAGTACTTTGGAGGTAATGATTTGACTCAATTAAAAATTCTTTTTTGGCGTGCAAAACAGTAATTTTCTTTCTTCGGCTGCTCAGAAGACATTGTGCAATACACAGACTGGCTGGATTCAACAAATACAAATTAAACCTTTGCAGCTGCATTTTTAACAATTTCAAGTTAAATCGTGGCTTTCTGTAATTAATCAAGATGCCTGGTCATGCACACTGAAAACTAGTGAAATCTAATATGTTGCATATGTAAAATATTGCAGTAGAATTTTAGTTTAATGCTGTTCAAGGGCTCCTAATGAACAACGAATTTAGAAGCATCTAGGGCATAATAGACTATTGACTGATTGACTGAGAGATAATGAAATTAAGAAGGAGGTTTTGTATAAATTAGAAATTGCAAGAAATAGAGCTGCAACGATTAGGCAATCAAGCACTGTAACTTTTTTGATGATCGATTCACCCTTTAGGCCATTTTTCAAAGATAGGATGCCAAACATCACCTAGTTCCATATTCTCAACTGTAAGGGTCTGCAGCTTTTCTTTGTTTTGTTTATTCCTGAGTTTGGCACTGCTGGTCCGACAAAACAAGCTATTGATAGATGAGACCTTGGTCTCTGGAAAATTGTGATCGATTGTGTGTTTATAGACCAAACTGTTAATGGATTATTCAAGGAATAATAAGCAAATGAATAAACATAATCTTTACTTTTAGCCCTAGCAGATAAACTTTAATATGGAGATACATTTTTAGCTTGCAGTGAATGTTTTTTCAGCCGAAAACTCTGAGGACCTACACCTGCAGCAAATATAGTCATGTTGTCTCTATTTGATAGTGCTTGTTTAGTGCCGCCATAGGGTCTATCTGTACTTTCTGTAGCCTCAGCAGCAGGGGTATTTTAAGCCTTTTAAACCTCTCCAATATTTTAGAAGAATACAAGAACTAAGAAAACAAAAACTTGATGTGCAAAAGGCCATGAAGTCTTGCATGTCCTACAGTTGCTGATGACCTAACTGGACCATGGTGGTCTGAACCGACAGCCTGAGCGACCAACAGACTGGACACAGATCTATAAAAAAGGGCTTTCAGTTTGCAGGCTTGAATGGTTGCATTGTTAATTATAGTAATGATGATTTTATGTTGTTTACACATTACTGCGCTCCATAAGTACAGAAAGAAACGGCACACAGGTTGAGGCCTAACTAGTAGGCAATCTAGAGAAGATCCAGCTTCACTACTCTCTCCTCTTCAACCAGCTTCCATCCATCTGTCTTTCCAGCTGTTCTGTAGTGATGAATCTGCTCCCAGAGCCCCAGCCCCACTCCAGCAGAGAGCCCTCTTGTAGAAAGGCCTGTGGAGGATATAATGAATTAGGTGTCTACCCAGGGTTCCCCGACCTCCGACCCATGACATCATCAATCAAGGAGGTCCTACACTTAAGTGAAACGGTGGGCCCCAAGCCTGGAACGCTTAGCCTGGGCCCTGCCGGCAAGCAGGGGCCACTGATTTTCACTTGTTTTTATTTGTTTTCATAATCCCTTCGTGTTCGTCCTCGCTGATGTGTTTGGAAGGAATACAAGACTCTGTCTATAATTTGTTTATAGCTGGAAGAAGAGAAATATAGAGCGTTAAGTGAGAAGAGGACTTGAAGATGGATGAAAAAATGGCAGACATGGCCCCCTCGCACATATGGAAAAAATTTCTTTCCCTCCTTGCTTCTGCAGGGCACAGTGCTTTTGCTGGAGGCCTGATGGTATTTTTAAAGCAAAGGCACAAGTCAGGATGAAGTGTATATCTGTGCTGTGTGTTCATAGGTCTTCTGAAATGTATTGTGCTGTTCCTCCGGCCAGTGTAAAGTCTTGGAAAAGTTTAAATCGTTGTTTGGATAACACCTCAGGCATATGTGGAAGTGAAGGGGAGTGTTCTATTTAGCGAGAGGCACGGCACTTTATATTTCTCCACAGTGGAATTGTGGGATTTTTGGGAAAGCAGGATGGAGGTTAGATGTCACCCATTGTCCCCCCCTCCCCCTTCTCTTCTCGCTCTCCTTTAGGTCCTTCCTTTCTTTCCTCTGCCATTTCTAAAAATATATGAAGTCCAAGGTTTTTATCAGTTCACCTCTATGTTTCACATTCACAGAGAGGATTTACAAGCTCACTGTATACCTCCACACAACCTCGATCCTACACACTTATGTAAAAGAAGCTAGCTAGCACAGAGAGGTTATTATTTATTTATTATTTTTAAATGTTATACAGCTTATTTTTCTCTTCTTATATGCATAGAAATACATTCTGTGCTTGGGGCAGGTTGCTCTTTATATACCATAAAACCTAAACTGGCACTATTTAAGGTAGTGCTGGTTTAGGTTTTGCATCTGATGCCTGTTTGTGCACCTGGTTTCATTTCATTTCACATGATTTAAAAGATTTATTGTGATGGTTTCGCCAGTTGTAAACATTGGGGCTGGATCTGTAATGTCCTAGGGTGAAATGGGGATGAAATAAGACTATAGTGTGTTTTTTGTTTATTACTTTGTTTTAGTATGTGAGCATTAGTTGATTTATTGATTAGTTCAAATGAATGCATATTAATAATTTAATATTAATAATTAACTTCCGTTTCTCTGTTTTGTATAATTGTATAGTGATTTGGGGGAGGTTTCAGCAGTTGTTTATACACAAGCTCTGGCAAACTATAATGGCCATTTTTCTGACACTTGATAGACTAAATGATAAAAAAAAAAATCCTTTATCAATGTTATAATATATAACATTTTAAGTAATTTCGTTTTGTTTGTTTAAATAAACAATAAATATTTTCCTGTGTTAAAATGTAGAATTTGCAGTAATATTACTGATAAGCTATAGTTTAAACAATGCACTGCATTACTGTAAGATAGCAAATTTTGTCATTATAGTGTAAAAGGTGTCATTAAAAGGTTGTGTATAACTCAACAATAGAAGTAGAGCATACTTTGTCAAAAAGAAAGATGAATAATATAAAATATACCACATATACAAAAAAATAACTAAATAACAGTCAAAACTATGTGGTTAATGAATTTGAGTTTTAAGTTATTTAAATAAACCAAGTTTTAAGAGGAAAAATAAGTTTTGCCATCTGATAGCTCAGTATATGTATCAGGGCCAGCAGCGAGGCCTGTGGCTCAGTAATATAGATGAGGAGCAAAGTGAAGAGTGGTGTAATGGAGTGCTGGAAAGAGAGAGCAGCAGGCTGACGAATGGAGCCCACGGCGTCTTTCCGAGTGTCAGCGGGAGCTTCCAGGATGATAACCTCTGCTCCGCTCAGCTTCCACCGTCGCGCGGTGGTTTCTGTGGTTTTTACTACGCAGCTCTCATCTGACGTCTTACAGCACACTCCTCTTTGTGTTCTCTCTTCCCATCTCGCTGTCCCTCCTCCTTTCTCTTATCGTTCCTCTCTCACTTCCAGCCAGACTCTGGGCCCGGACCTCTCCTGTTGGCTGGATACGAGGACGGTTCCCTGTTGCTGTGGGATGTAACCCAGAGGTCCAAGCTGAGTCAAGCCAAAGCCCACCCTGAGCCTGTCATGTGCCTGACCTTTGACACCGAGCGTCTGAGGGGCATATCGGGCTCTTCTGAGAAGAAACTCTCCTCCTGGATGCTGGACAGACAGAACAACCTGCAGGTCAGCAGAGGACAGGCTTAGAGTGGATAATGTTGTCTAATCCAGTGGTTCCAAACTTTCTGTGTCAGCTCTGTCTGTGGTGATCACTAATGTACCCCTCCATCGATACCACCCAAATATGTTCATTATAATTTTTAATTTTTAATTCATTTTTTAATTCATTTTTAATTTTAAACTGGTTGTTATTTAACACTATAAGCTGGACATTTAAACCATTTATTTATCTACTTATTTCTAACATTTATCCATTATTTTGTTTTTTTCACCATTTTCAACGCTTTAAGCTGACCTTTTAATTTTTTATCTATACTTACAGCTATCTGTTTATTAATTACTTTTAGCAGTATATTTTTATCCATTACTAATTCCCTTTTTTTTTTTTTTTTTACTTTTCTTGCAATTCAATTGCATGTAGTGTTTAGATGTTACTCAATGTGTGGATATATATATTTTTTTTTATCAAATCATAATACTTCTTTTTCCAAATTAGTTGTAGTTATTGTGGTTGTGCAATTGTACACACTTTTCCAGGCCCATCTTGGCAATTCCAAAAATATCTTCTGGGGTAAACTACACCAAGTTAGGTAACCATTATAATGTACAACTCCCCGCCTACTAACTAATTGTTGCACAAGAGAGTCAGCTGAATGCCATAAAATATTAGAGAAAGGTAATGGTGGAGGTGGGAAGAGAGGAGCATTCCCTTTCTCCAGGCTCTCTTGGAAAACATCAGGGGCCAAAGAGGAAGAGGCTCAGCAGGGCTTCGGGGGCCATAAATCAGCTGCTGGTTACACAGCGTTGGCAGGGCCAGGGGCCAAGGGCCGGGCTGGGGCTGTCACTCCAGACTCAAACCACCCACACACACACACACAGACATATAGTCACACATTACGCTTGAATAACATATATAGACGCATCACAAAATGTAATTTTACTTTTTATTGTGTAGTAATAAATAGAAAAATGTAGCAGTTAAAAAAAGCAACAAATATAACATTGCTGACACCAGGATACTATGGAGATGCATACTTACCTTACAGTACATACAGGTTCTCACACACACACATAAATACTTTGGAGTGGATGCACTAAAGGCCATACCAGAGCATCCTCTGCCACACCAAAAGAGATCACATCAGCTTTGTACCATAATTCATTTTACATAACAGCCAATGCTTCAGAGACTTAACGCCTCATTTGAAGCTATATTTTCTCTTGATTTCATGAGCAAAAGGGAATGCTCCCATTTTGCAGCCAACCGCCATGAATCAGAGCAGAAAGGAACCTGAGGCTGATATAGTACACTCCGGCACAGTGAAGGGGTATTATTCTTTCCAAGGCTTTTTACAAATGAATGCTTGAATTAGAAATATTTGCAAAGCCCCATTTTTTTCACCCTGAAAATGCGTCTAGAAAAACACTACGAAGGAGTTGATTCAATATACCAAAAACAGGAGGAGAGTGGTTATTTGGTTTATTTTGCTCAAGCAACAAAATATTGATTCAGCATGTAATCCAGGATGAGGATGACAGGAAAAAAGCACAAGGAGAGGGAAAAGATCCAACAGGGGCTTTTAAATTATCCTGAAGTGCAGCTCAGTGTGACGTCCAGACAGCTATCCTCAGTTCTTCCCACAAAAGTATTTTTGTGTGGCAGCAGTAAGGGGGCGGGAGGACCTGCTGGGTGGCGGACCCGGGCCTCGGGTCCTGACGGACGACCCGTGAGAGGTAATAAAAATATCAAAACCTCGGAGGCCCCTTAACTAAACAAAAAACACATCTGCAGTAAAGGGAACAGTAGTTCACAGTGGGAGGCTGCAATAAAGGCTGAGGAGACTATAAGTGCCACAGCATCCCACTTCCCACAAATTACCCCTGCGATACAGTCCAGTGTAGTGGAACTGGCTGGCAAGGAAGATAGATGCTTTTTGTGAAATGGAGGGGAAACTGGATGTGACACAACACAGTGCAGTTATGATTTAGTGAAGCTGAAAGGCTGTGAAGTGAGCTTATCAAGCCCAGATAAAGACAGATAGCCTCAGGAATGGAGGTTAATGTATTACACATGGCTCCCAGAGGCCTTTATCTCCTGTTTGACCTGGCTGGCCTGATATCTTTTCATAGCAATGAGGCATCATCTTCAGCCTGTTTTCTCCTTTCCTTCTAGCGTACATTTCTGGGAATGTTGTAAGGGGGAGACTATGAGGGCGTGGCTGTTGGGGCTTACAAGCTGTTAAGCCAGATGGACATATATTTAGGCGGACGCTCAAATGCATTGACAAGTGCAGTGACGGGTTCCTCCAGGACAAAGAGAAAGACAGAGGTCGCAGACTGGAAAAAGAGAAAGCGAGTATAGACAGAGGAAGATTAGCAGTGTAAATCAAGCATGGCTGACAGCAAGCTATTTCTGAGGCTGATGACAGTTCTCTACAGGTGGAACTCCTGCCTCTCATCTTAACTACTTCATCTACATGCTGCCTTCTGTGAACGCTTGCACCCGTTCAGCCAGACCTGACCTGAGTTATAGGTCAGGTCATATCACACCCAAGCTCAGTCTGCCATTGGACAGATGTATGCATGAGCTGCTGTCATAAAATGATTGCCCTCCCCATCCTCTTCTCTCTTTTCTGAATGGGTCTGCTCACCTGTTTGACACATCCATCTCCTGTCAGCTGGAGCCAAGCTCTGACAGGCAAGGTGACAAAAGGCTGTAATCTCCCCGCTGCTGAGTGTGATTCAGGGACAGGGTGTGTCAGAAATACCTGCGAAAAGCCTCCCAGCCGCTAGGCTCGAGTGAGTGAGCGATGATGGGAAGTTTCAGTAGACGAGCGTGAACGCCAAGATCCGTGCCAAGACCGAGGGGAGAGACGGGGCGAAAAGTGGAGCAAGGCTTGAGTGAGATCTGCCAAGTGGACGCTCCTTTTGAACGTCTCCTCCGTCGGTGAGACACTACAAAAGAGGACCCTGAAGTACGAGTTTGTGTTGGATCTGTCGTAGGCCGCATAAGTCTAGTGGGCCCAGCTGCTGAGCAGAGCTGGTAGCCTCCTGACAGCTGAGAAATCTGGCATTGATACAGCAAACCTGCTGTGTGTGTGTGTGTGTGTGTCTGCATGCTGTAACACAGGCAAGGAAGGAGTGTTCAAACAAAGAAATGATGAAGCCCAAAGAGGAGTTCTGTCTCTGATGAGATAGTAAGGAAGCAGGGGGAAGAAAAATGAGGCGGCAAACAAAATGAGCCAAGACTCCCCGGTTAGAGCTAATGGATTTCATTACAGATTGAGACCTGGTTAATGGCTGCGCTGAAGCCAGCAGCACTTTCTTGGTATTCATTCAGCAGTGATGTGACTCTGCAGCAAGAACAGTATTGCTGCTGCTAGAGAACATGGAATAAAAATGACAGCACAATTTAGAAAATGCCCCTTTTAAGAACAAAGAGAGTTAGTCCGAATATTGAGAAATAACATTGTCAAGGGGCGAATTGTCTTTTTTATTATGCATTAATTTTCTCATTGTTTTCTCAATGAATGGATAAGTAATTTTGTCTATAAAATCATCATGTTTTCCCAGTCCAAGGGGACAACGTCAGATTGTCTTGCCTTACCAACAGTCTGAAATCCAAAGATAATCAATTTATAATCATAGAAGATTGTTACCGCTATCATGTCTGTATGGTAAATATGAAGAAGATGGTTAGCTTAGCTTAGTACAAAGACTCGTAATGGGAAAATGGGTAGGCTGACGTCAAAGTATTACACTAGAAATTGACTTTATTATTTGAATGATTAATCGGTTATCAAAATGATTGGCGATTCATTTTCTGATTAATCATTTCGTCGACCCAACTCTGATGTTATTATTATATTATGTCCAAAAATCTGTTTTTCATGTGCTGCAGTGTAAAGCAAACATGGGCAGATGCTGTGAATTAATAAAACTAATACTTTCTGGCAGCAACTAAAATTTATTTTATGATTCATTAATTTGATTCATGTCGGAAAATAGTGGAAAATGTAGATCACAATCTTCTAGGCCCCAAAGTGATGCCTTCAAATGTGTTTTGTCAATTTACAATGATATAAAACAGAATTTTTTGGAATTTAAAAGATTGATTGAATTTCAAAAAAGTTGGTTATTACTTTTTTGTTGATCAAGTAATAATTTTGCATTGTTTTAGCTCTATTACCATCCAGCACCACACAGAGTAAAACACTGATCACAAGCAGCTCAGGGAACTAGCACATGATCACCATTAATTTAAAGTTATAGCGCGGGCCGACCTTTTTTCTCACCACTTTTCTTTCTACTTTCTCAGACTGTAGAAAGTAAAAACAATTAGCCAGTCAGCCACGCTGAATGACCATTACCGCACCATTAGCCATTTACTACTTACAATTGACCCTTTAATGAAACAAATGCCTTTTTCCTGACACAAACTATGGGAAGCAAAACAAACAAAAACAGACACTTAAACCCATCATTATCAGGCCTCTAATGCAAACCAGATGGAGAGAGGCAGGGGCATACCAACTTCTTGAGGTAATAACAAAGCTCCAAACAATCTTTCACCCCCTGGGTTTCTTTGTATCAGTGTATCTGGCGTGTTTGGTCTAACCAACTACACTCCGTGGTACCAGCGATGATGGTTTGATTAACAAAGAAATAAAAAGAAATCACATCACTGCCTGTTCTGAACTTAGCTTTCTCGCTCTGTTTTGATCAATGACATTCCTCCCTGCTCCCTCTCTCCCTTGCATTCCACTTTATCCACTTGGGCTATGAGTACCTGGCTTATATCTTCCACATGCAGCTTGTGGATGGTTCCTGCCCGGAACAGGAGCATGCAGATAAATTCTCCACCGTCTCCTCCCAACCAAAGGCCATTAGTCTCCCTAGACACAACTTATGAAGTCAATTTTACGCTGTCCTGTTTGATTTCAGCTCCCATATCCAGATGTTTGTGTCCCATCTGCAGGTCCAGCAGAGATCCCTAGCCCGCAGGAAGAGCACGTTCGCTCCCCAGGAATGCCCACCACAGCAGGCCCTTCAGATAGTGATCTTAGCCACCATTCATTATAATATGTCAGAATGTTGCCCCTTTAGAGAGATTGATACAGTCCGTGGGACACTGTAGATCACAGGGAGAGGGAGCTGTGGCTAATCTTAAGCAGGCAGACGTTACAACAGTGTATTTATCGGGTCCCTTCTCTCGCTGACCAGACCTTTCAGTGTGAATGTAATTCATCAGAGGCGTTTAAAGCAACAAGGCCTCTGCAAACAAGTATTTCAGCGAGATAGTCTCTGTTGCAAACTGTGACAAAGGTAACTCAAGCCCAGTCGTGCTTCCAGAATAGGCCTCCCTAACTCCAAACCAAATAGTGGGACGCAGAGAGATTTGCTCGCAGCCCTCGTGCCATAATGTTTTATGGCCGATGATTGAGTCCCAAGAGTCTACAGCCAGGTTCAACAGATATCCAACCTCACACTTGGACCTCAGTCATCAGATCAGCTGATAGTCTCTCCCCTTCGGTGTTTGTGTTGGCCTCAGTTTCCTAGACGGCAGTGATTAATCGTCTTACTGACCTAATTAGTTTGTCTGATTATTTTTGTCTCCTTATTTGCATGAACAATAAATTAATTTGGTTTTAAATTTCTCTGACACCACAAAGAAACTACTACTCAGCGTCCTTGGCCTTTGCATATGGAAGTGTTTGTAATACATGTAAAAGTACATGGTTCTAACCCGCAAACACCTGCTAAAATCCTTTTCCTCTTTGTGGTTTTACAGCTCCAGGACTGTGTGACGCTGGTCAACCCTGGGGTTTCCCAGCTGTGTATCAGGGGGGACGGTAAGCTTCTGGCGTCAGCTGGCTGGGACCATCGGGTGCGGGTGTTTGGGTGGAAGAAGCTGCGGCCGCTGGCTGTGCTTCAGTACCACACTGACATGGTGCAAAGCGTTGCCTTCTCTGACCATCAGGACCCCAGACAAAGACTGCTGGCTGGCGGGTCCAAGGACCAGCGGATAAGCCTGTGGTCAATATACAACCAGGGAGCTGACACTGGCTGAGCCTTTGAGCTTTGGGAAGATATATGGACTTTTAATCAATACTGTCTTAACCCTAATTTGCACTGATGGTGGTGTGACCCAAAATGGTGTCAGTGGCCAAAAATCAATGGCTCAATATCTAGATATATGGACTATTATACCTGTCTCTTGATATCGAGGTCTTGCATTAATGTCGCCATCTAGCAGTAAGCGATATTGAAGCATGCATAAATAACAATGGCTTAATAAATGTTTTGTTATTATTTCACCTGAGCTATAAAAATACAGTAGTAAAATAAGGGAAATACATTTATGTGACACACTGCAAGTTGTTTGCATTCATAAAAACAGTAGCATCCGCAAGGAAGCTAACTTAACTTTAGTGACATCTGGATCTAGAAACCTGGTGAATAAAGCGCCTGTTGTCCATATCGGTATGAGTTCAAATTCATCCCACACGACGAGCCACCCCTTTTCTTTTTTTATTAGCTAATGTGCCTCACATTACGGTAAACAATGCATCCTGCTGCAGGATTCCTGAGAATAGACACTGGTCAAATATGCTGCGCAGCGTAATATCCTGAATAAGAACTGGTGTTTGAACTCAATCATAGCTGATTATATTTAGTTCATATTATAAACTAAAATTACATTAACTACTGCATTAGTAGCCTATGTTTACAGACTCATTGTACCATTTTTTCCAATAACAAATCCAAATGCCATTCCTCAAACAATGTGTACACTTAACATCTGAAGTAAAAAAGTCAATATTTGTAATATAATAAGTACAAATGCTTAACTCTGGGTTTGGGACTACTATTCATGTTATTTGTTTTTTTACACAGCCTATGTCTTACATATTGTACATTTTCTTTAATAAGGTTTTTTCATGTAGCAGTCATGAATGCATCTACATGCACAAAGTACATGAGAGTATAGATTTCTGCCCACCAGTATGACTGCTGTTGGAGACTGTGACATTAACTGCAGGACAATAATGAGTGTGCAATTAATGTGAAGATCATAAAACGGAAAGTTAGACAGAGGCCTCATTATCACAACATAATTCAGTATTTCTAGTGTGTAAAAAAATATACACCTTCAAATATTTATAGACACAGTCCATCTTAAAATGTGAGGCCAATTAAAATATCTGCTATATTTGAAATAGTTCATTAGGACTTTTGTAGCCCTCTGTTTGCTAAAGCCTTTTGTGAGGTTCTGTGCAGCTATGTGATTGTGTTGACTTATCTGATGGGAGTTTTGCTCCAGTGGATTTGAATTTGAGGTATACGACGCACCTGAGCAGCTATGTAATCTCGTGTTGTTATTCTAGCAGGTCTTGGCTTAACACAGGCCCTCCAGCCTGACCTGAGCAGTATTTGTCAAACAAGGTTAATCACAGCAGGGGCATAAAGAACAGAGAGCTGTTGGTTTAGTGGAGGTGCTGATCTGCAGATGCTCTCCTTGGTCCAGAATTATCTGTTTAGGAGCTGATTTTGTTTTCCTTAACAAGTATCAACTCTTAGTAAATCAAAAAGATCAGAAAGAATGAGGAACTCTACATTAACTGCTAAAGAATTTAAGAGAAGTAGTTTAAATAAAACCATTGTTAACTCCTGCATTTACTCCATCCGTAATGCTAAATACAGATGTCTTTTTTAAGAAACTGACATTTGTCATGAACAAGGCCAAGGGTCTTGTTGTGAAAGTCCCAGGGAAGATAGAGAGGTGTTGTTTTTCTGTCCACTGTCTCTAATAATATTTCTGTGTGTCAATGAGCAGCATGGGAGCCTGTCTGTTACAACACCGTGCCGAGAGCCCAGGGGCCGGGGCTTCAAGCATTAGACGTTCTGCTTAATAAAGGCTTTGTCTCCTGGGATGACCTCAAGTTGAGAAGCTCATCATGCTGTACAGGAAAGGTCTGAGAAATCAAAGGGCCAGACTAGCATAATGGCCACGAATCATTAGCGAACAGAGGAAAGACAAGGTCATTCGCTAGACAAGCTCCCTTGCTGTGACGCTACTGGAAAAAAGAGTGTGTAACTGCAGGTTTTGTTTGTTTTCTTTCTTATATTCAAATGTATGTTTTGGATGTTTGTACTTGTTGAAAACCCTCTGATGTAATTTTAAAAAAATACATGGAATAAGACCTTTTTTTGCTCACTTCTTTTTTTCAAGTGCCTGGTTTTAATGACATGTTTTCCATGTTCCCCGCAGAGCTCCAGCTATACCTTTTGTCCCTGACCCCGCTGGTGACAAGTTGCATTCATAACAGCTTCCTAACTCTCCTGTTGGCTTTGAACAAACACTAGAGGTGGCGTGGGCCAGCTTCCGTCCGTTCTCTGATAAATCAAATCCTGGGTCCATTGGTGCAGATGTCTGCTGAATGGAGCAGACGGCAGCCCACCAGCTTTAGAAGTGCCTGGCAGGGTGGCGGTGGACCTCGTAAATCACTTCATAATGGATCATTTAGGAAGTCAATAAATGGACAGGGAGGCAGTCTGCACAATAGGCCCTGTGCTTCACTTATCACCTAGCGTGTGTCTTCCTTGGCCTTGAAGGTCAGGGGTCAGCCTGGCTTTGGGACAGGACATAATCCGGTGGGTTAGAACAGGACGTAATCCATTGGGTTGTGTGAATGTGTGTGTGTGGTTGATACTGTCGTTCTCTGGGCCTGTGGGTGTATTCGTGAGACGCCACACTGACCTTGATTATTTAGAAAACATAAATGGTAAAACAAAAAGGATTTGAAGAAAATAATCCCCTCTGTGTAAGCCAAAACCAGCATTTTGCCTCACAGTTAAGTTGGTTTTATTTATTTTTTCAAATGTGACTTAATACAAATGTATCAAGGCTCTTGCCCAGTGGTGATGATGTGTTTTGATGTTCCGCATAAAATGTCCGTCAGCAACCTCATGCGCACCATAAACCGTAGCACCTTTTGTATTAGTGGAGATGTGAAACACGTGTTCTGTTGTTTAGGTGGAGGACTCTGGTTGGTTTACCTGGCTTGTTTTTAATAACTGTCCCCAGACAGGGCAAGCAGGCGAGGCTCAGAAGCAGAAATGTACACAGAGGTGATGGGAACGAATCGAGGCCCTTATAGGCCTGTCACAACAGATGTTCCAGATGCAGCTGAGTGTCAAATGATGCCTCAGGTTGCATTATCATCAATCCTCTACCTCTTCATACTTCAATGGCAAGTCCTTGGCACCATGTCTCCTGGAGCCTGACATCTGGGCACATGTAGTGTGCTGCAATACAACTGGGCCTAAGCGGGTTGCTCTTTTCCTCTGTGTGAAATGAAGGATACATTGAAATGTGCTTGAAAATGGCAAAGGCCTGTTGAAAGCATCCTGGAGCTTATTTGGGTGCATGTGTAGAAATGTAATGTAGAAAAATGTTTTCTATTACAGGCCTATACTGACTGTAGTAATTGGTATTGAGGTGCAATTCATTATAATTCCTCCAGTAGGCGCAATTTCTCTGATTTGCCAGTTGGAATAAAATCACTTATTGTGTTTAGTTTGCAAGGATTTTAAATATCTATAATCTCAGCCTGTTAAACTATATTTTTATCTTAATTCAGTAAAAAAAATAAGCTTCAAGGTCCCATTAAAATGTAGGGCAGGGTTATAAAATAAGGCAGCCTCAGACTTCAATGTCATGTCTCCCCACACTGATGCACCAGGGACACCATTTATTAAGAGCACAACATATGAAGAACATTTTCATTGCTGCATATGGTTTGGTACAAACGTGTTAATATGCAAGCGGGGTTAAGGTTAGACAGAGGGCTGCTACTTTATTGCAGTGGTGAGATTTAACTAATTTACTCAAGTACGGTACTTAACTACAAACTTGAGGCATTTATGGTTTACTTAAGCATTTACATTTCATGCTACTTTATAATTCACCGCACTACAAGTCAAAGGCATTTACAGATTAAGATTTCACATACAAGATGCTTATAAAATATAATTCAGTGTTTTAAATGAAACTACCCAGCAGTAAGCTATATAAAGTACTTACAGTTAAGCCCACCTTTACAAACTACAACAGCATAATGCTTCTTAATGTGATAATAATCCACTTAGAATAACACTTCCTGTTATTACTTTTCTTGTGATTATGTAGCCTACTAAAGTTGCATTTTCATTGCAGAGCTTTTACTTGTGATGAAACATTTTTCTATTTGCAGTGTTGCTCAAATAAATGATCACAATACTTCATCATCCAACCCTGCTTTATTGGTAGCTCACTGTGCTTTGTTTGCCAGTTGGCCCTTACAGCCTCACACTGGGTCTTTAGACTGGGTCCTCAGCAGTCCTTGGGTACTGGAAGCCCCAGGTCTGGATGTAATGGAGGGTATTAGTGTACCCTTTTAGCAGAATCATTTTGGATAAAGTATCTTGTTGGAATATATGGGGATAATTTACTATTAACAGGGAGCAATTTACTTATTAAATGATTTCCCCCTTATTGCGTTCACTGACATGGTCCCAGTTATGGACGTGTTTCCTCTGTGTTGTGAAACCTATAATTAGTCGGAATATCGCCTTTTGACCCTTGTCCCCCCCTGTGTTACCTCGCCCAACCCCCCACGAGCAGCGGCGGCTGGGCTGACCATAGACACATATATATTTATGTATATATATATGTGTCTATGGGGCTGAGGGTCAGCACCTGCAGGCCGCCGTCGGTGCGTGCACAGCAGGCGGCTTCCTGAGCAGACTACACAGGAACCTCTCAGGTTGTCTGGACTTTATGTGGGAAAGTATAATGTTTTTGAAAATATTTAAATTTGTTTTAGTCGGTATTTGGCTTAATTATGACTGACGTTATTTTTTAAATGTATTTTAATAGAACTAACTAATACACTAATAATACCAATAGCCTATTAAAATAGCAGGGGAAAAAATACATAATGTAGAATTACTAGAATTAAAGATAGACACACTATATGAATCCCTCTTAACTTTAAATAATCAGGGCAAGACGGAGGATTCATTAGCTATAATGAAAATGACACTTTATTGTCAAATATCACGTTTTTCAAGAGGCTAAGTAGTTAGCATAAACCTTTCAAGCTAGCTTAAAATGAATTGTTTTCACTGTTACGACCTCATTGTGCATATTGAATTTATAATAAAGTAAATAGTGTCAAAGTCTTAGTCACAGCCCAAACAACCCAAAAAATGGTACAGCCAATTAGTCGGCGTTTAAATGTGTGGAAACATTATTTAACCTTTGACACCTTTACAAGCCATTAAACAGTCAGAGGTCAGGCGGCCTGGGGCGTCCTCCTTCCCCCTGCTCTCCGCTCAATGGCAGCTGGCTTCAAGGAGAAAAAATACACTGTTGAAATGAATCATTAGGGTACGTTTCCCTTTGTATCGTGACAGGCACAAATCCCAAAACAGACTTATTTTTTTTCCCATTGAGATTAACCTTGACAACAAAGCATTCCTAATAGGACTTCAAATAGGGGATGGAAATGGCTGCACAGATAGGAGGGTGACATTCTTTAAATATCACTCAACTGTCCCATTAAATATGAGCAATGATATCCCTTTGTAAAGAGGGGAAATGTCAATGCTGTCTTTGTCCAGTTTTTATGACATGACAGGGGTTCTTGTTTTTTGGGAAGTAAATCCATCAGAACACATTTCAGTATTTAGATAAATAAAATACATAAATTTTTACCAAATGATTTTTCGCAATAGTATGACTAATATATTAAATGTCCAATAAGCCATATAATAGTTAATCAATTATTATTATTATGTCATGGTTTTAAGTGCTTATCTTTTAAAAAAAATCTAAAAATCTTGCACTGCACTAATGCAGTTTTGAATGACTTGTTGCTACAGATTTTATTCATTAACCAGTAAAGACTTTAACAGAAAGTTGCAGTCTGTAATGTGACCACAGCTACTCAACTGCACACATGGTTTATCTAAACTATAAGAGGGAAGTGTGTGTAGGAAGTGGTCAATGAGTCCGACATTCATGTGTGTGTGTATATGCTTTTTTTTCAGAGAACCAGGTGCAGATTTCAACATTTGAACTATAGTGCAGTCTAATGTTTAGACAGCCTCCAAATCCTGACTACCAATGACTGCAGGAACAGCGGACACCTCAGCCCAATTCAGCAGGGCAAATCCGGTCGGAGAAACCTGAACAATGCTATCAGTTAGGTAAGCTTTTTTTTTTTTAACCCTCCCCCCTCAGCAGTGCAACAGCAGACAGAGCTTTGAATGGAAGATCTGCTCAAAGACAGTTTTCTTTATGAATTACAAGAATTTAATATTTATTTTACAGATACAGAACAGTCATTCTGCTTCATTTATTTACTTTGAATTGCTGCAAGTCAGTGCCATGGTACAAGCTTCTCAGAGCGGCTCAAGATGTTCAGAACATTTCAAAATCAAATCTCGTATTTTTTTTTCCTCAAACAAAAACATTTCGATGTGTTTCGACACCCTCTCTGATGAGCTCAACATGCAAACATCTCGTCTACCTAGAAGGTTGATGGACTATATAACATATGGCTTTTTTGAAAGCAATAAAAACAAGGCAAATCAAAAAGTGCATTCAACACAAAAACAAAAAAAAGAATTCAATTCCAGTCTGTGATCAAAGGTAATGTCCATGTCAAGGAGAGGTCCCTCCTGTCTCCTCTGTTTGCTGGCTCAATGTCTGCGCCGCTCAGGTAAGAGCTGACCTGATGTGGAGCTATTGCCATTTGGGTTCAAAGGTCAAAGCTGACCTCTTCAAGGACTCAGAGCAGGTGCCCGTGCTTAACGCAAAGATGCATTTCCTTTAAATAAATACGGCAGGGTTTATCCAGCAGAAAGGAGTTTCAGCCCGTAGACGCACCCCGCAGGTTGCGTAAGCCATCAACAGACAGGACTGTGTTGCCTTTCCTGCCTATTTCCGTTCCCACAATGCTGTGCGCCGTCAGCCCTGGTCGGCAGCAGTCATTATCTGGGCCCGTAGTCATAGTTAGAGGGGCCACTGGTGGCTGAGTACATGTTAGCTGTGGCTGGGTTCATGTGGTGGTGGTACGTGTGTCCTCTGATAGTGGGTAAAGGATAGGGCGACGGCCTGGTCTTGGCTCCCAGGTAGTGTTCATAGGTGGTGGGGTACTTGTAAGGGTGGTGGTGCAGGGTGTCCGGGGGTAGAGGATGGGGGTCTGACCGAAGGTCATGGGGAGGGCTGGGTCGTCCACCGGTGAGCGGGACGGCGTGGAGGCCTCCTGGGACGGGCAAGGCGGGGCTGAGGACCCGGGACATCAGTTGGTGAGCTGGGTCGGCGTGTATAGGCGTGCCGCTGGGGTCCCGCTCGTACTCCCGCCTACTGTCCTCTGTGCAGGGAGAGACGTGAGAACAGGCAGAGTGAGTCAATGTTGTGCATACTTTGTACAAGCAGGTTGTGTGGATTTCTCTGAAGTTAGGACAGGTACAGATATTTCTCATACTGATAGCAGTGTTTTTGGGTTGAAGCCAAGAGTTTGCAGGATAAATCACACACAATACACAATAGCACTACCCCCAGAATTAGCAGCATATATTGTTTAAATGCATTGTTTAAATCATTAAGCCTGCATTGAAACACAGAAAATATTTAAAATATTAATTATCATTAAAAAAATATGAATGCATATAAAAATAATGCAATTCACTCAAAATGTTGGAGCATAAATTCTAAATTCTATCTAATAATAATAATTTCACAATAGAAATCATTGTTGAGTTATAAAATTCCTTCAGATGCATTAGAAGCTTTTTTTAAATATCTGATATATTGATCACATTATTATTATTATTGATAAATAAAACCATTTTCATTGCAGTTTTTACTGTGTTACGAAGCTGTGGTCAGTTATATAATAGCAGAAGAACCTCTGTTATGCCTGCAGTGGCTGACACTGACCGGCTGATATTTGATGTTTAATTAAGAGCCAGTATTGGCCTGATACTGCGAATGCACCACTGCACTTTAGTTAAGGATGGAAAATTTAGACAAAATGAGGTGACATATGCCAACAATTAAAGGTGAAACAATTCAACAGGCTGAACAACATAACATGACTGTGTTTCTTGTTTGATAGCAGGCATGAGTTTTGAAATGAAACAAAGAGCAAGCTGCAGACCTTTCTCTGTGCCGTTCTGCTGAGAGGGAGATGACATTGGGTTTCTTGTTCTGGCAAAGGCACTCATTATTGGCAGAGAGCCTGGCCTGTGATTCCTGGGCCTGGAGCAGGGAGAATGGATACAGTTACATACTCATTTAATGAATGTCAAGGGCACAATTTCTTTATTATATATTAAAATGATGAATGCACATTTTAAGAGTTTACACTGATGCATGTAATGAGCATTTACACATTGACAGGCCCCCAATTTACAATGACTAAAATGTGAAGCAACCTATTACATGACTCAGATTGGCCTGTTCTATAAAATAATCAAAAACTCCCATAAACATCAGTAATCGCTTCAGTTAATGCTTTTAAGAAAAAAGAAAAGGTAAATTGCAGAGCTGGATGAACAACATTTGGAATAAGCATTTGTATTGCTGACAATACCAGATGGGTGGGGTTTACTCCATTGTGACAATTACGAGAGTGTCTGGTAATTTGTCAATGACAGAAAAGCACAGTCGATTGACTTTCAAACAACATCCAGTGATTTCTAAACTTCATGGCACTCATTGTGTTCTTTTATGTGGCAAACCCCCCCCACCTGGCACCTGTTTGAGATAAAACAAACGGCAAAACTATTTTGCAAATGCTCTGACATTTTTTTTTACACCGTGTGGAAACATGCCAATAAGACTGTATTGTTTGAGTGTAAACGCTCACCAGTCCTCTGGGTCGCAGTCCCTGAAGCCTTTTGCAAAGGGATTGCTGGCTATCTTCAGCTGTGTGATCTGAAATCCAGAGCACAACATAAAATAAACCTCAGCGCTGCATTCTGTAGCCAGACACAAGCTCATTTTCATTTCTAAATGGTCATTGCATTGGATTTCTATTAGAAAGGACAGCAGTGATAGGCAAGCATCGTGGACTGAGAGTTTTAAGTGGAAAATCTGCTCTGAAAACAATCACAATTGAACACACTGCTGTCTTTAATAAAATATGTAACAGTTCCTGGTCTGTCATGCTGCAGCATCCTTTCCATTCACTGTTATTTAAAACACAAGTGCCAGTTAATACAGAGCGTATATTGTTGTAGACTGTTTATTTCTGAACTCTTTTGTAACATTTACAGATGCTTAGACTCACTTGTAGATTCCCATAGTCCACAACACAAGTTGTTCATAACTTGAATACGCTTGTCAGCGTAATCCTCATAGTTTCACTGCATTTCAAAGGCCATTTTCCTCTTTTGTGTCATTTTGTCTCACATTATCACATTATGAAAACAATAAATGACCCACTGTAAGTGTAAAAGTAATTTCCACTTTGGAGAATCTGTGACATTGACCATCCAGTAGATCACAGTGGTTTTATTCTCTAGCCTGATCACCGTGTGGCCACGGGAATATTCCAACAACAATAAGGCAGCCATTCCCGCACTCCTCGCTATCACTTGTAAATTGCTGATAGGATTGTATTCTAATGTTTCCCCTCATTACAAGTCGCTCTGAATAATCGATGAACGCACTGATGTGTGAATCTAAGCAGCCTGATGGAAAACAGAGCAGAAAGGGGAGCACAGCTGTGCGCACAGAGCAGAGGCAACATTTACGCACAAAAAGCGCACAATGGAAAAGATGATAGCATACCTAACGGAACACAACCGAGTCATTCGTTAATGTTTGTACACCGTGTAGCAAGGCAATCACAAAACGGGCTATTTTTTTTATCATTTATTTATTAACAGTTGGGTTGAAAGCCACCTTGTTATAGGCTATTACTCTGTGGTCACACTCAGTGTACCCATAGTGTTTCAACGAATATATAGCCTATATTTATGTGCCTTATCTTTTATATGGTAGAATCAGGCCACAACCCTCACATGGCTGCCGTTAGCGACGTTCATACACGGTAATAAAAGCGTCTTACCCGGTGGTTCTGGTACGCTGTGACCGCTGTGAAGCGGGTTTCCTCAAAAACGAAGGTTTTGTAATTCTCTTCGGCATATTTCTCGCTGTCCTTGCGGGGGTCCACGTAGACCACATGGAACCTGGGCTGGTAGCGGTGCATGGAGTTCAGAATGATCTGCAAACACCAGAGGATTCATCAGCACTCATACAGAATGATAATGCAACACGGTACTGGAGGAGGGAAGGCTTCAGTTGCACAAGTCAGAATGTTTTATTTTAATCATAATACATAATAAATAAATGATGGTTCGATATGAAAAATTAAATATCGTAAAGACCAAACGAAGTAGTTTTAAAAATGATCTTATTCACTAAGTAGCCTATATAAAAAAAAACCTGCAGCCCTCTCCAAAATGCATATTTGTGGATATAAGCAGGGTCAATAAAAAGCCATTAAATGCATCACAGGAGTGCTCCTGTTAAATCCATTTAAACCCGTGACATTTATTTAAATATTTAAAGACAACTTGAGAATATTTTATCAGCATGATTCTCATTTTAAGGGCTAACATGAGCAATGATGGTCTTCAACTAATGGTTCCAGGCCCATGGTGGACTCTCTGTATGTGGTAAAATACCCCCGAAACTCCAGAATCTCCGGTTTTCTTTCAGATTTCACCACTAATGCAGGGACACACGGAAACACTCCGGCAGAATGGAAGATCAAACGGGAAGGGCTGAACTCATTTCCAGTGGTGAAATATTCCGCTTCCTTGCCGTCATTTTTGGAGCAAAGCCTGATGCGCAGCGCCATTTGTGTGGACAGAAAATAGGCTTTTGGCAACATCTGACTATTAGTCCAAATATCAAGATTTACTACTGTTAAATCATTTGTGTCAATCAATGGCGAATACAAATGCTCAACCTCTCCTTACACAATAATACTCTTCCTGCTGAGTTTACAGCTTGTAGAGTTTACAGTATTGTTGACCCCTTAAGTGTTCGCTAAAACCTCAGACCGTGGTGTTAAATAACCCTGCTCATTACAGTTATTTCCATTCCTGCCTGTTTTTACTAACTTATTGGGGTGCCGTTGCTCTGTTACTCTTTTTCTGTGCGCATTTATTTTCAGTGCTGTAGCCTACTCACATGGCCGTTGTCATCCAGCAGGTTGTTGGTGAGTTTAAGTTTATCAAAAGAGACAATCTGCTTCATCCACTGGGCGCCCTTGGCCGGAGAGTCCGGGTGGTAGTGGACCCTGCCCGGTGTGGCGGGGTCCGCTTTACCGGCAACCAGCCACGATGAGCTGTGGAAAGCGTACCTGTGAGACCGAACAAAGGTTCATTAGACATGAGGTTCCCACTGTCCTACATTATTCACTTACAATAAAAGTCGCCTAGTCACGCATACAAAATGCCCATGCATGCATAATGTATGAATGGGGACACACACTGAGCCTATAGAAAAATGGCAATGAAAAAGATAAGACATTGAATGTATCTCGAATAGTCACCATTATATTTCGAGCATAAATTGGTTAATGGGAAATATTTATAGAGGTTCTAGTCCAACCGTGTATAGTAAAAACACATGTGCATGTTGGTATTCATGAATTCATTCTTATATTTATTTATTTCTTTATTTGAAAGTGGAGTTTCAGACTGCACAGTGTTTCGCGGTCCTGCAGTGACAGATGTGTGTTTCATCCAAAAAGTTACCTGTAACGTTTGTCGTCCACAGGCAGGAAGTCCATCAGGAGCATGTAGTCCGCCATGGGATCCATCCCAAATATTTTCACTTGGAAAGTTGGAAACATTCTCCTGGCAAAGAAAAAAACACAGGGTGACTGTTAAATCTGGGCTTTAAATTGTTGTTACTGCTGCTTGCTTTGGGCGCACATTTAGTTTTTATGTGCTACTTCGTGTGTGTGTTTCGACGGTGGTGTTCAACTGTTGTCAGTGGAGCCAACAAATGATTTTAGCCAAAGTATTTTTTATTTTTTTTAGAAAGTCATCCTGTTCGCAGAGACACATGCAGCTTCAGGCCTTTCAGAGCTCCGTTTGGCCCGAGCTGCAGGCTACAAGACAACAGGAGCTCCAAGCTATTGAAACTGACGTGACTCAGTCCGTGCGTAACCATCTGAAACTCTCCCTGATCTGAACGCAGCTTGTTGCCTTTTAGCTCCGCGTTTGTAATTTCTGGCAAGACGCTTTAACTTCTCTTCTGCTCTTTTGACGAGTTCCAGACACATGGAGGCCTGCACACGCGCATATGGGCGTTATTTGGGTAGCTCGAGGTGTGGCACTCTTTAGAGAGTCTGAACATTTTATTATAGGGATCGAGAGGAGAAGAATATCCAGAATTATATTGTAGGCTATTAAAAATACATCAGGGAACATTTAGAGGCCCGTGTTCTCTGCGTGCTGATATATTTGTGACTTTTATTCATTTATGAACAGCCATTATTATCCTTTGTCTGTAGAAATTTGGATTGAATCCCTTTTTGGATGTTTTGCTTGAAGTTTAGGTATTGGAGCGGCTCGGCCAGCGCACACAAACATTTGTTTTTTCCCCCCTCTCCAACTAATCTAGACTACTATCCATATCCCCAAAAACAGCAGCTGAAAGTTGAGTAATCCACCGAGTCAGTGAAAGGGATCCTAAAATCAACGCTCAATTAACGTCAGTGTTGTGGCTAGGTGAGGCTGAAGGAGCTTTTAAAGTGCTCTGCTGCAGATCTCCTTTCTCCTGTCAGACAGCAGAGCGGGGAAACTCAACCCTCACTTTCAGGATTAAATCAATTACCCCATGCCTCTTTATATTACTACTATACAGGAAAAAATCAGGGCGCCATTTGGTGACGCTTATACGTAATTGCCGTTTTCTGGTTGAAAATAATAATACTAGTGCAGCACTTTATCTCAACGAGGGTCAGAGGTCAACTGGTAAGATTTATGTCTTAAGGATACAAGCAGCTCGACACCAGCAGAATAAATGATCAATTCTGCAATTAAAAATACCCTCTCTAATTCGTGTAAAATTTGGAAACTAATATGGCAAAATCGACCAAATCTTTAAATGACCATGCTCTGTTTTTTAATTAATAATATTCACGCAGTTTATGTAACCAACACGGATTTTCGTGAGACAGGAGAGGAAAGGGAGGGAAGCAGCAGACACTGCTATAATGAGGAAATAATAAAAAAAAAGGTAAACACGTGTCGAGGCCCGAATAAAAACAAGAGTGTAACACTGTAATCGGCTTGTGGGAACGGATCTTCGTTCACACATGTAAAGACTCTCGCAGATTAAAGGCCATAATGTTGCGTGTAACAGCGCTGCGTAAAATTTAATCTGACAGTGAAGAAAACCAGCCGAGAGTCCCAGTTATCCTCACTGGATCTATTAAACGCAGCAGGATCAGATCAGCAGAGTGTTTACAGCTGACACATCCACATACAAGCCTCCATGCGTCTGACTTCAGAGCAGCAGACCTGAACTGCTCGCCTGCACAGCTTTCATATTTTATAAAGAATAATGTTTTATTAAGAACAATATTTTATTAAGAACAATATTTTTATTAAGAATAATATTTCATAAAGCCAAATGCTCTGACGCGCCGACAAAAAAAGATGACGTCAGTGTTCTATAATTTAATTCATCCGGATTGTAAACAAACATTTTAGTCCTAAATGTGCAAAAAGCAACATTATAATTTCTGTTAAGTGTTCTAATTCTAAATAGTTTTAGCAGTTTGGACCCATAAATGTGTTATTTGAAGTAAGAAAAACAACATAGCTGCATAGTGAAAAAGGCCAGAAGAAGAAAAAAATATTAGCCTAAATCTATTTGATAAAACTCGTTTATCCTCATTTCAGTTTGGTACTGTTTGCAATGTTATTTATTTTCAAATAATAATATTTGAAAATAAATAACATAAAAGGAAATCGAAACATGTATATCTGATTGGCCTCAGCAGCGTAAATACTCAAAATATTTATATATACATTAATATACATTAAAAAAACGTATACTCGTTTAATGCCATTGTTGTATCTTTGTGCAGGACATCGAGTTATATTAGAAGCTACAATAAAGCTGCCTCTGCTCGGTATTTTGTGTGGGCTCTGTCCGAGAGTGCAGCAGAAGTAAAGTAACTTCCAGCCTGTGGCCTGTGGAGAAAGTGCTCACCTGCCAGCCTTGGTAACGATCATCTCCGTGCCCAGCTGATTAAACTCGTCCCATAAAGCTTTCATCTCCAGCTGGACGTTAATGTTGGCCACTTTGGGGTTCTTCTTCACGATAGTTTTGCTGTTCGGCGTGGAATTGGAGGACGACGAGGAGCAGTTGGGAGTCCCGTTGTCACTCGGCGGGGCCTGGCCCGGGTTAGACCCCGGGTAGTTGTAGTTGTGCTGGGCCGCCGGGCAGGGCTCGAAGTGGGACTCATGTTGGCTGTAGGGGTCCCCGGGGGACGGCGAGAGGTGGTAGCCCCCCGGCGTGTTGAGGCTGCTCAGGCTGCTCGTCGTGAAGGCTGCAACATCGCAAAAATGGGACAGCTGCGTCAGCCACGGACTGGATATGGCTGAAATCATCCCAAAAAACTGGATTTACTAAATATGCCCTGCACTTTAAGTCGGTTAGAACACAGATAGTAAAAACAAAGGCAGGACTCGGGGATCTCCAGATGAAGATGTCACGCACAAATGCACGCCTTTCGGTTTAAAGGTTTCCGTGTCGGCTGCTTATTAATCCCTGAGGTTGCATCCACTGCCAGCATACTACAGGCTGCCTGCTCTAAAATAGCAAACGTCCCAATAGTGACGAAATGTTTCCAAAAAGCCGCAATGCTCGCGTAAAATCGCCGAACTATTCGCAGAAACGAGCTTCGATGAGTGTGAATGAGTTTTTGCTTTGGATCGATTGCGCTCTGAGCGGCCTCTGTTGTGCGCTGCTGCAGTGTGTGAAGCACACTGCAACCCAGTCTCCTCTCTTATCTGACGCAGAGGGCCTCCCCTTTGCGATAAAACCGGTTCTTATTTCTATTTAGATAAGGAACTGCAGGTAATGTGCCTTTTCCTCGCCTTGGGACGAGACTGATTGACAGAGAAGTGCGCCCCTTTTTAATGGGCTTTCCGGCACCCATTTAACTTTTGGATAAGGGTATCGCCCACATCACCCCCGTTAGCAAACAATAGAGGAACTGGCCGGCAGAGCGGAGTGTAAACGGTCTACAAGGTAAACACACATTGATTTGCATGAACAAACAAACAGGCAGCAGGTGACTGTTGCTTTCTCGTATTGGATAAATAGATCTATGGAGTGGATATAAAGCCCCCTGCGAGCTGGATATGCGTATTATGGTATGTTTTTACCATTACGCACAGGGTGCCCGTGGAAACCCTCCTCCTCTTGGCTTCATTTTCAATGTATATGATCCTGTCCACGAATTAAAGTTGACTCTTTGTCCAACGCTTTGGGGTTTTTTTCCACCCTGGCTGCTTTGTATGCAGACTTCTCCCTGATGGTGACCACTAGGACTGAATTTGCATTATTTTTCATAATGGGCCAAGCGTTTCAGAATTTCCTTTTACAGTAATTTGAAAACCACGCACATATGAGTGGGTTTGCGCTTTGAATTCAGTTGCGCGTTTTGTAAATATCGAGTAACCGAGCAGATGCAAGGGTCTTATATAATTTCGGCTGAGATGTATACGTGCTACAGCAGCTCTATGGGCATCAACAAACAGATTTACCTTCCATTTCCCGGGTGACAGTGCTGTAGTGCATTTTAAAGGAACTGTGGTTGTGTAGGTCTGGCTTGTCCAGGCCGGTGCTCTGTTTGTCAAACGCTGCGTTTCCTGCTTGCTCTGCAGCCGAAATCAGAGAGGCAATACTGAAAGCATTTGCCTTTGGAGAGAGGGGACCGCCGTCGTCCATAGGCAAGGGATCGAGTCGGGAAAAGGCGTCCCTCCTCCACCTCCTCCTCCGCTTTCCAACCGCGCAGAAAGCAGGAGAAGGCTGTGCACAATGGGGAAGAACATGCGCCAAAAATGGGGTTTTCACATTCCGCCACCGGCGCTCCGTGGGTGCGAGAGTCTGGGCTAGACTGTTCTTAAAATATTCCCACGGCTACTGTGAAGACGCGAAAAGCACCCCGGTGTTCAGATTCATCTGGTAAACCCCTGGACACGTCCCGGTGTCAAAACATAGTTCAGCCGCAGAGAAGGGAGAGAGAGCCTGCCTTGTTTGTGCTCCGATCGGTGGCGGGGTGGTGTCATCTGAGTCCTGCCTTGAGGAGAAGCTACTACTGCTACGAGAATGTCAAAAGTGAGCGAGATCCACGCCTCCCCTGCACCACTAGGAAAAAAGTGTCTGCGCTCTGCACTGGATGTTTTATTTCAATAAGACCGTGTCAGTCATTTGAATTCAACTCCAACGTCATTGCAATGTCCGGCTTCAAAGTGCGCCACTTTTCCAGTAAATGATGGGCCTATATATGCGTTTGCATATTTTAGCCGTCCAAGCCCAGATAGAGCTGCTCCTGCCCCGAGCTCGCCTGGAACACCAGGGGCTGCAGTGCAAAACATATACAAATATATTTTAGAGAGTTCACTCTGTTTTCTTTAAACAGGGGGTGGAAATAAAAGATATAAAATGTAAGAAGATAAGTCAATTCACACTGTTTACTTTAGTTTCAAATGTGGGTGTTTTTTGTGAATCAAATAACACACACAAATAAGAATAAAGCTTTTGATTCAATCAATGAAGAACATGGATCCAGGAAATAATGTGATTGGAACAAGTAAGAGGTGGCAGATATGTTACTTTATTTAATGAACGAGTCACCAGACATTCAGCTGACACCAACCACATAAAGAGTTGTTTTTCACACCGAGCATCCATCTGTACGCTTACTCATCTGTCTACTGGGACACTTGAACAAAAGCAGTATAATGTAATGTATTGCGTAATTTCACGCGATTTGATCTGAGCTTTACACAGCCCCTTTGCCTCCTCTTTAAGTAGCTTGCCGCACACAGAAAGACACCGATTTTTTACCGAGCAGAAACGCCATCCCTGCACTCCGTAAACAGAAGAAACACACGTGGCACTTCTGCTGGACTTGACCTCTCCGCCTTGCGCCTCCACCATCGCCTTGTTGGCTCTCAGCTTATCGAGGTTGAGCTTTAATGTGCAGCAAACCAAAGATGTGTTTTGTTGGAGCTGCTGCGATAGCGACCGGATGGTCTAATTTACACTGCAGTCATTGAATTAAGTGTGAAGGCAGCAGCGGGGTTCTAATGGGATAAAGCCGTTAGAGGATTAGCCCTATTTGTTTTGGATGTTTCTCCGTGGGAGGCAGGGAGCATAAATAAACTACTGCAATATGTTGTTTAGATAGATAGATAGATAAGAATACGATACGATGATCTAGATACGCATACGGATAACATAGAGACGGAATGTAGATAGATATTAGTGATTTTGTAACTCACACTCAGAGCACTGTTTATTCATAGAGTAGGGGGCATTAGAGCCTGTGCGCATTGATTACTCTATAAAGGAAATCACGCGTGGCGCAGTCACAACCAGTGTAAACCATCGCCCAGACGATGTATTCCTCCCAGTGTGTGCCGGGCTGTTTTATCAGATATGATGCCATCGATACCGACTCACTTCATCATTGCCAAGTCGGAAGCCTCCTTTGTAAATACTCAGGTGATAACAGACAAAATACAGGAGCAGATCAAAATGGGAAGAGACTGTGTTGGAATTCGCTCGCAGGCCTCAGCAGCGGCCAGAGCACAGCGGAGGCATTCAACGCCGCACTACTCAACATAAAGACTGACTTTATGTGAAATATTAAAAGGAAAAAATACACTTGTTTATCCCCCCCCCACAGACACACACACAAACCCTCCCCAAGAAAAATATGCCGTGGAAGCAGAGTATGTGCCAGATAATTAAATCGAAAGCTCACAATAAATAAAATCAGTAGGTGCTTATTCACTGCGTAAAATACGCATATTAAGGCATTATTAGAATGCAGATTCTTTCAGTGGGCTTCCATAGAGGTGAGTGAGCTATCACCCAAGGAAACACATTCTGTGCAGCTAGAGCCTGGCAGTAGCACTACGGGAGATAAACGTTTCCATGAAGTGTAAAAACTCGCTGCAGACTTTCTATAAAGGTGCAACCACACGCACATTTGAACGCCGCCTACATGTACTGGTGATTTTTCGTTCTAGCACCCAAGCAGCTTGAACAGCACAACCATTTTTAATCTGGTAAAATAGAGTTTGATGTTTTTTTTCTCCCCCTTGACTTTACTACCTCATGCGCTGCGGACTGTGTCCTCAGGAGTTTAGCACATATGAGCCAAAGCTGACAACAAGCAGACAAAGTGAGCAAAGTACGCGAACAGCCCTCACTGATTAGAGGATACAGGCCTGAACGCCGACTGCTCCGTTTCTCCCTCTCTGACTGATGGATGCAGAGGACACACACTGTACACTCACATCTCTCTGTCTCTAACCAGATCACTGCATGTTTGTCTTGTTTTTATTGAGCATGTGATGGTGTTCTAATTATTCTTCTCATTGTGGCCAGAGTGGGGACATATTACATTTAGTGTAATAAATTGTTTAAATGATTTGAGAACTGCAGGCCTTCATATAAGCTAGTCCGTACAGAGTAATCAGGGACACGCTGGTTATAAATTACTGCTCAACAGACGTCTTCTTAAAGTTGATTCAATTGGATGTTTTTGTATGAATTTCCAGAAGAACTCTGATTAAAAATTGCAACACTTGCGGTCCACGTTTACATGAACTTTCTGTGGACGTGTATTAATTCCGACATGTTATTTCGTTGTTTAATGTACTTAATTAGTGCATCCGCTAAACAAATTTGCCCACACTTGAGCTTCGGAGTTTGCTGCAGGCATGCTTTCCATCTTCACATCTCAACTGAAACTGAAAGGACACTCCGAATTTTACAGATTTTATTTCTTTTTAGGAGTTAAATGTTGGATATCTTACATTTTTATTTTGCAAAGAAAATATTATCCGCCCTTACAACGCGTTATTCTACTGCTTTATGTCCATGGTGCTCCGGTCCATAGATATGACAGGAGCCAACAGAAGGCAAACCTGTCTGCTCTGCGTGTGATTTAACGCGCGCTGTTACGCGCAAACAAACAGTTGTTTGAGAAAAAAAAAAAACTCTACCAAAAAAAATAAATAAATAAAAAAACAGATTGCACTTGTTGTTTTGTGTCTTCCTGTTGTGTTTTACAGTAGAATCGGAGGCTTGTTTTCCTCATGTGGTGCAGGAGAGGCCTGTGTGGTCCTGTGCGTCCTGTTGTGGTTATATAACAAATCACCAAACCAAAAAAAAAAAAAATACTCCCGCCCATGCCTCATTAAAAGGCACAGATCTCGTAAACGTCAAGGCTCTGCGGCTGCTGTTTGTGTCTTTTTATTAAACAGAGATGTGATTAGGTCATCGGTATATCTGAAGGACCTGTGGGCGCTCTCTTTCTCAACCCGCTCCCCTTCTCCTTCTCCTTCTCCTTCTCCTTCCCTCATAGCGAAACAGCATAGAATCTCCTTTGATGTTTTTATGCTCGTGTTGTGGAGATATTTATTTCTCCACTCTTTCATTTAATGAGTCTGTCTCAGCCGCAATCAGGCTGATAAAATTATTACACGCTCACATCATTTAACAGATAATAAATCACGGGTTATTCCACTCATCATAAAAACAATGATTTTCACATTCATGTTGCGTGACTGAAGCTGCAGGGAGCGACGCTGTAAAACCCTATCCTATCTAAATATTAGTGTAAATCCCTGAATAAGAAGCAGAGGAAGCGAGCAGTTGACCGCTGACAGCAGAGGGCCCGGGGTGTCCCCTCTCTCCGCGGGGCTTTAGGAAATGATCGCAGAGGCGCAGGTATGCAGAGGAAACATTCAAAAAGGTGCCTCAGCTATCTGTAGGACCTCCGAGCGGCCTCAATATGAGGCGAATATACATAGAAATAAAAACCGATTCCATATCCGGATGAAAAAAAGACATGTCCTTAAGTCAGTTCTCAGTTAGTATTGGGCGCACACCTTCAGAAAAAGCCTAATGAACACACGGGAATGGGAATATTGAGTAAACCTATCGGGAAAAACGCTTTCAAATACATTTAGTACGTGTTCTTTTATTACGTTTACATTCTATATTTATTTATATGTCGACACAGTCAATGAAAAACCCCTATATAGTATTTTTAACAATTAACTGTGGTGGTGAATAGCGACATTAATAAGCCTTTTAGCTGTATGTTAATATTAATATTAATAATAATAATAGCAATGATTATATAGTATCCTATGATTAATAGGGACTTTCAGTTTAGCTTATATCACTGTAGGATCCATCTTTAATTTAATTACAAGTGAATCTTGGTTTTTCGGATGAGTTGTCGAAGATACTATACATAAATATAAGGATACCAGGTTGTATATAAACCTTTTGCAAAATGCAAAATCAAAATTTTTTCTTTGTGTGCAGGTGCAAGCAGTCTGTTGCCTTAAAGCACCAGCAGTGGATTCATTTCGTCTGTTGCCTGAATGTTGTGAATGCCTTCATTCACTCCCCCGGCTAAAAAATGTCCACCTCCTTTCCCGAAATGAAAAGTCCACATCAGCGAGAATACTAATTGGAGTTTTTCAGTAAAAACGTCCAAACATTTTACCACAGTGATGAATATTTGTCCGATGTCTATCAGTATTTGTTTTTCCTTATTTGTAGACTAATTACATTTTTATCATCTGTCACTGAGTGGTTAGTTGGATATTTAGAAGACTTTTCCGTGGCGTTGGTTGGTTTGCCATCATGAATACATTCAAAAGTTGTCGCTCCAATGTCGCAGAAGTTGATTATTATGTGCGAATGTATGCACGCTGATAAAGACAAGATAGTATTACTGTGTTTATTTGTGAAAGCACGCACAGATTGCTGATCCGAGTGTGTTACAGATGTTTGCAGATCCACATCGTCCTTCAGTAGCCTTCCAGTCATGCGTAAAGACGACCACAGTACACTAATCCTACAGTCCATTTCAATAGATGTGTCATAATAATACAAATATGCTACACACCCTGAACGGAATATAATAGGAATAATATAATAAGATACTAAAATACCATGAAATAACAGTAAAGTCACTGTAAGATCTAATACTACTAATATTAACTTCTTGTGGATAACACAGTGAATTTCTGTTTCTGAAAAAAATGAACCCAAACATATTTCCTTGTTGGCATATAAATGTGGTTTTCCTGTTCAGCCTGGCTCTCTTTGTATTTTGGGGGTGATCATAAAAGGACATAAAAAACACAATGGAAATGAACACAATGGTTGACCAAAAGGTGAAAATCATGATTCCCTCGTGTCTGTTCCAAGCAAATTCCAACATATATTCCCACACACATTGTTAAAACATGGGAAAACAGGCTGCAGACCTTTTAATATTATTCATTTTAAAATCTCAGAGGGAGCACTAACATCTTTTAGAAAAACATTACTATAAAATGATGGAAAATCAGGTTTTAAAATGATATTCTAACAAATTTCAGAAAATGTTCCTTCAGACATGTTTTTTTTTTCTTTCACTTGGTTTATTCATCATAGCCCATAATGTGAAATATATGCTTTGTGCTTGAAAACCTATTTTTTTCTTCGTCTTTATAGATTCAGAGGTTTGACGACTTTACAACCTGATCTATTTGTCCAAGCAGCCATGCAGAAATAAAAAGAGACAAAGCAAGAAAAGCACAATTTTCACTTTCCCCCTCCCCCTTTTGCAGTTGTCTGGGAAGATATGTGCCACCGCTATTTGTTTATTTTGGGAAGGAAGGTCCTCTCTCCACATGTCTTCTCTGAGTTAACGAATATGGGGCTGACAGCTGCCAACTGTGCCCTTCAACAGGCTCTGTGCAGCCTGGTCAATGCAGGCCGGCCTCGACACTCTGCTCCCTTCAGCCCCACTGCACCTGAAGCAACACTGTAAAGGACAGAGAGGGGAGCAGCCAGTTACCATCCAACTAGCAGGACGTTACTGTAAGACACAGTCTAATGGTAGCATGGGGAAATGCCCAAAAGTGTATTTCTTTCTTTCATTTTATCAGGACAGGAAGATGGTAATGTATACATATGTTTATATGTTATAATTCTGAATAGTCCCTTCAGAGTTGTTATCAGTGTTAATCAAGTTGAATTTCTCATGGAGGGACTGAGAAAGAGCAAAAACAGTTTGGAATGTCTGTGTAGGACATAGGAAGGGTGGGGTGGGGTGGGGTGGGGGTTGCTTGGAGTCAGATCCCTTTTCAAAATCACTTCTTCTCTTTCCCTCCCGTCTTTGTTTTAAAACTGGGAAGCTTTTAGCTTTTGAAAAGTATCCTTTCCCTATCTGTTGCGCGGCGGCCCCAGTCGTCATCACCTCGCCGCTCCCCGCAGCCCTATTGGAGCGCCGGTAAATAGCTGGCATTCCTGCCACAAAGAACCGATGATGTGGGCCCGGGGCCTCCGTGATCTCCCCAAATTAATTAAGGCCTTTCTTCTCCCCGAGCAGGATCCGCGGCCTTTGTCTCTCTAATACATCTTAAGCCCGGTATTAAATGCAAGGGCAGAGTCTACGCTCATTATAAATCTGTCACTGCCTGCTTTGCTCTTCTCGGCCCCGGCCCGTGATCCTAAATAGGCTTCAGTGTAGCAGGGAAGCCATCCTCCAGCCTGGCTCTCGCCCCTTGCCTCCTCCTTATCTGCAGCCCCTCCATGCTCCCTACTGGCTTGGTATTTATTTGAATATGAGAAGGCCTGCTTGTTGTTTCTGGCAGAGGGGGATCAGGGCTGAGACTCCCCACCACCACCACCACTACCTCATGCCCCTCAACCCCCCAACTTCTTCCATCCCTTCGTCCCCACAACGCTCACTCCATCTGTCCCTCCTCAGCCACCCTGGATCGTTCACTCTTCACCAGCCTCTGCATTCGTGAACTTGAACCACAGACCACTAAGTCAAAGGCCATTACAGACAGGCCCACTGTGCATGTGTATGACTGTGTGTGTTTGAGTGCATGCGTGCATATCCCATTAACAACTTTTCCTTTCTAGCTGAAATTAATAACTGTGTTAGCAGAGGTAATGTGCAAGCCAGCAGTGGCCAGAGTCTGCCCCATTTTCTCCCAAGCGCTCAGCTGAGTGAATATTTCCTTCAAAGTCACTCTGGTCAGTAAATGCACCTTTCTTCCTCCTCCTCATTTTTGCTTGCACGATAGCTCCGTCCCTGTGGCCCATCTGAAGAAAGGCTCAAACCTCGAGGGTCAGTGAGATGATGAGTCCTCCAGCAAGTCTCCAATTTAAAACGCTAAAGGTGTTTAGTGGGGTTTTAACGCGGCAATTCGCTCTGTGACAGCAGGATCGGGCAGGAACGCCTCATACCAGCAGCAGGAAGTGGATGACATGTCCATTAGAGAAGCCCCCACACCATCCCCAGACAGTGAAATTAGGGGATCAGAGGCGTGCAGAGATTTGACCTTGAGGAATGCCAGTACCACACCCCCGGCTGGAAATGTGTAGCAGAGGAGACAGGAAAATGAGCTACAATGTGGCTTTTTGTTTGGGCATACAGGAGATTTGAGTTGAGGGAGGACTATCAGGCCTTCCTGTGCTCCTCTTCCAAGATGAAGAAGCAGGAAGTCACACAGGAGGTAAACAATGTGCAGAATGGAGCCGATACCAAGGTCTGGAACCACCCCCATCATTCCTGTTGGCATGGCTCTGGGCCAGTTGATAATGGACCTGGCGCCCACCAAACACCCGGCTTCCATGTTGCAAAAATTTCCCCACCTTAAAAAATGTTTACATTTAACATAGCTCAGTAAGGAATGACCTGCAGACTTCGCTCGTGGTGGTTTTGTTTGGATCAGCCATATCTCAGGTCTTTAGGCTGTGCTTCAGGTCACAGATATTGCTCTGTGCGTCTTGTCACTCAGTCACTCAGAGAATCTGTCAAAAGCAGCCTCCACCAATCAGAGTGAGCACCGGGCCGTCTGATACTGATTACAGCGATTCATCATGTCAGGAACTCCCTGCCACCACATGTTTGTTTTGATCTCTTCCTCTCCAGCACGGTGACAGTGAAAGATGAGGGACCATGTGGCCGGGCCGGCACAGCGCAATGGAAACCGGCAGCTTAAGCAGCAGCTCTGGGTCTCAGCACAGAGCTCCGTGCGCTGGCCACAGCCCCAGCTCGGAGCTTCATGTTCAGGCTGGGAAAGAGGAAGCTCAGGAGGGCGTCGGGGAGATTTGGCCGGCTGGCTAATTGCAGACCCAAAAGTGTAACTTTAGGTGATAGGGGGATTAAGGCATGTTGACTTGTGTTCACTGGGGGGCTAAACTGACACTCAGTTCCCCCAGAGCGGACAGTTCCTGAAACCCCCTGGAGTTGGCTGGGGGGTCTGGGTCACATTAAGGGGGTACTGTGTTGCCTACTAGGGCAGACCACATGACCAGCTCCTCTAAAACAAGCACTGCTGTGTCCATAATGTCAAACGCTTCCTCCATCTGCATCCATTAGCCAGCTCTGGAGGTGGCGAGGAACATTTGAGAGCTGAAGGAAAACAAAGGGTTCAGAGATTACGAGACCCTTGTATAATGAAAAAGTTCCTTCGCCTATTGTACTGAAGCAGTCAAAGAATTTACTCCGGGAATCCATTCATTTTGGAAATACTGATAAGCTTCTATGTTTCTATGAAATAGTATTTTTTCATTGCTGGAAATTAGAATGTTATTTAATTATATTATTGGTGTAATGTATAAAATCCAATCAGAAGAATTGAACTAAAATTATTCTAAAAATCAAAAATTTCTAGCTATATTTAAAATATATTGTATGCAATGTAAATGTTTTTACTCACATTAGGTTTAAAATTTGGTTAAATGAAAATCAGATTTGATACACCTAATGAAATATAGTAGAGACAAAAATGTACCTTTTCATACAGTACACACATGGAGCTTTATTAATAAAATTGAAAATGTATGCATTTTTTGTTTCAATTCCAGATACTCTAAATGTAATACTTATCCTTCTAAAATATATATATTTAAAAGAAAAATTCATAACATATTTATAAAGAAATGCTATATAACATAACATATAAAATAATTAATTTGTTGTTCATAAGAAAATTAAATTCGCACATCTTCCATAATACTTGCTAGTACATACAACTGGTGTGATGAATTACAACACACACATACAAAACCTAATATGCTGTACAGTCATGTGACTAATGTGGCTAAATCGCAAATAATATATTTTTTAATAATTGAAAATAAAAAATGCGTTTATCTGTGCAGCTGGCACTAAAGGACATCTAAATGACAAAGTTTTAAATATAAAAAGGGACAATAGAACCACATAAATTACAATTAGCAAAGCCAATAACACTAAGAAACATAGATGTTTCGTAATCCAAAATCTTGATGACTTAAAATCAATAAAATTTTAAACCAGAGGTGGTTTTGAGTTTTATTTCTTGGCTCATGTTTGCTGTTGATTCAAAGTTCCTTGAGTGTGTCTACCACAGATTGAAATGCCTTTATTTACTCTGATATTACTCTACTGCAGCCATGCTTTTATATACATATTCCACAGGCCCCTACCGTCCTCTCCTGCTGTAAAATATGGGTGGACCCTCCGACAGATTAACCAAGCAGCACAAACAGGCAGAAAACGTTCTCGTCATGCGTGTTGCAGTAACCTCCCATGTGGCATACACTGAGAGGGCCTAAACACTGGAGTCAAACTAAATGTGAAAAAAAAATAGCCCTTGTGTTTGGGTCTGATTTCTCAGCTCATTAATCTTGACTGTAGTCCTACGTTGCGTCTCGCTGGCTGGCATATTTTCAGTCAGCTTGAATGTAATGATATTTATTAGAACATGTCCTCGCTTGCTGGATGTCTCTTACCGTATCTGACATCACTGTCCTAGATACCGAGTTATGTTTACATATGACTAAGAGGAAGAGTGTTGGACATCAGTATTGTTCACTTTGTGCTTTGTCCCCCTTTGCAAATAATTCTTTTAATTTCACCTATTTTTTCTTTCCTAAAATCCCTTTTGCTGATCTGCCGATAAAGGCAACATGATTGCAAATGTGCATTAAATAGCTATTAAGCATAAGCAAATCTAAAAAATAATAACAAAAAACTAAAATTACATTAACAAAATCAAAATTCACCATATAAATAAACCTACTTTTTACACACTTTTTTTTTCATTAAACCCTTTTAATCCTGTTGAAACTTGATATCTTTGTTGTGGCTGACCTGCCTGTGGAAGCATCATGATATCAAACCAAAGTTACATTATTGGTTAGGGCAAAATCTCCACATACCAGGATTCACATGCTTTATTTGTATACTCAATAGGGTATGCTAAGAGACAGAGATAGGCCAGATATTTTAGTTAATTTTCAGTTAATTATCTAGTTAAGGTACGAGGGTGTAGCATTAAAAAAAACAACAACAGCAGACAACAAATGTAATGCTTGCAAACTATTTCTAAAATGTTATTCTTCTACTGGCTCCAGAAAGAAATCACTGCCTTTCTCGCTTCCAGTTCGACTGCTGATCCGTGCTGTACCCTGTGCAGCAGGTTGACTGAAGAGAATGTTTGGCTAGAGAGACAGTATGTGAGTGTGTGTATATGTGTGTGTGTCTGTTACAGGCCTTGGAAAAAGCAGTAGCTCCCCTGTGTGGTTTGCTCGTGTAAGAGCACCTGGCACCGCAGGGGGAGAGGTGGGCATTTGGGTACCAAGACCAATAACCTGCACAGCTCCAGTGGCAACAGCGAGAGGTAGGACTCCTGTGATGAGGCACTGACACGAAGAAATGCTCTCCTCTCTCGCTCTACTGTAACGTGCCCGGATAAAAGCAGCCACTTGATTGGAAGTGAAGCATTGCTGATAATCTCTAGAATCTAATCTGCTGCAGTGAGTTAGCATGCGTATAATACATGCATTACACCCTCCGTGTTTAACCCTCAGCCTGAGTTCTTGTTGTTGAAAACACACCTAGAAAAGCCTCTGTCATCACCCATCTCTCTGTGTGACATATGACAACAACTCCCCCAATACACACACACACACACACACACACACAAATGCCTGCATACATACACATTCGCAAAGTAATTAGTAGAGCTAAAAAACAATTATTCAACTCCTTGTTACTAGTATCCATGTCTTTCAAGTTTCTGTGATTTTTTAGCTCACATGACGTACACACGTGAGCAGGAATACGCACATGCATGTGAAGCTACTTGCTCATACACACACAGAGTTATTTGGCTACTGGCCCTTTGGTTCAAGTTGATGTTTGGGGTGAGCCATGATATTGCGTAGCTTCAGAGGCCGCCTAATGCAGGATCAGGTGTCTCCGTCCATATCAGATGCCTGCGTGGAGTGGATGGATAGCTTTAGATGGCATGTGCCCTCTCTGGACACTGGACACTTCAACACCCCCTCAGCCTCCCACCCTCCAAATATTTACCTGACATGTCTCCGTGGGTGGCGGCCCATCTAAAGAAACATGTATACACACATTCACATTGATGGATTTTTTTTGCACACAGATATACACACTAGGGTTTTACTGATTTGTGTTTTGAAAGCCGATATGGATGCTGTTTGGCCTGAAGCTGTCAGTTCTGTATTTTTTACTTTTACCATTTTCATACAAAAATGTATACACAAAACTATTTTAAAAAATACCATTATGAAGGTTAGAATTCGTCTGGAATAGCATCATCATGTGAGTTCATAACTGCCCAGTATAGATTTAAATGAATCAGTTTCCAACGACAACCTGTGTTGTACTGATCAAATATTCCCAAATTCTCAGAAAGGTATTCCAATGATATACAACCCAATACACACACTGGCAGATAAATACGCACACACACATACCTGCACACATGCTTAAACACAAGTCCATTCCGTGTCAGGCCTCATTGGTGTCGACACTTTGAAGTCGTCGGCTGCTTGTTTACTGATGCAAATTAGCAGGTAGGGGACCTTCAGAGGATCAGAGAGCGTGGCAACGTCGTGGGTGGTAGGTCCTACTTCTAACACCGCACCCCAACTCATCTTCTTCCATCCACCCCCCCCCCCTTCTACATCTGCA
>NW_023339718.1:22879793-22884421 GCF_004916995.1 Morone saxatilis
GGTGGTAGGTCCTACTTCTAACCCCGCCCCCCAACTCATCTTCTTCCATCCCCCCCCCCCCCCTTCTACATCTGCACCCCACTCCAGTGAAGGAATGCTTTCAGCTGGACTCACCTGGTAGAAGGGCCTAGGTCAGGCCTCTAGTGGCTGAAGTGAGGGGACTGTGTGGCTTGGAGCAGCTTGGCTTCCTGGTGCTAAATTCTGTGACAGAATTTTGCTACATTCCTTTTTTTCTACATAATAAGCTAAATATAACATTTAAAAATGTAATGTATTTAATGTCTCTTATGTGTACAGTTTATTTTATATCTTAATCTATTGTGTGGCTGAAGCAGCTATATTTACCCACAGAAATCATTAATAACTACATTAATCTTATCCAACTATTTACAACATACTAACAATGAGTTTGAAAATTGATTGTTGTAATAGCTTTATGGCTCTATCTGGAATAATTTCAAATTTGAGGTATATTCACATTTTTGCATGACTAATTGATTGTAAAAATTAATGTTATCTCATTTAATTTAGTAAATAAGTAGTAGTAGTTTTTATATCAAACTACTACTGTCATGTTGGTAAGCAGCATATATACAATTTTACACTTCTCTATTCAGGAAGGCATTATAGAACACAAATATTATGAACGTAAAAATGGTACAACTTTATTATTATATTATCAGCTGCCAGAAAGTAATTACACATTGTTTTCCAATTTCAGGTATTCTGGTTGTGCTGAGCAGAAACAGGAAATGGGAATGAGCTTAATACTTGGTCAGAGAACAGTCTGCTTGACCAAATACGAAGAGTAAACAGGAGAGGGCCCGCCGGGATCCCTGCTGCTGCTGCTGCTGCTGCTTTCAATGGTGAGAACGCCACACTCTACCTTTTCCCACTTACTGATGCAAACACACTGTGCTGCCATGTACGGCTAGCTGCATTGTGTGAGTGTGAATGATGAATGCTGCTGTGTATTCTAGTTATGGTGATTGTGTGCAGACAAATTATTATTTTAATAAGAAACTGCAGAAGCTATTTTATTTAAACATGTTTTGTGTTAGGCTAACAGTTTCTGATTAGTCTGTGTGTGTGTGTGTATGTGTGTGTGTGTGTGTGTGTCTGTGTGTGTGTGTGTTTTGGTGTGTCTGTGTGTAGGTGTGTCTCTGTGTGTGTGTGTGTGTGTGTGCAGAAAAGCAGATGATGACTGATGATCTGTGGAAATGTCAAGATATTCACAACAAGAAAACAAACTTTGCAGTCCCCCCTTGAACTAAGAGTAATGAGCATGCATCATTCCATCACAATCTGTGAACACAATCAATGGCATACGAGTCACTGTGTGCGACATAGCACCCCCTTTAGGCCAGTTTGTGTAGTGTTGAAAAAGTTTAAATGAAGCACATCCTTCCCTAAGTTTTGACAAAGTGTAATCAGCTGCACGCAGGTATTGTGAGTTTGGGATCTCAAATATTGGACAGTTGCTCATGTACAGGTGCATCTGTGTGTTATGGATCCAGGAGGAGGCTTCTGCATCTGCATGAATGTGTGTGTCTGTGAGTGGAGGAAAGTTTGCTTTGAAGGCAGGTCATTACTGTGAACCCCCCCACTCCACCTACCTCTTCTATACCCCCATCACCCTCACAGTGGCTTGTGACAGCCGTCAGTGTCAGTCACTTAGTGCTGTGTGTGTGTGTGTGTGTGTGTGTGTATGTGTGTGTGTGTAGGATTGTTTGCATTTGGGCTGGCTGAGTAAACAGGGCTCAGTTTACCTCTGAAGGCTTTTCCATAGCATTCATTCCAATTTAAATGTGGAAAAATATCACATGGGTGACAGGGGAGTACATTACTTGGTAGCACCAGATCCCATTCGTTTTCATGCTCAATGTGGGGTCAGATCACATGTTGGCATGTGATGAAACTCTTAATGCATCCATGGGTGAACCTCAGCATGATGTCTGGGTCGTTCAATGTGTCTGATATGCATGTTAATCATCCCTCACATTTGAGAATATGAGACTTCAGCTTGTGTTTGCTCCTTTATACCCACATCGAATTATGTGTGTACACAATGCACACGCACAAAAATGGCTTCTGTCCACACGTATTCGCATCCTTTTAGATAGCAAGAGTTTGCTATCCATGCTAAAAACTTAAAATACAGAAAAGCAGTTAATCCTGGTCTTTCTCCTCAAATAGTTTATTGACAGCTGGCAAACAGTAAAATGGTGGGTTCAGTTTTGCCAGTTAACACAAGCAGAGGGTATCCAGGTGAAATAATGCACTCTAAAATTGTGTTCAGATTGAATTCAAAGCAGGCTTTATTTTATATTTTTCGTATTTTCTGCTTTATTCGATTTGACTACAGGGTGTCTGTTTCTCACCTAAAAACAGTGAAAGAATGTGACGGCATAGATGCTGTAGCCAGCCAGAAAGTGTCACTTCTTTTAAAACTTCAAAGGAACTCCAGTTACTCCTATTTTCCTTCACATCCACACAATGTTGCTCCTGCTGTCTTTGTATATCTATTAGGTGCAGTCATTTCCAACTCAAGGAGATGCATCTTCCCCTCGGTTTTCACTGCCGCTGTTTCAAGCTGTTTATTTTTACCCATTTCAAAAAGGACCTAGAGTCACATTACAGTTAACACAGTTAAAGCATCTTTTTTATGTCTTCTGTGTCTGATCCCTGTCAGCTCTGTGATTATCACCAAGACACCTGCAAGCACAGGTAAGTGAGACAGACAGACTCACTTAAACACACACACACACACACACATACATACACACACATATATGCTAATGAGCCTGTGAGACCCCCCCGGCTATATAATGTGCTTCCTCTCTCTTTACGTTTTGACATTCCTGAGTGTTGCAGAAAGAGAGTTATGGGTTGTGTGTGAGTAGTGTTAAAAGAAAGATCAACAATCTGTGAAGAAACAATATCACTTCGCACTGTACTCCCAAACTCTTATTGCAATTACAAACCAGGTATTAGACAGATAATTCAATTCCTTTCATTACTTCCTTTACATCCTTTATTTTCTAATTGATATAGTACACCATTTTACCACAGGAATCATCTCTATTGACACATTTTTATATTATATTCTACATGAGCATTTATATTGCGCTCACATGGTGCATTTTCCTGAATAACTGTATGAGGGAGTCAATAGGGGCCCAACAGCAGATTTTTACCCCTGGGCCCTATAACTGGTTAATTTGTCCATGCTCATGGTCTAAGTGCTGTTTTAGAGGTCTGCATGGTACAACCCTACCACTGGTCATCTTATTTCACTTTCTTTCCCTTTTGTGTCTTTGGCTTTCCATCTCACTCTTACTCTATTTTCCTGTCTCTCTATCTGTCTCCCACCTCCCCACCAACCACCTCTCTCTCTCCCCCAGTCAGTTGATTTATCCCCGGCTCTGTTTTCCCTGGACCACATGGCCCGGCAGTTTGCCCTAACTCCACTCATCCAGAACCGATGTCATTCAGATCCAGTTAAATAAATGGCCCTATAAATTCCCTCCAATAATAAGCCCGGGTGCTGCTGGAATGTGCGGCGGCTCGTTGGGGACGGGAAGGGTGGGTGTAGGGGTGAGAAATCCATGCAACCCAAAGACCCAGACACCTCGGACCAGTGTGAGAAAGCATGGATGCTGTGTAAATGAAGAGGAATCTGGGTTGAGCAAGTGTGTATGTGTGTGTGTGTGTGTGGAACTGCAGTAGGAGTGGGTGTGAGGGAAGTGGGGGAGTTCCAGGCCCCTGTCTGTCTCCCTACCTGGAACGAGACCTCAGGGACACTTTAAATCAGCCCACCCAGAGACAGAGACACCAATCAGTCCTCTGTCAGACCCGGCTAAATCAAGTTAAGTCAAGTGTGTACGTGTGTGCATGTGCTTCGGTGCATGTGCATGTGTCTGCACATGTGCGCCTAAAAATGTATGTTACAGAATCTGAGAGCTAACTCATTTACAAGCCTGCATTTATAATCATCACCATCACTGTCATCACACAGCCAACACTTCTGAATCTACTGTATATTCTATGAATGAACATGGAAGCAATAAGTTAAAATGTCAAACTTGGACAATGTTGACCAATGACTAAGTGTCTGTCGGTGTGCATGCACACACAAGTAAGATTGTGGTGGGACGTGAACCCATGAAAGACGAGCGGGGAGGGACTTGATCTTTAAACTGGAAATATATTGCCTCTATCATATAAAAACTTGTAATTCCAGTTACAGTGTTTTTAAATGGATCCTGGCATGCTGTGTAACTATGTAACAGGATCCTAGTGTCAGAGAATTATCCATTAAGTCATTAGAAATTCAAAGAGAGTTACGCATTCTTATGAATGTTTTCTTGTCAGTCTGAAAATGTGGCCCAGTGTGTGTGTGTGTGTGTGTGTGTGTGTTGATGACCATTATCCCTGAAGTAGGGGTTCGATGGCATTTTATAAAATGTGAATTTAGTATGGAATCTGTTTGCTAAATGAAAATCTTTTCTAGCCTGGCATCGGGGTGGATGACGCTGTCATCTTCCTCCTTCACAGAGCTCTTTCTCACCTGGAAAAGCCTGGAAGCACTGTGAGGATCACTTTCTTCGACCTCTCCAGTGCTTTCA
>NW_023339718.1:22884521-22906872 GCF_004916995.1 Morone saxatilis
GGGGGGGGGGATGTGGGCGGGTGAAGGAGGTGGAGGGTGACAACCCCCCTCCAACTCTACACTCCACACTGCCCGACTCCCTCTACCTTGTCCAGTTCTGGAGCTGAGTGACTGGCCCACTGTGCGATGTCAGTGACCCGAAACCCGTTTACTGCCTTAAATCGCTGCCCCCACCTCCACCTCTCTCCAACGACACACTACCACCCTCCTGTCCGTCGCCTCCAGAAGATGACAAATCACCCTCAGCTCCTTAAATGGGGCTGAGACCCCGCACGGCTCCTGGTCCCCTCCCTACAGCCTGCCCTGTCTGCTTAGAGAGAGGATCCTTCATCCTGGAATGAGGCAGTGGACCTCCAAGCCCTCCACCCACAAGAGCTCTAGCTTATATCTATGTGTTTATCAAATCTACATGGAGAAAATAAACATTGTTTGAGCGGGATGTTGACAGATTGGCTGGAAATATGAACATCAGCCATAGTGGAAAGAAGTAGGCATTTATCAGGAGGGTGGATACTGTTTCCATGTGTGTGTGTGTGTGTGTGTGTACCTGTGTGTGTATGTTACATCCCTGTTGCATGAAATAATCCATCTGAATGTGTGTTTTTGCATATCTGTCTCTGTGTAGCTTATGTGTGCATACCTGTTGCATGAATTGAATGGTCTGTGTGTGTGTATGTGCAGCTGTGTGTGTGTGTGTGTGTGTGTGTGCTTACTACATAACCGTCTGGCTCCCATGTGAGGCAGTAAATCTATCATTCCTGCTGCGTTTACCTACCACTTCACAGAGCTGTATGTCCAGTGTAAACAACGTTTATCACTGCATGCAAATGAGCCTGTAAGCCGCAGCCTCCACAAAGGCCCCATTCACTCCCAGCATGGCGTTTTACCAGCACGGTGAATCCGATACCCCAGATTACAGGTTTATTCCCAGGCTTTGTGTGCTGCTTTACTGTCACTCATGCTTCACAACGGTTCCCTCCAAACGTCATTTTACAAACAATCCCTGTTTTCTGCAGCCGTTGTTAGAGTTATGACCAATACCAGTCCGCATAAATGTCATGTTTCAATGTTGATGGGCCTGCTGTGAACATGAGAGACAAGATTTATCTCCTCTCCACCCTCCTTTTTTCACCTTCAATTTCCTCTTCTTGTCACTCCTTTCTCCTTAACCCCTCCTTGTTTTTGCTCTTTTCCTCTTGCCTGCACCCTCTGAAGGAGGTGGAGGTATGTGTTGATTGTAGTAATTTTGCTCTTGCAGTGCACTCTGCTGTCCTTGGGGAACAGCACCATGGTTAGACTGTTATGTCTGTCATGTGTATAAGGCCAACATGGCCATTTTATTAAAAACCCTATCTGATCCAGTTAAGGTTATTCACCTCTGATGTGATGAAAAACTGGATTAAACCTATAATACACCAGTGATTGGATTCCACATTAACATGTTTAGTATAATAAGTATGACCACTACCCCATTTTAGTTTTAGTGTCCCATCTTATCATCTTTGGTATAAAGTTAAACTTCGCCATTAGCAACCGTCAGCCTTCAAACCCTCACACTGGCTGAAGCCTGAACAACAGCAGCACGTGTTGCTGTAAAATACGACTTATGGCCCCAGTGGGAGGTAAAAAAGATTTATAGGACACTAATAAGCACTATCTCCTCTGCAGATCACACTACAAGACACTGTGTGTGCTTGTGTGTGTGTGAGAGAGAGAGAGAGAGAGAGAGAGAGAGACATGGAGAACAAAAAGTGTGCACGTACAGATACACACAGTGTATGTGTCTGTGGTTTAAGATAATGTAATATAATATGGGAAACTAAAACTGGAATGTGGAGCAGTAAAATTGAAAATAACTGTGAATACAGTAGAGGATGACTGGACCTAATAACTCAAATATGACAACAACACATTAAGTGAAAATATGTATGAAAATATATGAAATTATGGAGGTGCACAGGATAGCAACAGGATATAAGAAGACAAAGGGGAAAAAAGTTGACATAGGAAGAAAATTAAGCTTTTGGGTCTTTTTCTTTCATTTTCTCTCCAGAGATCAGTAACTGGCACACTAACCCATATTCATCTGTTTTTAACTTGTGAACAGTGTTAAGTACTGTGTCTCCTGATTTCATGGGAACAGGTGTGTCAGTTTGGAAAGTACCAAATGTAACTGTAAGTTGTACATTTGACTAACTGACTGAAAACAAAGTGTGTGAAAAGCTTCAATGTTCAAGAATGTCCTCTTCAGTGCTGCACAGAGATCTTAGGACAGGCAGATTGGTGGCTTGCAATATGGGATTATAGGTGAGAGCAGAAAGTAGGCAGTTCACACTAGGCTGTTATTCATTGTGAGTGGGACCTGACATTGCCACCTGGCAGCCGTTTAAAAGGTTGTCAGTTGCAATACAGGCAAAAGTTCAACTTTATGCAGAAGTCCTCTGACGCAGTGAGAGCGACAAACAGGCGAGAGCCGATCACACGCATTTTGACTCCCACAGAAACAGGCAAGAAGTTGCTTCCATCACTTCTAGTGCAGGTATTGGAGCGTTCAGTCTTTCCTGCTCATCACTGTATTAAAACAGTTTCAGTACTGCAAGATAAAAAAAAGACCATAAAAAGCTATTCTGTACTTGAAACAAACTGTACAACAGGAAATGAACAACAAGTGACTGTCCTGTTAGTGCAACATACCCACAGACCTACAGCTTCATGAAACTACCAATTTGTATCAGTATGTGTGAATGCAGCGTTACACGCACAATTTTGTGGCAGTAACTTGCCAAGCCTTCTCTTCCCAAAAGGCCTTTCTACAGATCAAGCCTCTCTGCTCTGAGCCAGACATCCGATTCTCAGAGGAATGGCTCTAATAAAGACACTTCATGCTTTCACATCCAGGCCGGCTCTGTGCGAGCAGTGTGTGAGGTTAGGGCATGCTCCCTGTCAGCACTGCTTTCGGGTTGACACCGCTGCCTCCTGGTAAGAGCTGTCTTTGGCCGAGCAACAATACCATCAAATGTGACACTCTCACCCAAAAAGAGAGAAAGAGCTAATATGCTGATGTTTTGAGAGTATGTATGTGTGTGTCTGTATGTAAAAATGCAACCATTTGCCCTTATTTGTTGTGTCCCTGTCTGTCTGTGTGTGTTCACCTGTGACCGTGACTATTCATCAGAAAGAGATGAGCTCATGAGGGTGGGTCCGACAGAGGAATGGTGAGTGTATGGGCTTGCGGCCTGTTTCAAATCCAAGGTTAATCCTGGCCTTTCACACTGGAGAGTCTAGTTAACAGAGAGTGTGGTGGGTGGGTAGGGAATGGAGTGGCAGAAAGACAAATTATGATTGGAATAGTGTTTGAAAACACAGTGAGGATCTGAAAGTATAAACCTTTAGCATTTTTGATCATATCAAACCTCTGAAGTTGCAAAGTCAGTGGAGCTGCTGGTTGCAGTGTAAATCTTTGCTGAAAACAGTTGTCAGCTGCCTCTGGAAACCGTTAATCAACACAGAAAATGGGCTTTTTCTGTAATGGGGGGTAATTGCGCCGAGCCATGCTGTGAAGAGCCACAAGCAGGCAATCCACACTGGCATACAGTGACTCAACTGGTCTTACATTACGCTGTAGTAGACAGCGTTGCTTATCTTGCTCGACTTAATCATGTGTGGCGCAGTCTCTAGCCACTGAAAGCGGCAGAGAAAAAATGCTGAGGGGTGAAGTTGTGACTCCTTAATTGCATATCTCTCTTGATACTTGTATGACGACTATTTGAGGCAGTCCGGTGACTGTGATGACATGACTCTGTTAGGGGGTGTATTAGTGGCAGCTAAGCAGTAGTGGAATGTCATCACAGCCTAGCTTGGCATGGAAAGGCTAAAGTGGACTGACCCAGGCCAGTGAAAAAAAAACCCTATGAACAAACAATGAGCTGAAAGATACTTAAACTTATAACTTCAGATGAGGGGAACTCCAGGGTGGAGTGGTTATTCAGTGGGTTTGTCACGACCAGTGACCCCTTTCACATTACAGTCATTTCATTCCCTGTTAATATACAAATATTGATTAGCAGTTTTAATGTGTACAGGCTTATACCTTTGACTTTTTCTTATCACAAAACAATTATTATTATTTTATTTATTTATTTTTTTTACTGGTGCATTTCATGTTGCATGCACGTTCAAGCCTACTGTTGTAGGAATTATTAATGGGGCTTTTACCTGTGGAACCCTAGACACCTGAAATAAGTCCTCCTACTTTGTAACTATTGAACTAAAAGAGGGGAAGGAGTGTGAAGAATGGGTGGTTCCAGTACCGCCATTGCTTCCAGTTATACACAAACCACTCATATGTACACATGTCGTGCCACCATCCCCAAATTTCAGGCACACACTCCCTCTCAGGATTCATATGTGCTTCTTGGCAGCAGCTGCAGCCCTTTGTACTGTGGGGTTAGCAGTGTGTGTGTGACGGTTCGTTATTCACTGTGTGTGTGTTCTCTCCCACTGGCACAGCTGACAGGGCATTAAACCACTCTGAGCAGCATGTAGCCACTGGCATGTAGTCTTCAGGGGATTTAGAGGGCAGAGAAAGTCACTATGTTTTTCTCCTGGTTGCCCACACACACACTTCCTTTCTTTAATGTGGGTGTCACTCCCTTTACTGTTCTCAGACATGTGCGCACACACACTTAGACACTTTCAAAAAGGTGAAAAACCCATTGCGAATGATGAAATCCATCCTTTGAGGTTTACTTTCCTGCTTCCCAGAGTCTCTCTTTCTCTCTCTTGCCTGATTGATTGTTTCGCCCCATTTTCGTCAACAGAGAATTCCACAGGAAGCGACGGTAATTAAGAAATACTGATGCTGGATACATCTATTTGCTTTTCCGAAATGATCATTAGCAAAATTCGGCTGCAGTCGTTCATCACTGTACAGCCGCACTTGGCATCGGACACACACGCTCGCTGCGGGCCTATCCCAGCATTTCTCTTGGCGATGACTTCATTAGAGCTCGATTTGCCGTCCTGTAAACATGTGTCTCTCTGGGAGATATGATATAATGCCTGGACTGGACTAACTGGTCATCTGTCTTCCATACACATGGTAAAACATAACATCCCAAAGCGAAACAAGGAGGTAGACAAAGTAATGGAATCAACATTAACTTCTGCATGCTGATAAGTTAGTGTTAGCTTTATAATAGGCCTGATGATATATTTTCATAGAAATATGAGGCAATTAGCAAAGTTCATAAGAGGCTCAACAGTCAGAGCAGAGCATCAGTCACAAAAAGTGAAGCCTGGAAAATTGTGTCACCATAATGATACACTGAAACAGTTGAGGAGGAACACAGAAATACTACAGAATAATTGCACCCATTAAAGATTAATTATCCTCACTTTTTGTGTTAGGAAGTGTAAACTATAATAATACAGCAGCTATTGTGTATCATTTTCCATTTTTCAAAGAAGAATAAAACATTTTGGATATATTTTCTTTTAACCAAAAATATATTTAAATTTTAGTTTGACATTAGAGGGAAATTTAAATTTAAAATGTGTAGTTTTGTTTATATACAACTTATTTGCAACAGCAGATAAATGTAGTGCTTCATTCACTCAAAAGAATCGTTGCCTCTGAACACAATCCAAGCAGCGATTACGTTTGTCACCACTGACTGGAAAAACAATTTAGAAATATAAGTGTAATTTCATGAAGACAGGATTGGACCATCATTCAATTCAATTCAGTTCAATGGTTAAAATTATTACCCAAACTGTCCGTGGTAAGAATCCATCACAGTTCACAGATCATGTTTGTAGTTCAACTTGCACATCTGTGCTGCTCACGTTTTTTTGTTGTTGAAGCGACATTCCTGTGTTAGCAGATTGCAGCAATTACTATAAATAAATAAAAAATAATTAAAAATAAGACGCAAGGTGTTATTGGAGTTTTCCTTTAAGGTACAGTCTCATAAATTACCACAAAATTTAATTCAAACCTCTCAGACAGTATTTTGATCACTCACATTCAAAACTGCTTGCCTCCCAGACTAGTGCACACAGAAGCCCAATCAGTGGGGAGGAGCACACACCCTGCAGCTCTGGAAAATATAATACGGTCCAATGCATCTTTCATTTTTAGGCTGCATCCAGACAGCTTTATATTTAGAAGAAGCCAAAGAAAGTCTTCAACCTGTAATATCTGTTGCCAGCCGTTTAAACACTGTAGAGATCTGTCAAGATACTGCAGCCATCCACAGGGAGTTGATCCAGTGTAATGTTTGCTCTGCAGGGATGAACAGTCATGTGCTATGGGAGAGCTGACAACCTGCAGGGTTTCATTCCACCCAAACACTGCAGCGGCTGAGTTCGCTCTCCTGTCGAGGTGCACTTACAACTGAAATCACCTGACCCAAAGTTCAGATTATTTGAAAGGACACAGAGGAGTAGATCAGATTTGCAATATCTTGTGCGCTTTTTGATTTCTTACTCAGTATGTTCATTTCAAGAAATCATGCTTGGATAAAAGCCTATTGTATAACACAGTCAAAGGCAAAAGAAGATCAGAAAATCTGTGATTGCAAAACATACTAGCCATACATGACAACATTACCAAAACAAACACAAACAGACCAGAAACCAGATTAACGAACATAACCAGCCTGACAAACTCGCTGCTGTCTGAATTAAATGGCTGAAAACTGTACTGGCCTGAGCTGCAGCATACCAAGTAAGCATCAAGTGTAACAACATTCAGAAGTGTTGGCACATCAAAAACTCTTTTGATCCATCTGTGCAAGTTATTTGTATTGATTTATCCCCTCCACCGCTGCCTCTCTTATGCTCTTAGAGTTGGATAGGAGTATTGATTTACAGTCTGCTCGGGTAATGTTTGAGAATGGAGGGATTTGACTTTAATGGTGAGAGTGTGTGTGCTGAGAGCTTCATTTCCAGCTCTTACACTGATTCACTGCCAGTGTCTCACTTTCATAGACACACAGAGACACACACATACTCACACATACTCATACACACATATCCATGTCTCTACTGCTGTTTAGCGCTGCACTCTGACCTGAAAGCACAGCGGGATCATCGTAAATTACTGATCATTTGAAGTGAAGTGAGCCTGTAGTTTGTGTGTGTGTGTGTGTGTGTGTGCGTGTGCATGCTCAGTTGTAGCAGTAAAACACTGTGTGCAAACAAAATGGTGATTTATGAGGGACTGCAGGATGAGTTCTTAGATGCTCCTCCAGGTTATCATTTTACAATCAAATAACAAGCTCAGTTAAGCATCCCAATCTCCAGGCAGTTAGATTAATGGCCAATGTTATCTTCAACCATCTGACGAGTGTTAGTGAGACATGTTTTAGACCCCAGACGAGTGAAAGTGTGAAAATGACAATTCTGGCAAGTTCAAGTGTAATTGAAATGATATAGATAGCAAAAAACACCAAAATAAACCATCTGTATGAAGCGCATGATAGTAAAGGGTGAGTTTTTAATAATGGGATGATCCAGAAACATATGACTTTGGTAAAAAACAAGACCCAAGGATGGTGTGACTTTTGTATGTCGCCAACATACAAAACATAGTTCGATATAAATAAATTGTTCAAGACACAATCAATAGTGTTCGATGTTTTTTACATTATTTAGGGTTTTTATACCAAGCATATTGTAAAATTATAGTATTCTTGAAATTATAATGTTAACATATAGGTATAATTACATTGAATAATTAAATTAATTTAATACCAGTCATAGGTCAAAACATTGCTACATTTGGTTGAATGATAAAAGCCAGAAGTGGCACTTAATGAAGAGCCGTTTGGGAGCCCAAAAAAACGACTTAATGCTGAGCTGAGCCAAATGATCTGGCTCACTAAAAAGAGCAGCGGTTCCCATGATTAACGTGTGAAGAGAGATGCCCAACAAGCCAGGATGATGCCAGTAATAAGTAGCAACTGATACAGTAGCCACCTGTGCACAAAGTGTCACTATCTTTATTACAAAATATGGTTTTGCAAGAATTATATTCTTTAATATTAAAGTGAGCCCATGTAACCTGAGGAGCAGCCACTGTGGCCACAAGCCACAGGAATAACAGCAGTGAGTGCTACTGTAACACGTAACAGCAACATTTGATTTCAACTTTTCACTTGCAGGAGAAAGACTGTGTTATTACAAAAGCTACTTAATTGCACTTTAAAGCAAAACAGGGTAAATAAAACAAAGACAATAATTTATGTATTTTAATTTAATTTGTAGTATAACATTTAAATTTTCAGAGATACATCAGTTCAAAGGCAGGGCAGTAGTATTATATGCAAGTATTTCCTTCAAGCTGCACTGGGTCCTGGACGCAGTGAATAATATCTGGCAGGAAGCTGTGTTGACATGCGCCTGGAGATGTGTCAATTATTTTGTCTCTTATTTTACAGCATGTTGTCTCTGTTGCTGAATCATTTTTCTGTTAAGCAACAGTGAAGAGGAGAAGAAAGAGCAGGAGCTCAGACACTTGTTGCGACTTGCAGCATCCAGTAAAAGGAAAGTGGCAATTACAGAGCATGGTTTCTGAAGAAATGAGGTTCCAACAGTTGTTTCCATGTCTGCATCAACAAACACAACATTTGAATGTAATAAAAATACTGAATGTGCAAATATTTTACTTAATAAACATATTTCAGCTCAACATATGACTCAATGACATATGACTTAAAAAAGTACTCCACTGATTTAGCATTGCACTCCTATAACATTGTCACACAGGCTAAAGAGGTCTGGTAAGATCACTTCTTCCTAGCTCCACACCCCCAGATTTTCAAACTTCTTCAGCCCCAACTGACACTGACTCAAGTGACATCACTTGAGGCTATTTATCAGACTTCGCTGTTCCTCCAGAAGGCTTTATACAGCTTTCTTTCACATCTGCAGTAATACTCAGAAAGATCTGTTAAAAGACTTTCCACTTTGAATATATGTTTAAAAGCTTACTTAAATGAACAAGCTGACGACTGTGAAGTTCACAGTGCAGTTTATTTTATTTTTTTCATTTCCCAGACATTACTGTTAATGGAGCAAATAACTACAACTGTGATAAAACTGGCCCTTAATTAAGAAGACATTAAAACACGATATTTCACATTATTTAGGCTTTATGGTCAGATTTTTCCACTGGCGCTCACTGAGAGGACTGGCTATGACTTATAGCTGACTATAAAACAGAGAATGAAAAATTAATAATGGCGATTTGGCACGCAGACTGAGTAAGACTAAGAAAGATAAATGAAATTTATGACAATGTGCTGCCACGCTTTGATGGTGTTGGCAAGAACAGCATGCATGCCGGTATCTTTATTAAATTGAATTAGTGCTTCAATTATGTTAATAATTGCCTAATTGTACACATGATCCATGATGATAAAGATACAGAAAAATAGAAATGAATGTCTAATTGTCTAATTAAGAGAAGCTAAACTCTCCCTGGCTCCCCTATAGTCTGCACCCGGACTGAAAAGCATCTGTTTGACCTGATTAAAATCCACACAGGATCCAATTGTCACAATTAAGTGTGCAGGCCTTCTCTCTTTATATTGGTGTAACTTCCTCTTTATCTGACTTGTGAAGTAACACAAACAATGCAAATGACAAATTCAATTCAGTAGTGTACATTGTGTTTGACAATGCAATCCTTCCCTCTTGTACAAATGCATGGGGGTCTACATGTGTGGCCATTTGAGCCCCAAATGTCATGTTACTGAGAACACTTACAAGGGAAATTAACTCTTTGGTGTATTTTCACAGATTAAACTCTAAATACTGTATTTCTACCATTGAGATTCATTGTATTTGAGAATCCATAAAGAAACTAGTGAAACAGACACGGACCACATTGTGCCACATTAAAAGAAATGGAAGGTTACTGTTGTTCATTTAATACTGAAATATAAACAGTTGGACATTTCAGTTCCAAGCCTGTTTCCTCTTTTAAATAATTCTGCATGGCTAGCCTCTGGAGGATGCACATTTGAGAATCTGTGGTCCGATGGGTCTCATCTAAGTTTCCAGAGGTTAACCTGATGTCCTGTGAGACCCCAAAGGATCCCGGGGAAGACTTTTGGAAGGGGTTCCTCTGTGTGTGTTTTAGACCCCACTTCCCCCTCCAACATCTCAGGAGGTCCGGGCCAGGCCTGGCAGCCCCTCAAAGACGCCCTTCTTTTGCCCTGCGCCCCTGGGGAGGGCAGCCCCCAACTTTTATGGAAAGTCAACAAGCCCTAATTGTGGGATCAGCTTACAAGCTAAATTCTTCTTGAGCCCATTAACAACTGCAGTTAATTATAAATCAGGCGGAGGGGTGTTTGAGTGTGAGTGACAGCGAGAAGAGGCCATTTAGAAACACAGCGGAAGGAGAAGGGGGAAAAAAGGCTGGAAACATTTCAAGTTACATCACAGATACAATACGCACACGCATGCACACAGGCGCATTAGACTTTCTTAGGTGGACCTCCCAGACTACAGTAAATCTCTTCTTCATTGGTCTTTGTGGCAGGGATTTGCTCTAATGAAGGAGGAGATCAGAGCTGTGACTCACACATTGTCCGAGTCACAATAAGACCAATTTTCCTCCAGCTTCAGTGTGTAAGCTTGACAGTAGGATCAATTTGCCCTCTAATTATACTCTTGGACAGCTGAGTGCACATTAATCTAAAAATAAGACACATGAGGAAGTGGTCCATCACACTGTGGCAAAAACAGGTTCAGTGAATGAAAGCTGGCAGGTTAACTGTCTCTGGTACAAGGTATGTGCCATAAGCAAAGGTTGCTATATATCTACAGTATATACGCCATGTGTGGGTATGAAAACAGTTTAAAAAAAGAGACAGTTTTTGGCAACACGTCAACTTTCTGTCTTTCTTTGGAAATCTGGCCTATAAAAATGTACATTGACAAGCAGGTGTATAAATTGATGGTTTTACATTTGCTTTTTATGATCGTATCTTAAAAATTAAGCCCTAAAGACAAATTTGGATTATTTTATATACAGGAAGACAAGTTGCACGCCAAATTCCCTTCAACTTTTTCCACTGTTAAACAAGTCCCAGCATGGCACTCTCTGTCATAAACTCACTATGGTTTAACCAATACATCTTTCATAGTTCATTCTTTTTTTTTTTAAATGCTGTTTTCATAATCGTCGTCCTTTTATATAAACTGCCTGTTGTTAGACATCCTCGGTCTTTCAAATGACATAGTGCGTTTCTTCAGCTTCATCACTCCATGGAAGGGGTGAGGGCGTAGAAAGCAGTGACAGTGTGGTGAACAGAGGCACCATCAGGCCTCGTGGCTCTAAGACTACTTTATTGAATTCTCTGTTGTCTTTATGAAGGCCAGGCTAAGACCGGGCCAACAGGTGCCAGTCTCAAGTGGGATGAGCATTAGGATGTTCCTTTTGACCCCAGAGGGTGATTGGACAGCTGCAGTGTCTGAGTATGGGTGGGTGGGTGGCGGGGGTGTGTGGGTGAGGAATGAATGAGTTCACTAGGTTACAGACATGGGGTTTCCAGGTCAAGGCCATAGGAAAGTCTAGAAAAGCATTAAGAACTTTCTGTGAATGTCTGACCCTCATCAGTGTTTCGTCTGAACCACAGCACTCGTCTTAAAGGTCCAGTTTCTACAGTAGCCTAGCAGGGGCAAACTAAGTACTGGCTCTAGATAGCATTTTTTTGCGCATTTTGCGACCACTGTAGTTTCTCCTTTGTGCTTGGAAGGGTGGGGTGAAGCGAGGCAGTTGCTATCTGCAACCAGATGCCACTAAACCCTACACGCTGGACGTCTGAAGCTTGTCGTCTTCCATTAAACTCAGTAACTAAGCGAGAAGAGAGACTTGATCAAGGATGTCCAAGAACTCAGTGACACAGAGCCTGCCGTTTATCACAGCAGCTCAGCACCATTTGTCAAGTCTAGTTTATACAACATTTTAATCTGTTTCACACCAAGGTTCAGATTTTACATACAGGATAAGAAGAGCACTGGCTTTGGATCAGTTCTTGGTACCAGTCAGCACCATGACTCCCCGACTAAAATATATTTTAAGCCCATAACCAGTCAAAAACCAAGCTGTGTTTTCTAAATGTTCTGTACTAAATATTTACTTTCACATGATGGGTAGGTCAATGTGGGAAAATGTCTAAAACCTTTCTAAGGGCACCATAGATAGAAGCAATTGTGTTAGCTACTTATTGTAGAATTGTAAGTGCTGCAGTAGTTGCAGTCCTTAACTTGAATCATTCATACATACAGAAAATTTTAAAATATTATTGGGCAAAAGCATAGAATAATCAGAGTTTGAGCATATATCAAGCAGAAAATATGTAAAGTCAGTTTCTGAACTGGTTCAAACAACACTACACTGGCTAGACTGACCTTGTCAAGAGGTTCTTTCCAGGAGTGTTGACTTTGATTTCCTTGGAAAGCTGAGAAAACTATATTGTAGGAAGAAAAAAGGTGCACCAACAGAGTTTGCTTGTCTTAACCCTCCTCCATGTGCCTTGACTTGGTCAGCCAAGAATAGAAGAAAGTGGGGGACACAGCCAGTGTATGGATGTGTTTATTAAGGATCCCAAGGCAACAGCAGAGCAAATCGCTGGCACCATGCTCTGTCCACCTCTCTCTCCCTCTTCACTCACTTGTGCTCTCTCTCTCTTGGACTCTCTCTTCTTCACTCACCCTGGTACATTCTCCTCACCCTTACGTCTCTCTCAGTTCCAGCTGCAGACAAGGAAAACCCCAAACCAGTTGGCCAGTGAGCCCGTCAGCTAGTCGGCTGGCCAGTCTGCCCTGCAGAGGGCCCTGCCAATCATCGTCTGGTTCTTCTCATGCTGTTTTGCACGAGTCTTTCCATTGCACAAGTGCCACAACGTACCTCCTGGGGGTTAAACCAATACACATGTTTGAAGGCTCATACCATTAGTTGTCACAGAAATATTTCATACTGAGCATCAGTAAAGATTTTGTTTAAGTAACAATTTAACTAGTGAAGTACATTTCATTAAAATTCTAAATCTGATAGCTCTATCATAAAGCATTCTATGTTTATTAAGATGAAATGGTTCAGAAAGGATGACCCATTAGATTTTTTAAATGCTGAGTGGTAGTGGACAATTTGTCTCCGTGTGAATAATAAATGCACATGTGATCATATGTTTATTATGAGTTTTTGTGAGGTGTAGTTTCCAAGAAAATGTCATTAGATATGGTGAGGGTAACAGTGGCATGTTCATGTCATTATTTGTTTTAGTCAGACACATCTAAAGCAGCCATAAGCTAGTTAAGTCAATTAATTCTTCAGAGTCAACCTGCAGCAGTTATATTTGCACCTGTGCACACAATTACTGTATACTGCACATCTGTGTGTCTCTCTGTGTGCTTATATGTTTTCCTAACCTTTCTTCATCAAAGGGATGTTTGCTGAGTACATATGCTTCTGTTTGACAATGCCCTGTTTCATAATCTTAGATACACTGAGCGGCACATAATAATATTGCTGAGGGATGAGAGACTATCACGGATTCCCTGCCCGGCTTTTGCCAAAGACTTTGTGTCACTAATTCATGTGTGTGCTGCTGTCACTGCTGTGTCAACAAGGCAATGGCTCCAATTTTCACTTTAATGCAGCCAGTCTGAGAAGAAATACTACACTTTACCAAAAGCTAGCATCATGTGTCACCATATAATTATACTGTAGGTTGATAGTAGCAGGGCAGAGATTGCATAGTGCAACTTCATCGTTAGATGCCACTAAATCACACTGGTTAAAAACTGACCACAAAAAACTATTTAGAGAAAACTATACAAAAAGCGTTCTTTACTTACAGTATTGGAAACTTTGTTCTATTGTCGGTAGGCACTTGGCCTAAAAGCCTTTTTTCACAGCAGATGTCTGTATCGGTCAGCAATAAAAGGTGATGGAACTCCTACTGTTAATGATTGCTCCATTTCATTAGCCAGCACAGCGGAAGGTTATTTATGTTAATTACACCTGTGCTTCTCCTGCTACCAACAGTCAAACTGTCTGCTGTAAAAAGTGTATCGTCTACACTAACTTCCCACCTGCTTGTTACATATTATTTATACCTGCTTATTTAATGTTCAATATATGCAGTCGATATTTACAGCTGTGTCCTGTGTCTCTGTTTCACTGTGGTTGCCATCCTCTTGGCTCCCATCATTCCTAAGATCTTCTGAGTCTGGTCCAACCTTTACAGTTGCCTTTACTATTCATCTCTGGCACTGTGCTTAGAGGTAACACATACTGGTTAGTTTCACACAGGATGGTGACTGCAACGTTGGCTGCTTTCTATTTCACCAACATGCTTCCTCACTTCCCTCAGTCACATCTTTTCTTGCTCCTCTCATTCCAGATGCCAGAGCAGGGCCAAACCCAGGTTTTAGAAACAGTCTAAAGAAGCCCAAAACAACAAAACCGTGACTGATAAAGCTCTCTGAGAACAATCAGGACCCCCCCCCCCATAGGGTTGAGCAGTGAGTGCAGTAGAAACAGTACAAAACCAAACAGCACATTTCCTGACCAAGTGTAATTTATGTGTAACTGTTTAATGTGAACTCATATTATTTTTTAATAAAGACTTTGGTCAGATCGTCCTGTGAGGTCTAGAAGTAATTACAGTTTCAGAAAGAAAACACGTCTGATGACTGTTGCTTTAATGCCGATTATAAATCTATTGTCACTGTCACGCAATGTGACTGTGACAATTTATGTATAGTCAATATTACCCGTCTACTTATCTACTTACTATTTATTTGCACAGACTAGTCCCTGTGTGTTTTGGTGTGACAGTTTGGAGCATTACTCGTTTGTTTACCAAGCATTAGAAAGGTGCCCATAGTCACACAGTGCATATGACTGTTCCCATTGAGAAGCTAGCCTCCTGAAACAATGCAGTAGACAGCAGGGTGGTTATGATGTGTTCAAGAGAATAATGGTGAGTGTAAACCAGATAATTACTGTACTGTACTGTAAATGCTGATTATGTATAATTCAGTTGACACCAATGAGGACATCAGGACAGAGGAGTCCTACCTGAGTGCTCTAATACAAATACATATTCAAGGAACATGGGAGAACATAGAAGGTTGCAGCATGGGCACAAAACACAGTGTAAGGAAAGGTACATTTTACAGGAACATACTGTACATCTGCAATATGTTGCCTGTGTGGAGGACATCTGAAACCATAAGCAAAGTAGTTGAAACATGGAATGAAACATAAGCTGTCAGGAAAAGATACCCTTAGGGAAGTATCCATTGATTGAGGTATGTCATGTATAACTTAACACCACTGAATAGTCTTACTGCCCCATGCTTCTGTATGTCTTATGACAGATGTGTGAGGTAGCACTCATGGAGATGAATGACAACACATGTAACCTCGCTCACAGTGACAGAATGGTAACTGATCCTCAGCAAACCAGTGGAGGCAGATGACTGCAAAAGTCAGATGGGGGAAAAAATCATTCCTCATTCATACAGATTTGGGCGGCTCAGAATTTGACCAGACCCACTGCCCTCCTTTATCAGGAAAAACCCAAGAGGCTTTACTGCAGTGCGTGATGCAGCAGATTCTGCTCTCTTCTGTTTGTCTAATCCCCTTTACACCAAGTGCACCTGGCATGCTCAAGTGCTTAAGTGCTTATTTTGTATTCTGTTTTAGTTGTCCTAGTATTAGTTTTTTTGCTTTTTTGTTTTTTGCTAAATTCATTTAGTCTAGAGGTTAGTGGAAATTCTTTTTTTAAACATGAACTGTGCAGATGGTCTGGATCCTCAACTTTCTGTATAATTCATGATCCAATGTATACAATGGTGATGAAAAATAGTCCTGACAAAAATGAGCAAACTAATCTCTTCTACTGAGACTTTTCAGAGGTCTGTGGGTACCGGGTTTGTAATTGTATCTACTGCTTTCATGGAATAGCCACAGCCTTGCACTCTTGAGTCCGACATTGGCACAAACTCTCACTGTCTCTGCCTTTATATGTCATCAAACTCCAGATGGAAGAATTACAGCCCTTCAGACCAGCTTCAGCTCTGCATGAAAAAAATGCTGTCCTCTGGAATGATTTAAATGAGTATCCAATGATAAGCGCTGATCAGCGTACAGTCTGACTCTAGCTGCAGTTTGGTTGATGGTCAGACTAATTGCAGTATGTCTCACAGATTGGTTTGCATATTAATTTAAATGCTTTTCATGCTCCAGTTGTGTCTACTGTTGTGAGCCTACATCTAAACACTATTTTTGAAGGATGATGAAGCGTCAGTTGTTTTTCTTTCATTCAATGCTGGCACATTCTGTTAGCATTCCCTGCAATATAATATATATATATATATATATATATTTCTAGGTTCAACCCCCAGTGTATACTGAGGTAACAACCCTATCACTATTGACAACATTCTCATTCCTGTGCCAGTAACCAACTGATATGATACGTAATTTTAACCTTGAAAGACCTAACATAGAGTATACACTGCACTGTGCAAATAATGCATTGAAAAGAAATAGTTTATTCTTTGTAACAAGTCAGATTACACGATACCTCTATAGTAACAACTGGCAAAAAGGTCAACATTTGTAAATGGAACAGAGTGAAATGTCAAGACGTTCATTCAGTCGTCAGTCTTTCCATCTGTGTCTCTGTCTCCTAAGCCTGAGGTGTGCTGTGGCATGCATGGTGTGAGAAATCAGGCCCTGGCGATCTGCCAAGCCAGTCGTCAAACAAAGAATTGATGCACTGCCCTCTGGGCTTTTCCTGCCCGTCTGTACAGTAACTAGTATGAAACCTTCCTCAGCCAACTGCTACAAAAACACCAGGCTACGGGTTTGGAGATATGGGGGTGTATTGGGAGGGGGATCTTAATAATACAATGCTTTATAAAAAAACACAGATTCAGTGTTGAATGTCATTCCCTGTAGGAACACAAACTCCTTTGCTTCTAAATGACAATTTATATGGAGAATGTTATTTTATAGGGGTGACAAATTGCAGGTATCTCTTGTGGCTTTGGGTGAGAGTCTCAGGCGGCCTGCCAGCTTGCTGAGTGGGAGCCAGGGATTTTGACTGACTGCTGCACCTGACCGTGCACAATCCCCGAGATCAGCTGCCATCACAGGCAGTCTACCAATGAAAATAAGCGTATTGAGAATGTCCCACCCACTTGGTATTTCCATCCAATGATGATGACTCTGTAGAAAGTATGTCCAAGCATCCATTTTTCTTTCTTCCTATAAGCCTCGTTAATGAGATGATGAATGATATGGTATCTCCCAGAAAGATGGCCACACACACAAACCTGCTACCCGGGTTTTATACTTTCACAGGCAGTTATGTAGGTCATTTTTCTCTGATATTGTTCTGATGTTTCTCTACAGTTATTCTTTCTGTTTGTATCGGTCTCAAGTGATGTTTAATGTCACAGGGAGTTCCCTCTGTGTTGTTTTAGCTTTATCTTGGATACTGTGCAGCTGGCAACAATTGAATTTGATCACTGAGACAAATTTCTCACGCCTTATTTATAAGATCTTTACGTTAGGATAAGGGTGAGACAAGAGGAGGGTTTCTTCTTTCTTATTTTGCAACTTTAAAAATATGAGAAACAGGAGGCATCCTGTGTGAAGATACATTTTTACTTATAGTTGGCAGTAGCAAACTTTGGACACACTGGAAGACTCCAGAATTCACTGATATTGCCCTGATTTCTTGTCAAAAAATTGCAGGGAAAAGGGGAACCATTTTGCTGTTATTATTCTCAAATCACACCTCACATTTATAGAGGCACAGATTTTACATGTCAGAGTCAACTGTGAGTGACAGGGTGTACTACACAGCCTGTGTAAGTAGCTGTTTAATATCTTCTGTGGCTCTGGAGGAGCTTTGTCAAGTCAAGTACATCACTTGAGTGTTCTCAGATTGGGCTTTGGGCATTCTTTTTGGCTACACTAGCGGTTCACCACTTTGGTCCAGACTGAAATATTTGATTGATTGTCATGAAATTTAGTACAGACTTTCATGCTGGATAAATTGTAATAACTTTGGTGAACCCTTAACGTTTCATCTCGTGCCACCATCAAGTAAAATTGTCCAATACCATCTCTGTTCTTTATGTTTAGTGCTAGTACATGCTAACAGGCTAAACTAAGATAGAGATGCTGTTTAGAAATGATACCAGCTTAACATCAGCAATGTTAGAGCTGTCATTTTGAGCATTGTGGCTGTAGACTCGTATTGTGGTCTGTCTCTGGCAAGTCAACCCAACCTTTATTAACGTGAAATACTAAATTGTTGGAGTGCCTCTTTAAATGTAAAACTGAGGGAAGAAATCATTTACAGCTTAAAATGCTGTTGAAAAGAAGAAGGCAGAAGTTCAAACAGAGAAGCAACATGTGGGCAATCAGTTTCGGAGTACCTGTTTAATGTTGGGGCCGACGCACAGGGCTCCCTGATTCTGCTGGTTTGGACTCGCTGCTGTAAACAGAGTATGACTTTAGCTTTTTGTTCTCCACCGCCACTCTTACACTTGCATGCTTACACCGCTCGCAAACACATGCTGTTACTCTTGCTTAAAAACACGCACGCACTCTGTACTATCTTGCACTTGAGTGAGGTCTTGAGCCCAGCTGTGTGTAATGCATAAACCAGAGATGTTCAGTCTGGCTTGCATGCTAATTGCCTGTGGGGCTCTTCTCCATGCAACGCTCCTGACTAGACCACCCATGGTGAGGAGAGGGTGCATTCGTCTCCATTTCAATAAAGCGTGTCATTATCTCCTCGCCTGTGATGTGCCACTGCACCACTAAAAGATAAATGCTGTAATAACATCCAAGATGTCTCTAAGGAAATGTGATTGATGTTGCTGACTTTGTTGGATACACACTAAACTGGTTAGAAATGTGTGATAGTGCATTATTGAGAGTTTGTTTCTTTGTTTTTCTATTCTAACTTTAAGATATATTTAGATTAGACCTCTACCCTGCTAGGTCTGGCCCAGCCGGTTTTGCAGGCACAGGGAGGATTTGGGGGTAACGCATGACTGGAAGTAGGTGGTGCTTGATACTCGAAAAGCCGCTGCTGAGCGTGAGCAGACTTCCCTCCTCCTCTGACAAAATCCTCTTTGGCCACGGGCTCTCCTGTATGCCAAGGCCTGCTGAGAAGGGCCTGAGCTAAACCAACAACTGGGCTCCTTGATGAAAGGGGCGAGCAGCAGGGGGGGGCACGCCATGAACCCAGGGTCATCCCACAATCCTGATGACTCTATCCCCGGTTCCCCTTTCACTGGCACATAGTATACACCACCAAAGCATAAACCTCACCACAGGGTGCTGATGTTCTTTTAACTTCTCTCAGCTAAACTGAGCAGAACTGTTGTGACCTGAGCTCTGCTACACTGGCTCTGCACATACACACTACATACTACATACTGTATGCAGTGTAGCTGGTTGAATAGTGGTGGAAAGGAATAATGTGATCTGACACAGAATAGGTGCTGGTGAGAACCGTGGAAAATACAGCAAATTAAATAGTTCAAAACTGCTTTTTCTTGTGTGAGCCAAATGTGTGCATGTGTGTATCTTGGTGCCTGTGTACTCTGGTGAACCCAGGGCTGCAAGCTGCTTCAGAAATTGAAGATGAGCCCTCCAACCCTTTATGTGGAAATCTCGTTTGTCTCGTTTTTCATTTGTGACGTGTGTCAAAAGGCAAGACGGATGTGAGCTCCCGCCAGCTCGATTGACCCAGAACATGACTGTCAACTGTGAAAATCTGGGCGGGGTTGGACGATGAGGCTTTTTGTCTTGCAGATACAGTATGACATGAATGTATTTGTCTTTCATGCCAGACAGTGTGTGTGTGTGTGTGGGAAGAGGCGGGGTGGGGGGCTTCTTAGTAGAGACAAAGACACAACAGGGCCGACAACTGAGATAAAAAACACTGCTCATCGTCACCGTGTTGCAATGTTTGAAACAGTGGGAGTGGAAAGAAAGCATAAGAAAATGTAAAGTGACCACCCAAGGTTGAGAATATAGCCGCAGGGAACAACGGCTTGTGAGCAAGAGAGATCTTGGCTCCTGACATGTCCCTGCAGCAGGCTAGAAGACTTCCTGAAGATAAGACAAAGTATTTCTGCAATCCACCAAAGAAGAAGTAAATCATTTAAAAACAGTTTCTAGCTGCACATTCGTTTTCAAGGCTCACTTTTGATTATGCGATTCCAATGAAAGCAGCAGAAACAAACACAGCTTTGTACCAGGGCATGCTATTTGTTTTCCTTCAAGCACACCACATTTTGCACCGCTCCAGAGGACGTGAGGCGTGACAGAATATACATATGATTTTATTTCTCTGATCACAGGCTCTTTTTTTTCCCTCCTGTTTTTTTGCATATGGAGCTCATCAAAGATGAACGACTTGTTAATGCTAGGATTGCTCAGCTGGAAAGTTGTTTTCAAGCACTAGGCCATTGAAGAAACACAATGTAATAAAACACCAGCCAGTGCTGCTTCTTTGAGCTTCAGAGCTTTTCCCTTCCACAAAGGAGTCAATCTTTAAAAAGCTTTTGCTTGCAGAGTGGAGCACAGAAAAGCTTCTTAGAGCAAGTCTGCATCACTGTTGCTCAGATAAGGATCAGGAGGCACGATTGTACTGTCAGCTTTGTAGCATTAGCATGTAGACAACCCGAGTCAACCTGAGCACACAGGCTGAAGTGTCTCAGTTTTCTCCCAGACATGTTTTAACACTGGAAACTCTGCGGCTGCATCATGGTGGTCTTATATTTAGCCTTTGGAGGCCACTGTGCTTGGGTGTAATGGCCAACTGAGACACATTGTCCTTGGACAGTGCAACACTAAGCCTGTGTGCAGCTGCACTTGGTGCAAGCCACCACTGAGTTGTCTGCGTGTTTCAGTGGATGTTCTAGTTTGACTAATTTTGGATGATGTAGATAACAAAAGGATTAGGGTGGCCGTGACCTGCTGTAAATACAAAACTTACACCAACACGCCAAGCTTTGCATGCTGCATATGTAGTGTACGGTCAATGTGCACACCTCATGCACCACTCACATGCACTTAACAGGTGTAATTACCCTTGTGAGCACTTGTTGATTCATGTGAAAGGTGTGTTATGGATTCACACAGAGCTCTTCAGCATTAGTGAAGAGTAGCGGAGTTACTGATTCACTGATCATGTTACACTGCAGTAAGCAGTCAGACAGAGACACTTAGGGGCCGTCCACATGAATACGTTTTTTTTCGAATCCAGATAAATAATCATATCGGCCTCGCGTCCAGGCGGATTCGGCGTTTTTGGGGTGTGAAAACGGTATTTTTTATTTTTTAACGGGTCCCAGAGTGGGAAAATCCAAAAACGCTGTATTTCCCTGAGTCGTCTGGACGGCGAAAACAGATTTTTTCTGAAACTATGACGTATTAGCCCCGCCTCTCTAGCCTTTAACCTCAGCTGCCGCCGCTAGACGACCATGATCGTCCTCTTCTCGTGTTATGAACTTGTTTGTAAGCAGCGTGTGACCTTTATACGCATGCTCCATGCACGCATGCCAGGCCTGGCATATGTACTACAGCGTTTTGGGTCGTTTTCAGTGAATCCGTGTGGACGCAGATATTTCTGGAAACGACGCCGTGTTTACGGAGATTTTTTTTCGAAACGACATCGTATTGGGTGAGGCCGCGTATTTGTGTGGACAGGCTCTTAGTGGAAGCTGAAACTCATATAGCAGGAGACAAACATGGCAGACTGACTTTTTTCTGCCTTAGCAAACTGTTCTGCTCTGGTTCCTGCTGTCTGACAGAGTAAATCACAGGCAATGAGATATAAGATCATAAAGGCATCATTACTGTCATGCATGAACTCCCATAGCCACAGTTTTATCTATCTCATTGTTTTAGTGGGGAATTCAAAATAAAAGTTAAAACTGACTTAAAACAATAGTTTCAACAGACTATATGGATACTGAAGCAGGTTTTCCTTGCTGTAATCATTCTATATTAAAAAGGCTATGATACCCACTTGATTTGTCTACCTGAGACAGCCAAAGCCTCAAATTATCATCAGCTAAAATTTGGATGTCACTTGGAAGGGATCTCTTTAAAGCCAGTATGAATATGAGTACTTATTTTTACCAAACAAAAACTGTTTACATACAGGCACCTGACTATTATTTTACTTGACAAATGTTAACCTGTATTTTAAAGGACCAGTGTGCAGGATTTAGTGGCATCTAGTGGTGAGATTACACATTGCAACCAACTGACACCCCCTGA
>NW_023339718.1:22906928-22907743 GCF_004916995.1 Morone saxatilis
TGACTCCCTCTGTAGATAAAAAAACGCTCATTCTAAGGTGACAAAAACACAATTCTTACTTTTAGATGATTATACACAAATAAAAACTATACCTATGAATATTATACAATCAACCCTACTGACTTTGGTGATCCCCTGGCTTTTTTCTTCTAGTGCCACCTTGAGACTCTAGTGCCATACCTCCAAATACCTACAAAACTAATGGCATTACCCCCAGTCTCAGCTGTACTTTTTGTTTAATGCTAATTAGAAAATGTTACCATGCTAACATGCTAAAAATAGATGAATGGATGGATACTTTATCCCAGGGGTTAATTTTCATGTCACAGCAGCAGTACACAAACAAACCACAAAGCTAAGATAGTGAACATGGTGTACATGCTACCAAACATCAGCATGTTAGCATGCTAGCATTGGCATTTTGCTGAAAGCAACTATTTGCAGCCTTATTAGCCTAAGCTCTGTAAGTATGGTATACAGCCTCATAGAGCTGCTAGTGTGGTGTACCCTGTTTGAAGACATCCTTATCCACAAACACTTTTTCTTGCCAATGGAAAAACATATTTCCGTAAATAGGATTCTTACTTAAAAATGCCTGATTAGTAATGAACCAAAAACAGCAAACCATTGCATGTTACCATGTTTGGGTCAATGAATTACATTCCAGTCACAAAACATCACTTGTGACAAAATTCTCAAATGTAAAAACAATTACAAGAGAGGTACAAACCAGAGCTTGCTACACTGCTCACTCACACTGCTGCACAGCCAAGTACATGATGTGAATGGCTATAAGCACTCAAATACTTAACACT
>NW_023339718.1:22907843-22908195 GCF_004916995.1 Morone saxatilis
TGTATGTGGAGGAATGTTTAGTTTATGAGCTTTGAAATGTCTCTCAAGGAAACTCATGCTTCGATGTGTGTTTTGCCAGTTTAAACACATTACTGTAACTCTGCTGCATGCTGGAGTTCCCATGAGGTCCCCTGCAGGTTTATTCAAACATATTATGTGTACGGAAAGACACTGACATCATTATGATACAATCTCACTCAGGGGAAATTGCATTCACTCGTCACTCTAATGCAGCAGCTCTGATCCTCTGACACTGGTAGCACTTCTTCTGCTTTCCTGGACAGTGAAGACTGGATTGTTTTGCCCGAAGGCAGCCAAATGGTTTCCTTGTTTAGTTTCTCTCTCTCTCTCT
>NW_023339718.1:22908263-22909223 GCF_004916995.1 Morone saxatilis
CTCTCTGTCTCTCTCCCTCTCCTCCTCTGCCTCATAATGTTGATTTGAATATTTGGTAGCTGACTCATGACACCAGCACTCATTCATGCTCATTCACAACATCTTGATAGTGTGTATATATCACCTGTTAGGATGACTGACAGCCCCGACCAGCAAGGGTGTAATTAATCAGAACAAAGCTGTGCCATGCCTCTGACAGCTGTGATTGATTGGGGAAGTTGCTCAAGCTGACTGGGTTTGTCAGGTCAAAGTTATGAATGTCATTGGGAATGCTGGAAAAGAGCCAGTGACAGTGTACTGTACCTGTGTGATTGATAACAAGGCAGGTAATGGCTATTTGTTGTCTGATCTGGAATGTGTCGGCCTGCAGCACAATGGTTATTTACGCACAGTATTTGTCTTGCGTCAAGACTTCTCAAAGATGTCAAGTGAGGAAAAAGCTGTACATTTCTCTGCCAGTAGAGTATCATGCTGCTGCTGCTCTTTGCTTTTCCATTACGCTGCTATTAATGAATCTTAGTAGTGAGTTATGCAATCGCTCAGTGAGCTTGGCAGTGTGCTCCAGACTCATTTGTCAAATTTTTTTTGATTGTACAGAGATTATATTGCAATGTACAACAATAACAAATTAAGATATAAACACACAAGCCATGTACACTTGCTAAGAAAATATCATCTTCCTTCCCTGTGATCACTTTCTTTGTCCCTTGTCTGAAGTCCAAAAATAACTTTTCTTCTCACACTATTTAACACTGCGTTTCCTGTTACACTTAATTTGGGTTTCTTGTGATTTATGACTCTGTTTTTATGATATTCTGTTGATGGTGTTGGGTGCTGAGAAGAAACTTGGAGGATTTGGTGGGATGGGTTCCAGTGAGACGCGCTGTGGTTCTCTGCCACAAGCCATGTTTCCACTGTAAGGTATGGCACGGCTTTACTCAAGATTCAAGATTCAAGAAG
>NW_023339718.1:22909266-22929476 GCF_004916995.1 Morone saxatilis
AGTAATACAGGGTTAGAGTAAAAATAATATATCACGATAATATATCACGACTGATGCCAAAAAAAGGTACAGGTACACAACTTTTTCAGTGGAAAACCAAAACAGGGTTACGTTAATGTTAACAAAGAGGTGAGTTACCACACCATCTACTGTCTGTGACTCATGGCTTCTGGGCAGCAGCCAGCGCCTTACCTGCATGCCTGGTTGATTAATAACGGTCAAACTCTCACCCATGCTTTCAAAGAGAAACATCTGGCATATGCATATTGTGTATGTCTGATAAGACATTTAGCAAATATCTGTCAAGCAGAATGATAATGCCTAAAGCAACATCAAAAACACAAAGTGGGTTCATGCTTAAAAGGACGTTAAAAGGATTGCCATGAAATTGCATGCAGACATTCATGGTCCCCAGAGACTGAAGCCTACTGACTCAGTGATCCACCACAAGGTTGACACTTGTAGTTGCAAAGACCTTCATTCCTGCACCACCTTCTCCATTTTTACATTTTCTTCACCACACTGCAAAGGATCAAAAACACATTCTGGACATCAGCTTTTATTTATCTGACACTTACAGCCTCACAGAGATGCCAGTATGGTTGTAAACTCTTAGTCTTGTTCCGAACTGCGCAGGTTGGAACCGTTTATCACATTCCAGAAATGGCCACTTGCTAGGAATCAAAATATGACAAGTATTGTTTCATGTTTTTGGGTAATCAGTTCTTTAAATTGAAACTCTACGTTGGTATTTATGCTGAAATGGGTGAATAATAATAGAATAGAGGATTTGAATTGTTAAAGCGCCCATCAGGAAGCATGGTTTCATATTCTTGAGGATGTTTGAGGTACATACAAAGGATGGATTGAATCATGTCTCTCCCAGCTGGTTTCACTTCCCCTCCCTTCTTCCACTAACTTTTAACTGCCCTCCAATAAGCTGGAAACTCACATCAGGGGATAATAAACACAATTGCTCAAACATGAGCATGAATTAGCTTTAGATGTAGTTAAACATGTCTGGCCAGGTTTAGCAGCAACCCATAAAAACCTGAGTCCTATTTACTGACAGTGTAACACAGAAGTTAAAGGGCAATATTACACAATTTAAGAGTTGATTCCAGTTCTACTTGTGATCTAAACACTGACTGTATTTCTGATGTAAAACATTTTCAAGTACAACAGACTGGTTGCGACAAATCCTGGTTGGAAATCTTTAGAGCATGGGATAAGGATATAAATGATTAAATTAAGTGTTTTTCTAATTTTAAGAGCACATTTAAAGGTGGGGTTACATTCTGAAGAAAGATAGTTAATTGTTGAGTTTCATTCCCAGGTTTTTGGGTTGCCAAAGCATTGGTATTTGACGAACTGGGAGCACAAATGCCACCTGTTGTGTTGTGTGGCTCGCTCCAAGCCACTCAAAGCTTTGGTATTTGACAACCTGCAAATGAGACTCAACAATCAACTATCTTTCTCCAGAATGACAGACCCCACCTTTAATATCTTCTGCAAAGGTTGATTACTCTGGTGATTATGAAGAGTATTTTGGAGCCTTATGAAAAAAATCTCAGAGTACAAAATAAGAAATATAAGTTGTCCCAACCATGAAACCAAAAAAATATTTTTGACTCAGAAGTGTGGTTTAAAAGTGAGCTTGGGAGTCAGGTTGATGTATAGCTTGTACATGTTGGTTGGTTGGTTGTTTGCTTTAGATTGTCTGCTGTGTGGTAGCTGACATACTGCTCATAGCATGGCCACTGGCAGGGCCAGCCAGGGATAATAATTCAATCTCCCCATTCACTCCACCCACAACAGACCATAGAACATAATGCATACAGTATATGACTTTTGCGGACAACACACTGCGTTAGTCAAAAACATAGTGCTAGAACACATTCCTGGTAGATCACCTGTGTGTTGTAAATGAAGTCAAATGTTTACTATCGCGACTGTCACAATAAAAGATAAAATTACTGCCATCATGATAACTTTCCAGAGCTGTAAAGTTCTTCCTCACAATATTAAAAGAGATTTTGCAATGTTTTGGAATCTAAAAACCTTACTTAGGCCATAAGTAGCTAAATTGTATTTCATCATCTCACAGATGCCTGAAACAACATGCCTGCACCAACACAGCCCCTTGCATTTTTTAAACCCAGGAGTGTTTAAAGTCTGAGCACCAACTAATGTGCACATCATCTTCCTCAACCCCATTGTTCTCTGTACTGTCAGTGTTGCAGTTCAGACACAAGAGCCACTTCAATTTACCATTTTAACCAACCATTCAACCATTTTAAAACTGCTAATTTGCTTAAGTAGCCATTATTCCAGTTTTCACGCCATAAGTAGTGGTTCTTGTACCTGTACATTCTTCTATAGTCAGTTGTTTTGGTGCACCAGATCGTTTTTCCCACCAAGAAAAAGGCCGGAGGCCAATGTGAAGGCCAAGGTCTGGATGACAGCACATGTGCTGCTGCCATGTCTGCTTTGTTCTGCCTTCTCTACCTCCAATCCTTCACACCATTGACTGTCAATGGATAGGTCAGTGGATGACCCCGCTGTTAAGCCACAAGCTTTATAAATGGACACGCTAGCTGAAGCGACTCAGTCAGGATGGAAATGCACGCTTCGGAGATAAACGTAGCTGAAATTCAGAGTATGATCAAGGGTGGCGGTGTAGATAATTAATGATTTCTCTTTTTCCGTGCTGGAAAAAAAGCCCCCGCCCCCTGTCGCTACAGCTGACCAACATTAGTAATAAATTCCTCATGGTTTGACAACATGTTGGGTGGACTTTCTGGCCCGGCTAAGGCTCAGCACTGTATAGCCCCTCATTGTCCCATAGGTTTTACATTACAGTTGGGATTGAGTAAGTCCCAGAGAGATCAGGATCCCACGTTAACTCTCTCTCTTTTTTTCTCCAACTCTCTCGCACTCTCACGAACGCACGCACACACGCATGCTTTCCCCCCTTTTCGGGATTTGCTCCCACACACTGCTCTAGGTCAGAAAAGCTGATCTACAAATCCAGCCTGTTAAGAGAAGAAATACAAGCTGCTATTGAATTAGCACTGCAGTTGTGTTTGTATCATGATGACATGTTAGTGCATGTTTTCCTCTGCTGAGTAAAACTGTTGACCTCAGTGCACCCCAGCTGCCAAGGAGCTGAGCACAGATCTGAAAATATCTGTCACTAATTCAGTTTTTGATTACATTTTTTGTATGATCTGTTGCATTATCTTTCTGAAGGCGATGAGAAGAAAGTGTTTAAGAGTAATTTTGTCTTGTCATTGAAAAACTCTCAGTGCACCTTAACTGACATATTTATTGCTTTGCTGTATGTCATAATTCTTCTTCAGGCCTGGAGGGAGAGGATTTATTGGAGAAAAATGGGAAGTTCACAGTTGGACCTCAATGAGTTTGGAACTGTAGATGGAGGAGGACTCGATAGATACTGGCTGTCACAAGTGTGCTCTCCTTGGATGGCAGGTGTCTTAGGGGCTGTATGAAAATTATTAGTGGGGTGGGGTCAGAACTGGGGGAGGGTTATGTATTTTTTATTTTTTCTGAATGAGGGTAGTCTTGCTTTTTGGGGTGGGTCTTTCATTAACAAAACAACAAACAACTATTTGTGAACATGCTGACACATAATAATCACTTATTAAATTAATATGGAGAACTAGTTAGCAAGGAGTTGCTTATTTACACATCCAGCAGTTAAGAACATTATCATCCATTTTGAGTCTGCCCACCTGACAATGTAAGTCCAGTTCATTCTCTTTTTCTTCTGTTTTGGTCTCAACCAACTCCTGAGGGAAACATCTGGCTCGTCAACTACTAAATTCTCCACTATGTTCAGCCAGCCAGCTGCTGATTTTTAAAGCTTGTTTGTTTAAAGTACAAAGCCTACTGTGGCTGAAAATAAGATGCAGCCGGACAGCTAAACAATGAGCTGAAACTCACTATAAAGCTCCATAAAGTTGAGAGGATACATACAGTTAAACCCCAATCATTTTCATACAGTCCCTTAATAAGAAGCATTGCCTGACAGCCACGAGTCATGGTTTTTTGCATCTGGTGGTATTTATTCATGCACTGTCACCGGTATGACCAGCAGTTTGGAGAAGAACCAGTTCATTTTGGTGTCAGTCGGTGTCTTAGAAAGAAATAAAACTGCATCTAAATTTCTTTCTTAACCTTATGAACCCCATTAATTTATAATTTGGGACTCATAAGACAACTATGAAAACTATTCCCACGTTAATTGAAAATAACCCCAAAGGGGGGAGTACATATGAGTAATAATGGGATTCTTTCATGACAAATATTTGGATTACCCTGACATTAAAAAAGCTTTTAAAAATTTTTAGATCTTGATCTATGTTTGAAGACGCTTTGCTCTCATCTCAGCGTCAGTCACTTGCGGCAATTTTACTATTTGCCTGTCGAAGCACATCTGTCCCATCTGGATCGAAGTGGTTTCTGGATGTGGGTCTTATTACAGTGAGGTAGCAGTGGGACTAAGAGTCTGATGTTTTAAAAGAAGGGCAATACTTGCCCTTTTTAGCACTTGCATGTACTGGTGTAAACAATGTGTCTTATTTTCTTATTGTTTTCTTTGCTTGCTATTAACTAACCTTTCTAGTAAGTATATATTACGTGCAGTTATGCTATTAACACTGCACTGACAGCTTGTACTCTGTATTGTTACTATAGTATTTTGTTTTTCAAGTGGAATAGTGGATACAACAGAGCCGAACTAAGCCAGATTAAAACAAAGATGCCATCAGATTGAATTTTTCACGTCATCCTCTGTGTGTTAAACAAATGAAATGGAGTAAGGCCATAACACTCTTCATAACACTTCTCTTGCCGTCATTCTCCAAAGCCTTGCCATTAGCACAAACAAGCTTCAGAGTATAATGATCACATTTACGCCTTGACGCCATCTCTCAGCACCTGCTTAGGGAGGGGCAGGAAGCTGAGCATCCTGTACTCTTCAAAGCACTACAAAATCAAGCAAAAATGTGGTTTTGTGATGCATCAGTTGACCTGTAGCTTTGCAGTATAATTTTTACATTTTAGTTATCTTGAACATTCCAGAGGTTTGGACCTGAGTCAGCAAATTAACTCATTTCCATTTTGCTCACAGGAGGTATACGTCGAATCAGTCACACAGCAGTCGTGTTGCATGAGCAGGAGGGAAAGGTGTCTTTGGTGGTGAACATCAGCTGACAGCCGATGTAAATGCAAAATGGGCCACGTTGTTGGATATTTGAGGATTTGTCAAAAAAAAAGACCCAGCTAAGTTGATCTAATCTAACTTTATCTTCTAAACTGTTTAGAAGTTAACTTTGTTTACATGAAAGCATTTGATTATTGGTTGCCTAAATGTTTGTGGTTGCCTCATGGTGTGGCTATTCTTAATTCCGTAATTACTTATTTAGGCCTTGATAAACAATAACTTTGTCCCAGCTTTGGTAAATTCCAACGCAGCATATTTACTAGAAATGCACAGATTTGGAAATTCTGCACCGATGTTTGAAATTACAATTTGACTGATGCCTATGATTTTTTCGCATCATTTATTCGCCAGGAAAACAAGGAGCTCTATAAATATAAGTGTCTCTACCTTGTTGCAGGTCAGTCTATTTCTCCTCTCATTCAGCATGTGAGATGCAGAGCAGTGAAGCAGTTTTCATGCAGTTTTTGCCATGGCTGGAAAATGGAGTTGATTATTTCTCAAATAAGCAAGTCGGAAATAGATAAACAGATATCGGCCACTGATACTGATGTTCGGCTGGTATGTTGGTGTATCCATAATATTTACTGATTAGTACATTATAGTGACTTTTGCAGCATAATGGGTGGATGTTTCGATGGCCCGTTATTCCAATGTTTCACAACACTATGTATTTATTATTGTTTCTATGATGGAGGTCACCTGATGAAGCTCAACTGACGTTTGCATATAAAAATACACTGAGATAACAATGGCAAAAATGGGACAATGGGCCATCAGAGCAGTGGGTTTTTGTTTTCGAGATAACGGGATGTTGGACAAATGGGTTTTTGGTCAAATGGGACATATAATGACTACTAGGGTGTTGAAATTATAGGTCATCAGAAACAATGGGCAATTCTTGTATAATGAAATATAGGGGAAGTACAGTTAACTCATCTCTACATTTGTGATTTTGTGCAATTACAAAATAAGAATAAAGGTTAAGAACATAAATTATAAGCTATATGTTCATACTATTGACTACATGCACAAAACATGCCAAATATTAATTCAGTATTAGTCAACACTAATTTTCAGTACTAGATTTCTGGGGTCAAAATTTCTACCTTTTTGTCTTCTTCTACTTTTTAAGGAGAAACTGTGAGAAAGAAAAACAGCCGTGTTTGCGCCTCGTTCCATGAGTAAGTGTAAGCTGTCTCTGAGGTGAATGAAGTGGTATATTTATAGGTTTGCCTTCATACCTTTGCGATGCACGTCAGGTTAGAAAAATAACTGCTTTCAGTTTGAATTGATTGATTGCTAAGAGGAGCTTCTGCTGTTTCAGTCCAAACACCCCTAAATCAAACTTGTCACAAATTTCCGGATTTAACAAGGCATCCCGAACTGAAGGAGAAGAGAGACAAAAATCTGTTATGAGCAAACTCTGCTAAAGGTAATTTTTTAAATCTGTGATAAGGATCTAAGAACAATTCTCACACTGCAGGCAAACTAACATGTAGCTTGTGTATTTATGGATACATTTTACAGCAGCTGATAGAGAAACACTGCAAGGGTAAAAAATGAATGCAGAGGACTTTTCTAGTTGTACATAAGAAACCACTAGTACTGGCTCACTCAGATTTTTTAATGTTAGTTGTTAGACACACTTTAATCCAAACATTTTGACGATCACAGAACTATTTTTTATGGCAGACATTTTGGCTCTGCTCTACATATTCTTTGTTAGAAAACCAGCAGGGAGTAAAGTGGATACAACTGGTTAGAAATGACCAATGTGTTTTCTGTCACAGGATCACAGGGGTCAAGTCGAGGCTCCTCTAGTGGATTTACAATCCATCTGGGGGTTTGGGTGTACTCTGTTCAAAACATCAGCTTCCCTCGGCTATTTTCACTACTAATAATCTTTATGATTAAGCACATACAGAACTTCATATTTTAGAGTAAACTGATTACGTAATACCTAAGCAATGTAGATTATTTTCACTTGCACCAGTTAATGCCTTGATACTGCAACAGATTTAGTTTTGAATTATACTTTGAAGTGATAGTGGCCTAAACACACTGGATATACTATCTTAATAACTATAGTCATAAATTAGGTGTCATGTATCCATAATGCCTTATGCACTTGTAAACCAGAAATAAAGAAGTCTCCTAATTTGTGTGACTTGTGAATTAAAACTTACTACTACTAATTCTATATGTATACGAATACATTACTGCAACTCCTAACAAACAGCAGCCCACCAGTAATTACAAACTCAGGATGCGCAGCCAAACATTGGCTCCAACCCACAGAACTTTTTAGATATAATGGATATCTCAAAGTTCACAAAAATACCCATTATGCCAGGCGGAATTTTGGGGAAGTCAGTTTAAAAGGATGCATAAGATATCTAGAATATTTCCGTCTGAGGGACCAGTGCAGCCTACAAAGGGGTGAACAATTAATTTGTCAGACAAAAAAGGACAATTTGTTGGCATTTTGAGATAATTGGCATTGGCCGATGTTTGTGCTCACAAAATGTTCGCAGGTAGCCTGTGAGTGAGTTTTGGGAAGGTGGTGAAAGAGTTTCGAGCCCTGTACTGTAACTCTCATGCATCCTGCAATAAACGTTTCCTTAATCACTGTCGTCTTTTTCTAAATGTAAACAAGTTTCTCCCATCCTAAATGAAAGCAAATGTAATGTAAAACTGTTAGTGGCTAGCTACTTTTCTTTTCTTTGATATTAGCATTACATATTGACCATTGGCTGCCCTCCTCTCTAAATACAGACATCAGCATCGGTCATTGAAAAACCCATATCGGTCAACCACTATTAAAAAGCATGGAGGAAATGTCAGTGTAAACACCACAACCCCTGTAGTAGGTTCAGTGAAGAGCTGGAACAAGCCAACTGGAGCTGCTACGGTGAGCGAGCTGTGTGTTGAGGGGAGAGCAGATACTTCTGAAGATGCAATAAACATCATAATCTTATGATCTATTTTACGACGACATGCCTGCCCAGTTTTCTAGTTACACAGTTACACCACTGAAACTGAGAAAATTAGTTAAAGGAGGCCAGAGCGACGGCTTTTAAATCAGTCGCTTTTCTCTAACCCAGTCATTGTGCTTCTGAGTAAAACACAGCGCCTATTGTACTGTCGATCTTTCACTTAAACTCCTCATTGAGAATTATTACTTTAAAAAAAAAAAAAAACAGCGGCAGTAAAAATGTTTGCTTAAGTCTAATCCATGGTTCACATGTGTGCCAAACCATACGGTGTGGTCTGTAAGGGATTACGGATTGACTATGATCTGTTGCACCACTAATGCTGTCTGTTATATGCAAAGGTCAAATGTCATTACTTTTTCAAATAAAAATGATATATATAGGTGCTGTTAAAAATAAGATATTGTCCACTTTGTATTGGCAATAGCTTTGACAAATGAGGAGGACAGATGATAAAGTTTGGATTCAGTTTCTGTTGGGCAGCCTTCAGAGCTGAACACACTAACTGAAGGTCCTGTATCTGTGAGGCTGCCTGTCTGTCCACCTGGAGCCCATCATGGCTGCCACTGCAGGCCTGGCAGCTGCAGCACTGCACTCTGGGATACCAGACACCCCGAGATGACGACTCTGATGAATCTGTCTGCTCCTTGCCCTGTGGCCCCTATCAGATCCATCCTACTGGGAAACAAGTGTGTCTGACTGACCCAGACCAAACATGCTGCCTCACTCACACACACACACCGACTCCAAACACACACTTCCTGTGGCCTCTACTGCATGCCACACCATTAATACCAATTGGCCTTTCTTTATGGCTACAAATATTTTTCACATGTTCCTATCATCCTCCGAGATCATCTTGAATTTCCGTGGCCACAACAAAAGCACACAACTCCTTGTACTCGGGAGTGAAAACCACAGGATGCTCAGCCTGGGATATTTGTTAACATGATTTGTGAAACTTTTCAGACCGCAAGACAGACTGCAGTGGAGAGTTGCACCGTGTGTGGGTGGAGAAGAACTCAGATCCCCCTGTGCCACGTTTGATGGTCCCTATATTGTGTCTACAACATAGCCAGCAGGGGAGTCTGTTAAATGCCAGTCAGCCACGCACACACACACACAGGCTCATTGTCAAAATAACATGGAGCAGTGAGGTGTTTGCTCTTGACACATCAACAAACAGGACGAGATGATATCGCTGGGACCAGTGCTCGCAGTAAAGGAGAGGAAAGAATTACAAAGAAGACAGTAAAACGTGTCATTCTGTGAAATATAATAATATCTACAATTATCCTAATAAAGGGCAGTCCTAATAAAAAACAGCTACTGGGCTCACATGTCAACGGATCCATCTCCATCACAACTGAGCAAATGACACCAGTGGCCTAGGTCCTACCAGTGTTCCATATTTTTTATATATGTATATATATTTTGATTTTAATCATTATTTCTGTGTACTCTGCACATTCAATATCTACTGCATGTCTGTGCATCCTGGAAGAGGGATTCCTCTTCCATCTGGGTCTACACAGGATGCGTTCAGGCACAGTATTGAGTGTAGGTCACCTGCCTTGTGGCAGCTCTCAGAGCTCCTGTGTAGACACGCCAATAAAGGGTGTTGTCTACTGTAAAGGTCGTGAAGCAGTTTTGCGATTTCTTTCTGAATAAAGGTAACATGACTTGACTCACGAGTCACAGACACAAGCTTGTGTCAATGGTTTGCGAGCAAACATTGCTTCACTTTAAAAGGTCACACACCACAAAGGTGCAGGAGTGCATTGTTCTACATCAACAGTATTGAGGATGCAGTGAGGTTGCATGCAACAATACTTAACTGTGCCTCAGTGGTGGGACAGCAGCAAGCACCAACCTACAGCCTTTCCCACTGGAGGAATTTTGGACAAATCTCCAGTGTTGCCCTGTAAATCATTTTGGCGTACTTCTGCCATAATTGCTATTGACAGAACAACAACAGAGCAATTAGAGCTAGTTGAGTCTTGTTCCTGTTGTGCGAGTGTGTGTGTGTGTGTGACTGTGTACACATGTGTGTTTTATGGCGAGCCAGCCTCATCCTCCCAGCCCCACCCTGGACTCCTGGATGGTTCCTGGCCCCGGGCTTGTTTTGAGTCAGATGGTTTGTCAGTAAGCGGGAAGCCCCGATGCCACAGTGCTGTTTACTTTTCACTCAGCATATTAGGTATGGCTTCACTCTACCCTGATGCTGGTATCAGCTGGGCAGGCGTGCGTGTGTGTGCTTTTGTCTGTGTCTTTGCATGCACATGCGCAAACCTTGCGTGTGTATTCATATGTCTTTTTCTATGCCATCCCACTGCCAAGACTCACACCCAACAAGCACACCACTTTGATGAGTTTATCAGATCGAAATTTCATGCCAACCCCCTGAACCCTTTCTCCTCCTCCTCCTCCTCAATCTCTTCCACACACTGTCAACATCACGTTCATATTTATATTGGTGTCTGGCACAGATACAGATCCAAGACTGTCGCTGCAGATTTATCGCTTTAACTATAGTACGTAGTGATACTGCATAAACAAAAATAAAGACAACAATCAGTAGTATGCGTGAAAGCAGAGATAGTCTTTGAGCAGAAGCCATACACTCTCACTATATATAAACAAAATGCATTTTAGGCTATGAGCTCATCCAAAGTAACAGGAATCAGCTTGAATTCCTAAACTGCCAACATTACTCAAACAGGAAGTAGGACTGCTTGACTGTGGTAATAAAAAGAAGAAATTAATAATGTCAGATCCAGGTTAGTACTATAGCTGGCCTAGAGTTGAAGATGAAGGCAGGTTACTGAGGTCCAGACCAAGGTTAGCAGCAGGAGGCATGATGGGTGAGTATGAGATGTGGTCAGGGGATGAGACGGGTCTAGGGGCAAACAAGGGTGTTCTGGGAGTTGTTTTTTTTCTATAATGACAGGGTGCTGGGCAGCTGGATCCTGTTTTCCAGTGCGATCGGGGAGCGTAGCAGGGCATGGACAGCTCCGTCTGTGGGCCCTGTGTTCATTAGTGGAGCAGCACTGCAGCACTGGGGGTGATTCACAAGCATATCAAGTTTAAAAGAAATGCCTGGCCACAGAGGGATTTTCCTGCTCGGCCAGAGTGTGCGTGTGTGTGTGTGTAGGAAGGGGGGGGGTGGTAGAGCAAAGTGGGATGGGATCAAGGGGATGGAATTAGTAAACTTCAATTGGAAAACTTCCCCGCATCTGAGGAGACGCTTAAAAGTCATCCTCGATTGGACTTTGACAAGCATCCAGGACACTACTGTTCTCTGTCTGTTCCATAAAACATGCTGAGACATTTGGGGGGTTTTGCCCTAAATTCACTGATGTGTTTGGGTGTTTTTTTTATCTGTCCTGCTCATCTTGTGATTATTTGGAGACCTGGGTCCTGTGCTTATGTATGTTTGTCAGTGTTTTTCCCCTGACGATGCACTGCGCCGCCGCTGGTCCAGGCACAGTGCCAGTCGATCAGGTTTCACTCTGCTTGTGTTTGCTTCTCTGACTGGCTTGGCAGAAACCAATAAACACCACACTCCCACTCTTATACCTCCTTCTCCGTCTCACAAAGAAAAGAAAAAGACCATTCTCTGCCAAAGCACACAAGGCACTATGGATTGATTTGATTTTTTTTCCCCAGTTTTCCTCTTTGTTGAAATTCCTTGCATACTTGGAAGTAGGCAGTGTGCAACTTAACAATTAAAGCTCAAACATCAGGCAGAATAAGATTGAGCTATTCCACATATCACCGTAATTAGATCCATTTTTCTGTGATGCCACCGAGCCATTTGTCTTCAGTGAGACCGCAGGGTGACTTTGGGGTGGTCGATTGGTGTTTGAGCCCAGGCCACCTCCGCTGAATGTTTGAATCTGGACAGATCTGGATTGAATTGGTGCCCCGCTCCTCCTCTCACCCCCACCTACTTTTGTTTAATGTGGTTTTTAACTGCAGCAAGGCACATGTGGCTTGTATTGTTCTGCTCACAGTTTGACCCCCATCAAATTCATTATCAGTATCAAAATTGCTTTAATCGCCAAGTACAATAAATAGAGTGAAGCTTGTCCTGATGGCACTGATGACATACCAACATGTTACCTTGTAACATACTGACACATGGTGCTAGTTTTAACACAATGCAAAGCACTATTTCAGTATGGCTACAGCACCAGACTGAGTGTAGTACTTGAAATTTGCACATTTGTATCATGAATACTTTAAAAATCACATATAAATTGGTGTTATAATAAAATAATAATTATAAGTTTATTTAAAACAAAAATAAATTTTTGCTGAGAAATATATATATGTCTTTGGTGTTTGTTTTGATTTGATTTTTGGGTCCAACTCATGTTGGTATTGTAAAAGACTATTATTCTGGAACCCCAATAGTCTGAAAAATGTCCCATTGGACTGAAAGCCCATTTGTCTGACAGTCCATTTCCAGAAAACAAAAGCCTACTGCTCTGAAGATATTTTCACACTCTCTCTGGAATGGATATGCAGGAAGGCAAAGTCAGCTGACCTTCATTGTCATGGTAACAATAATACACATGTGGTTAATGTTGTGAAACAGTTGCAGTTTGGTTAGGTTTAGGCATCAAAAGCTTAGGTATAGGAAAAGATAATGGTTTGGGTTAAATTATGTTAAATAAGTTACATACGCAAGTTGATGATACCAGAATGTGTATTATCAAAACAACAGGCATTCAGATCAATGAAAATTGTTTTCGGAATAATGGGCTGTCGGTCCAAGAGGACATTTTTCGGACATTTGGGGTTTTGGAATAATGGGCCGTCGGAACAATGACATGGCCCCGTTACTCAGTGACGCTGCACGTTAGTTACTCCATATTGTGAATCGGAACATGGAGTAATAAATGGGGTGCTAATGTAGACTTGTTGGGAGTTTGACAAATCTGGTCATTTGCACTTAAGAAAGAGTCCATTTAGACAGCTTAGACAGCTAACGCAGCTAGAGCAGGCCTACCTCCTCCTTTGTAGGATGTGTGATGAACGCAGCTAAGCAAACTACGTTCATCTTTCCGAGTAGTAGTAGTAACACGTCTCCTAGCAATGCCTGCCAGTAGTTCCACTTCCATGGGAAATGCCCACCTAAAGGCCTGAATAGACAGTTTCCACAAACATTTCTAAAAATAGGATTTTATTCTCTTTTGAGAAATGTGCACAATAGCTGCAGTATTACTATAGTTTATATTGAAGTACACAAAAGTGAGGAAAAATCTCAATTTCAGTTTGACATCAGTGCATCAGAAACAGAGAACTGATGTTTTGGTTACAGCAGTTGGGTTTATCTTTCTATTTAACCATTCAAAACACATTGTCAACAGTCTTGCTTCCCCCTTAGCTGTGCCAAAAAGGATTTCCATTATGCAGATAATTAATTATCACTCTCTCTTCCTCATCTGTTTTTGTAACAAAATTACGTATTTCAAAAGGCTCAGGCCCAAATTTTTAACCCCCGCATGTGAAAATCTACATGCCCTCATATCTGTTAAGCTGCGAGTGGAGATTTTTTCTTTTCCTTCTTTTCTTTTCTTTTCTGAGGTTTTTATCTCGCTCTCTATCTCTACTGACAATATGCCACTATGCCTCCATAGTGGCATATTTGCCCAAGACGTCAGTGTTTTGAGAATACACAGTCAGGAACCTGTGAAGCGTACACGTGTGCTATGGCTGTATGTGCAAAGATATTAACGTACTGTGCACACACACATAGATACATGCATTCAGTCTAAGTACAATGGAACTGAACCAGTTGGACTAGTTGCTCTCTGTGAAGTCCAACACAAAGAGCCTGTCATGTGAAGACAGCATAGAGGAACATAGATCTTCCACAGTCTGGTACGGTTGCTTTATTTGACAACATGCAAACTATGTTTATCTTACTCCCATGCAGTTATGCCTGGCATTTGCACAAGCATTATGCCGAGTTTCCACATCCAGCAAACCACAAGAAAAAAAACTTAACTGTGTAGACTAATTCACTAATGGTTCTTGTATGTCATAATGGACATGAAATACGGTAAGTTCTCTCAGTTCTTTTCTTTGGTAACTAATCCTTATTAATGAATTTTCTTGTGATTATTTAATGGGCACGGTAGTTTGACCTCCTCTCAGCTTCTCTCTGAAACTCATTCAGACCGTATCGCCCTTACCTCTTCTCCCCAAAAAGCCCCATAAATCACTTTCCTGTAAACAGTAGTGACACACAGCCTGATGTGTACTTCGATATATATTTAGGAGACCACAAGGCCTGAAATCTGAGCCTTCTTGTGTTTGGAGACAAACTGTAGTGAGTCGTTGTACTCACATGTGTTTTGGGTGCAGAGTTGTTCCTCTGTGTGCGCGTGTGTGTGGTTTGTGTCGCTCTCTCCGCTCACAGAGCTATAAGTACATGTTGTACACAGATGGCATCAAGCTAATTTGTTCTTATTGTTACAAATTATGTTGTCGCACTTAAGCGTGGTAATGCTACCAGTAACAATAACACAGATCCAGACCGGGCCGCGGCTGGAGCAGCTGCGTGACGCCACTGCTGGCCTGGCTGGCTGTAGAGAGTTACTCAGTGGGAATGGTTCTTGGTGTAAACACACTTTTGGCAGGACATATGGCATGGGCCTGCAGACAAACCTATTGGAATGGCAGTTAAATAACATTCACCTCATAGCTCAAATAACTTTAAAGATATTAGGCTTCACAATAAATATCCACACCTCGGACACATTTGGTGATCAGATGTGGGAGATGTTCCTAACCAGACAAAAAGTAAAATGTTAGAATCAGACAACACTGCTAACTTTACAGAAACTGATAATGAGTACTGGCACACAGACAACAATTTTAACAAATGTGTATGTAATCACACAATATTATTTATAATAGAGAGGTCCAGGAGAAGCCAACTGTATGCCACAAAGGACTAAAGCCACTTTCAGACATGTCTGACCAAGCGCTTGGGTCACTTTTAGGTAAGAGTCACAAAAGCAATGTTAAATACAGCAGACTGGTCCTCCTAGTAACATTTCTCTAATACTTCCAATGTCGCTCATGTATGTACAGTATGGATTGCTGACAGGTCAAAGGTTTAGCTTAACACACACACAAAGAAAAATAAATAGCTAATTTAATGCACTATATAAATGCAGTACTGTCTTATAATCTAAAAAGTAAAAACACTGCAATCACTGTGAATAAGACAATTTTAACCTCTATAAAAATAAGCTGTGTCTATATTCAACTTTTGAAAGTTAATTAAGTAATACACCCTTTTGTTTTTTCTTTCTTTAAAAAGACAATTTTAATTGTCACGTCTTGATCCATTATTATTGACGTCTTTGATTGTACAGTGAGCATTTTTGTATTGTCAGTGTGTGGCTTCTTTTATTTGAAAACTTCAAAAAAAAATCTTTCACCAAAACACTTCATATTCTGCATGTGAATAAATAGGAATCCTAACAAGGTAGCCGGTTTCAGTCTCTAATAAAAGTAAAATTTATTAGGATGAAGGCAGGATAAACATCCCTTGCACTCCCAATGGTCATTAATTAAAGGTAACCTGTGGAGTTTTTGACCAATAGCAGCACTATGGAGCAATATTTTCATGATCAGGTTTTCATGGCTCGGGTCCCACAATCACAAGTACTCTGGTGATGCAATACATATTCCTGACAATTGTTTTATGCTATTTCAGTGATTAACGGTTGACAGTGATAACATGGCCAGAAACAGCAAAGTCAGTCAGAAGACTAGCTAGTGAACATAGAGGTAAACAATTAAAAAACAAGGTTTTTTGTGGTTTTCTTGATCTGAAAAATGTTTTTCGGCAGAAGGCAGTTCACTCAACACATTTGTTAGACCTTAAAAACACACGTGTTTTGGTGAGAAGCACTGAAAGTAAACAGAAACTCTGTTTGTTTACAAGAGAACTCCACAGGGCACATTTAAGGTTTCGACAGCAAAATGACTTTAAAAGGTTGTTACTGATGGAGCCTGTGAGAGAACATCACCAAATATCATGCCATGTCATCATTGCTGCCTTTTCCGTAATACTCCCGTCATGTCTGAATAACGGTACAATCAACATTTAAATAATGGACATCTATGTCTGAATGACAAAAAACATCACTTCAACAACAATGCTGTGTATTCCAAAGGGCTTAAGGCTTTGTCTTTCTGTCCCAGATGTAAGCACTTAATTATGTCTCTGTGTGTGTAACATGAACACCAATAGAGGCTTGTCATCAGGTGCTAGCTGGGTCTAGGCCTGTGTTGCCCTCTCAACACCGGATGACAACTGGCAACCAGGCTCCTGAAACCCAGGAGAAGCGTTGAAAATGTCTCTGATTACATCCCATTATTAATTGTGAGAGCAACAAGCAATAACTGGAGCGATCATTTTTCTGAGCTTTTATTTTGCCGGCGACAAACCCAGCTTTGGTCTTCTGTTATCTCCCTAATCCTATCTCATCCCTTTCCTGTCCGCATTGGCTCAATATTGTAGTTCTGAACTTGACCCAAAATGGCAGAAAGGGGAGAATATGGGAGGAAGGAGGGATAAGTGGGGAGTGAATAAGGGGCTGGGGACAGATTTAGGGGCCTGACTGGCAGTGGCCATCAGGGGGTTCCCCATGGATCCGTCTTAGGCCCAGGTGCAGATTTTTAATGAAGATGGTGGAGTTAGAGAGAGGGAAATACACTTTGAATACCATCCCCATGTGAAGTTTCACTCAACACTGTGGCCCTCTTTGACCCCGGATTAGTTTCCTCTTCCAAGTTTAGAAGCAGGATGCTGACCCCCGGCACCTCCCCCTCCGCTACCTGTACGCCAAGAGATAGCTGTTTCCCTGGGGACAGATATCGCGGTCACGCCTTTTGTCTGGATTGAAGCCAGATTGGACGTCTCACAACAGCATAGGTGCCCATCTGGCAGGGCAGACAGGAAGCTTTGTTCACTGTCCTGACCCATCCATCCAGTCCTTTGTAATGCTGTATGTTCATCATGTTCTGCATTATGTTTGTCTTTGGTGTTTTCCATGCAATTTTCAAGAGCAAATGTTTTTGTATTAACCTTATTAATCCCAGATCATCTCCATCATAGATGTTGCTTTGTTTATCTGTCATGCATTATAAATGTCCTTTCTTTCCACAATGACTGAGTGAATTCTACCATATTTTTAACTTTTATCAATCAGATAAAAGGATGTACAGAGACGCTCCATGTAATCTTTAAAAATTCAATAATGTCAGCAAGGTTTCTATGCTTGAATTGGCACATGTTGCATCTGTCCTCTTTGTGTGTGTTTTTCTCTTGTATCTGATGAAACCTAATAATGAAATTCCATGCATAGAGCTTGGGAGTGTGTGAGGAGTTCCAGATAGCAGGCTGGGCTGGCTTGAGGGCATTAACCACTGTTTGTTCTAGATCGCTGCTTGTTTATTTTGGGACCAAACGTGTGTTAGTGATCTTGGGCAACGGCTGGCTGCATGTCCTCTGCTAATTATGCTGGAGCTGGCGATGTGTAGATCCTCAGAGCATCCGCCTCCTTTAGATTCGGTGGAGATAAGTGTGTGTGTGGGGGAGGCGCGTGGGAGGTGAGACTGGAAGTGGTGAAAGGGTCTTTGCAGGCTGAGAATGTGGCTGTGGTTATACGCACACCTTGTCTGCGTTCTTTTTCTCTCTCTCTCTCTCCCTCTCTCTCTCTCTCTCTCTCTCTCACACACTCTCTTCCTGGGTTGATTGTGCTGCCTGTCTGTGTTATCTGTCCTCATATCTTCACTGGCTTCCTAACACCTGTTGATAAAAGACATCCTCACCTGTCAGCAGCAGCCACCCAGCCATTCGTGGGCCTGATCCTTAGAAGAGCCCGAAAACACTAGTGTGTCTCTCTCTCTCTCTTTGTAGTTACTTCGCTTCTTCTCTTAAAGAGAAACTTTGCCAACTTTCGACGAGCTTTGTATCATTACAATATGGGTGATATATGTGAATGAACAATGTTTACCTTCTCTCCATGTTGCCCGCACGGGGAGCTCCCCGCTCTTCCAGATGACACGAAACACAAAAAGTCAGCCAAAAACGCATGTCTCTGACATTTGCCTCTCTAAATCTGACTGTCTATGAAAACAATTTGGGAGTATACTGTAGTTTGAACAACAACCTTAGAGCTTTGGACAGTTGGATTGAGAGAGGGAGGGTCTAACAAAAATATTCTTTTGAACTGCATTATGGGGAAACCAGTTTTTGGAGCTCGACCGTTATAGGGATTAAAAGTCAGTATATCTCCGTTTCTGCTGTTTCAATTTACCTCCGAAGAGTTTTTTTGTGGGGAGCAGGGGATTCCAAACCGAAAACACACCTGCACTTGAAACAGGGTCCTGCTCGACCACGTTTGTTACGCAAACTGATTTTTGTTTTTTTATTGGTATTACTTGAAATGCTGCTGTTTAGTTGAGTTACAGATTGTACCTCGTAAAAGTGAGCTAACTTTAGTGTTGTTTGGACTAGCGGCAGCGGTGACCCACTGACAGCTGTTTTTTGGCTTGTGAGCGATATGGTTCTCAAGACAGTTTGACAGTCATGCAGCGTATGATGCGCGTTAACAAACCTGCATTTATTTTTCACATGCTAGCAGTGCCTTGACAAATGTTATCTCTCCAGAAAAGCAACAATTTTATCACATCCACCCCTGCAGATCATCCTGGCTACTGAACCTTCACTACCTCTCTGTATGGTGCATTTTAATGTGCTCGGGTGTTGTTTCAAGTTCAGAAGATATGAGAGCGACCGACATGGGATTTTTGGGACTGATACTGGTGCAGATTTTAGAAAGGAAAAATTTACTTTTTATTTATATGGTGGCCATTATTGTGAAATTTTGCACTGATATGACTAAACAAAGTTACTCAGAAGGCTGCTTTTTTAAAACAAATAACTTAAATAAAGAATATTTACATTAAATAAAAATTACTTAAATTACTTTTGAAATTTTGTCTATTCACTGCAGCCATTCAGTTTGAGCATCAGGCCACTACTTCCCCCTCTCTGTTTCTCTCTAACCCGTCATTCCTTTTTTTTATATTTCATTCTCCTGCTGTCCTACCTGCTTTTTAAAAACAGCATTAAGAAGAAAAAAAGACCTGAGAAATATCATCATATCTAAGATTGCCTTTAGTTAAGTAAAGTGCTGTTTGTGCTGTATGTGCATACGTGTGTGTGTTCCAGATGAACGTGTGCTAGATGTGTGTGTCACTAAGGTGAATGGAGGTGGCAGGGTGCTAACAGCTGAAGACAGGTTTCAAGGCAATGAGGTTACAATTGGTGTTAATAGATGCCTTCCTAAGGAGCAGATCACAATACACATTAAAACACACCCCCAGCCTGTGCTCACTGCCTGTCTCGAGCTGTGTTTTAGGGTGTGTTTATGTGTTAACCACAAACTGATTGATTTATTTTCTAAGCAGTGTGAGACGAGGCTTCAGAGCAGCAGGCAATTGCAGTATGTTCTGAAATTTAGGAGGAAAAACTAATATGATGCTTGGATCTTTGAGGGAGAAAAAGGAAGGAAAACATGCAAAGGAGCAAGATCATCTCTGATTTTCATTTTGTTCTTCTGCTTCAGTTCGTAGGACGTTGATCCGGCTGATGTTAGCATTAGAGTCGGCAGCATGTTTGAAAAAATCTGGTTGTTTACATGGTTGCATGGAAACATAATAGTGACTGTGTTTTAATTCCCTATTTGTTTACATCAAATAAAATGAGATGAGATTAAACTTGATTCGTATGAAGGATTTGTGTTACAGCAGCACAAGAAATATACAAGACTAACAATACAACTAAGTAAAGGTGAGTACAAGAAAAAAATCAAAAAATACTATAAATCAAACTTAGAAAGCTACTGTATATTCAATTCAATTTTATTTGT
>NW_023339718.1:22929509-22932922 GCF_004916995.1 Morone saxatilis
TAGACCGAACTCCTTTTAACATTTACAGAGACCCAACAGTACCACCATGAGTATATCCAGTATACCATAGACAAGTGTACAGACCTACAGTGTTATGTTCATATTTTAGTCTTTCCTAGTTCTATTTCTCCTTCAGCTTGCTACATTAAATCTCTATCAGGGTTTGAAAGACACACATTTTGCATTAATAATATTTTATATAGCCTACTATACAGTATGTTTAGTAATTTTGAAAGAAAAAAAAGTTTGCTGGGCTAATCCTATGTGTACATTGTCACAGATGCAACACTAGACCATACATTGCAGCACAGATTTAAAAAAAACTTATGAAGAAAAATGAAAATAATGGCCTAGTGTAGTCCCGCTCTACTGTATTGTGTATCACCGCTTCCTGCAGGCCTCCTCTCCTGTAGTTCTGGTTAGGCATAGTCAGGCTAACCTACAGCATAGACCTGTGCAGCTGACACCCAGCAGCCTCTGGGAGTTGACAAATGGAAAAAGTCCTGAAGATGAATGAAGCACAATTACCCGAGGTAACAAATGTTCCTAATGATTTATGCCTGGCTCGGGTTGCTTTATTTTTGCCTGGGTACAATTCTCCAGGAGGACAGTGGTGGTGGTGCTAACCCCCAGGGCTGCTCTGTGCTGATGCTCAGACAGCGAGCTTGTAGACATTGACTAATGGGCTATGTGAGACCACCGCCATTGGTATTTACCTCATTTCTCCTCACCCGAATACTGTCTCAGCGACGTCAAGGCTAGCCATCATCCTTTGAGTTTTTTGTTTCTTTTTTCAAGCCTATAGGTATGGGTGATGCCAGGGGCCCCCTCGCTTGCTTCTCCTAAAGGCCCACCCATTGGTGCCCCAGGACAGAGGAGAGAAAGGGAGAAGGTGAGAGGGAGATGGAGAGGGGAAAGGGTCAAACTAAAAGCTTCAGGCATTGTGAAGAAACACACACTTCTCTGTGTTTTCACTTGTCTGCTTGATGAACTATCATTCCCACTACATGGCTGAGGAAAGAAAGGACATATGGTTTTTTACACTTGGTGTGATGGGAATAAATTGCAGTCATAAAACACCCTCAAATATGGTTCTCCTGACTTCTTTTAACAGCTGAGTCTGGGTTGACTTGAGGGCATTACCACTGTTTATTTGAGATCTTACATTTTAGTATACCTGGATAGAGTATTCATGACTGGAATTATTAATACCCTTCATGTGAATGGAAACAACACTTCAGGGTTGATGTTACTACAATAATTGAATAAATAGCCAAAAAATGTTCATTAAATGTAAGAGAGTGTGGAAAATTTGGTATTTAATGCATTTTGTTGCCCCCAGTTGCAAAACAACTGTGGTAAACACACCTGTACATGTGCATTTGGTCCAAAGCTACCGCTAAGCTATCTAGCTAACAGCAGCTACAATCCGCAGCAGCCAGAGGACATCAGAGGGAAAACCAAAAAACATTTTCTCCATAGAATATGATACAGTGTCACTAAAATCAAAAGTTACACAGGTGTGCGGGGCGCAGAGCGGGAATAACAGAGGCACCATTCAACCTATGATTTTGAAGATTTCAAGGTAGAAAAGTTACATAATGTTGCTTTAATGTGATTTTAACACGCCGATACTGCCAAAAACTGCAACTTGAATGCATTGTACACTCTTTTGTTTGCCAGTAGCAATAATGTAACCCCTATGTGCCAATATATTAAATATTCCTACATGTTTTGATAACAATTCTAAGTTCCAGACATTTCATGCCTATCATCATCTTAAATGTTTTTCCTAATAAAAAAGGTCTGTAATTATATGGTCTACAGTCCAATTCAGCTCCCAAAATAAGTGAATCTGGGCAAAAATGAGACTTTCCTCACTTTTGACTTTCTTGTGATGATACTTGGACCCTACACACATCTCTCTCTGCATCTTTCTTTCACACACACATACACAGTCAGTTGACAGTCAGGAAAAGGTTCTACTTGGAGCCCTGAGGCCATGTGGAAGTTCTCACCTCACTTTTTATATGTGAGTTATTACCTCTTTGATACCTTGGCGCAGTGCTTGTGAAAGTTATGAGATTTGAAACGCTAGTTGTGTGCAGAGCTGAAAACCTATTCTCTGATTACAAACCTCTGGCCCAGGTGGTCTCTCTCAAACTCCAGACACTAACTTAACTACCATCATGAAAAATAAGACCCACGATCCATATTTATAATGGAACTTCTCCTGTTCTCTCACTCTCTCTCTCACTGGATGACAAATGGTCAGAGTGATACATTCATCAAGATCAGATTCATTGCGAAATAATGCAGAGTCTTTTTAAATAAGTTTTACAAGTTCAGGGAAGCGCTTCACAGGAGGTACTAATTTGTCTGTTCAATGATATTAATCACCTAATTGAAAAATGGTTCCACTGAGACTTAAGTGTCAACAGAGGCGTGGCAAAACGATATAACTGATTATTCAATTGAAACCATTAACCGAAGCAGCTCTTATTATGATAAATCATGCAGGAAACCTAAACAAGTCCAGCTCAGTGGTTCGCTATTAATGAATATTACCCAATTTTAACCTTGTGTGATTTATGTATTGTTTGGTAATCATAAGAAGTGCAACCTCTGAAATGTTAAATAGATATTTAAACATGGATCAGGTTTCTCAGTGTATTGCTCAGTGCATTCTCTATACTGTACAGTAACTCAGTCTCAGTGCTATTTGTAGCATTTCAACATCAATAAGTCTTTTACACATTAATCAGAGACCCAAGTACTGCAAGAAATCTAGGCCACTGTTAGGAAAATTGGCAGGCTTAAATGAGCTGCACTTCATTTTACCAGTCACCTTAAGTGTTTGTAACCTAGCATAACTCAGTCAAAGATGCCTTTAAACAACTACAAATCCTTCACACACATTTAGTATTTTAAAAAAAGATAAAGAAAACAAGACATCCACAACAATGTTAGCCTGCATAAAACGCTCCATACGTCCCACAAACAAACACGAGTCAACATTGACTTATTATTTTAATCCAAACCACGATCTTTTCTTAAACCTAACAAAGTAGTTTTGTTGCCTAAACCAGTGTGATTAAAAACTGAAAATAATAGAACTTTGCACTTTAATGCCTTACACCACTCGTTACTAAAAATAAGGCATTATTAAGACATTTGGAAAATGTTGTTTCACTTTATTGGACGGAACATGGTGCTGTATTTCTGGTGCAGTCAGAAATTCACTTTTTCACGTTTTGACTAAATGCAGTCAAAACAGTGGCACTACGCCTGTACACAAAAATAAGATTACTTCACTTCACTAAATGACTTCCATAAATGGCCACATGATTATAGTTGATGGAATTCTTTTCCATACAGCATACTAAACCCTTAGATGCATGAGTGACTGGACC
>NW_023339718.1:22932947-22939134 GCF_004916995.1 Morone saxatilis
GACTGACCCTACACTCTTCCATAAGTGGGTCTAAAATGACCCGTATTGAATCAATGTGTTTTATGCCATTTTGTCATTTTAGTAAAGTAACATTTGTATTATACTTTGTATTATATTTTTGTCCACACAAGAATGATTACACGTATGAATATTTTTATTTTTCACTTTTTCAATTTTTGAAAAATGTTGAAAAATGTTAAAACATTTTGAAAATTGGAAAATCAAAACATTACAAAATTACACAACAGCAATAGAACAATGTCAATATCCATTTTGGTGTGTACGTTGTGTGTTGTGTGTGTTGTGTGTTGTGTGCATGTGTTTGTGTGTGTGTGTGTGTGTGTGTGGTGTGTATTTCAGATTCTAGTCAAATCCCATAACTGCCTCTTCATCCATCTGTAAGACCATTTCAACTGTATACCTAGCAAACATAAAAAGGAAGAGAATGTTTTGAATGACAAGCAAACCTATTGATCAATATGTAGCTTATATAAATAAATGCACACACGCATGCAGCATCTAAGGAACACTGTGACAGTTTACAACTTTAGCACTGATGTAAAATATATAAATAGTCTATGTAATCTTCAATGTTTACAGTAACTACATCAAGGCACATGTGAGTTTACATGACATGTGATGGTGCCACTACCATATAAAATATCCTTTATTCAGAGTTTATAATTTACAAAAAACACTTAATAGGTCACTAATAAGCCAATAATAAGAACATTTTTTTATTTCCTAACATTTATTTAAGCAGGAAGTCTTGACACATAAAGTCACATAAAAAAGCTTGATAGTTATAATATGAATGCTATTGAACGATAATACAGTTCAGCCATGTATCATTAGCCATGTATTACCCATCAATCCATCCAAGTGCCACACATACCTACACCCACACAGACATATACACATAGTCATGAGTCTACGAAAAGTAGTCCCATGTGCTCACATGCATGTACAGGCCCATGGTAAATATAATACAGATGCTTCTTAAAGAAATACACTGCTGTTGTATACATACTCCTACAAACACACTCACACGTTGTGTCACAGTGGTATGTTTCATTCACAGGGCCTGTGAGGAGCTGAAATATTGGGGGGACTGATGGGAGGACATGGATATGTGGGTGGAGCCGCACCGACCCTTTCATCTGCGGTCCTGTTCATCCTCACTCCCCCTGCCCTTCATCTGGGGAGATGCCTGTCACAAACCCCTTCCCTGCATGTCAGAGACACCCGTTGCCTTATAGACACGACCCAATGGTACACTCACTCTGTAGGAGCTGAAGCTGACATCTGGACCGCAGAGACAAAGGTGAAACATGGGAGCGCACTGATACATGCTGGGTAATGTGGCTCATTTCTCAGCAAGCACATACTGTAAGGTGGTGAGTGTAGGTATTGAAACAAGTTTGGACTTTGTTTGCTGTCAGAAAAGATATCAGATTACACAACAATCAAGATGGCAGCTATAAAAAGCTGCAGACATCATCTCATCTTTCCTTTTTCTTGCTACACAGGTTTTCATCATTGTTTTAGGCTGTCATATCAACATCTATTCTAAATGCTTGTTGGGTTACTCTAATTTATGACAGACCTGTTTCCAACAACTCCCCCTCTTCCTTTTTCCTCCTCTGCTTTCTGCGCCTCCTCATGTCCCCCTCTCCTTTCCCCTTTCCAGTCCCCTCATTTAATGGGGATCGAGTGGAGTGAAAGTTAGATGTGACCCCTCTCCAACCACATGAAGCGCTTCAAGCTCATGCTACTGCTGTGACTGATGTCCGCAGGCGCCGCTTTGTGTTTGCATTCAAAATACCAGGCTTCAAGTTGAGAAGTAGCCATCAACTATGCTGGGCACTTTGCACGGAACTACCTGTCCTCCCCCCTGCAGCTACAAGTGAAATGATTTTATGTGGTAGACAGAGATAATCTGATGGTTTAGCTTTTAATATGTTGGTGAAATTTTGATTTTTTTGAAGCTATTTATGGAGTTTTTTTTTGTCAAGTGGGCTGGAAATAATACCAAAGTTTCTCTCGTGTTTTTTGTACAACACCAGGAAGACTCCTAGCCGAAAAACATCTCTAGCCCTGGGGGAATCTGTCTCAGTTCCTGTGCAAATAAATAACAGCACATGCAGTCAAGACAAAACAGCAATTATCTAGGAGAGAGAGCGAGGGAGAAGAAGAGAGCGGGCTTCACAAACCAATATTTTCATTTTCTCCACTGTTCTGTCTTTACATGTTCCCTGCCTCTGTTTTTGTGGCACAGTTGGCAGTTTGCTCCCACTGATAAATGTGCATGGATTTGCGCCGTAAACTTCTCCATGCAGTTTGCCGTGTTTGCATAAATACTGTTTAACACTTTGATGATCATAGGGTCTTTATGAACTGATCCCTCAGCGAGAGACCGCTATTATCCCAAAAGACAACAGGAGTTAATTTTGAGTTCTGTTGACACTAAAGTCTGAGCTGAAAACCATGTCTGTGCGGTTGTTTCAGGCTCTGTCGCTGTACAAATGCAGGCATGTTTCTCTACAAATAAGTCTGTGTATAAACTCAGTCTTAAGCCTGGCTGACAGCGCAGTATGATTTTTGATGATGCCTGGCATGAAAGCCTCTCCACCCTGTTTTAAGTAATGAGAGATTACAGGTAATCTCCTGGTAATGGCAGGTTGGCATTTCACTACAACAGGCGCTTCTGAGGCACTGTGGGAGATGTTGTTTTTGACCTAAAAGCCTCTTAATCCTTTCTCAACATTTTAATTGGTTCATTGATCAGAGCAGAAAGGACCTTGACTAACTCAACAAGTTCTTGGTGAAAAGATGTGTGTTGTTCTCTTTGTGTATATATTGGCACAGATGTGTGTCTACTTGCAAGTACATGGATACATACAGTATGTACCGGTACATGCGTCTTCAGCCACTGAGGCTCATGGGTACTGTAGTTTTAGTGGTAAATTGACATACCAAACTGAATAAGATTGTATCTTTAGGTTATCCAGGAGATGGCTGTGCTTCTGTGTTGAGGATCCTGTTACTTTTTTCCATGAGGCACGTGTGTTTAGTCGGATACAGCAAACCCTTGTAATGCCACATGTTACTTTTTATTTTTATTCAGATTTTAGCAGTGTCAGCAGATGTATTGGGGATCCTGAAAAAAAACTTCCCCCGACAGAAGTAACAAAGGAACAGTTTGATATGAAGTTAAATGTAAAAGTGCGACACTTTCAGTTGAAGATTGCAACTTTCATAGAGCGGAGTGAGAGAATTTTTCCAGGAACTCCTGAGCTGAAAAGTTGTCATGCCAAAATACTCACAACAGTGAATTAAAAAAAAAAAAACTACTCGAGTGACATTACTTGAGGCAATTTATCAGACTTTGTGCAGCTGTCTCTGGAGCCACAAAATACTTTATAAAAAGCTTTTTCACTTATGCAGTAGTACCCCCCAAGAAAGGTAAGAATACCTAAGGTAAGAACAGTTAGAAAATTCTGTTTGCATTAGGCCCACTGAGTGCATCATTACAAGTAAACTTAAATTAAAATGTGGATGTATAGTGGAGTATAGTTTAATTTATGAGTATTATACCAGTTTATTAGAGTTAAGTCCACTTTGTTAATGTAAGAAAGAACATGTTGCACTTATTAGATGACAAGGCATGGCAGTGGGGGTCTCCTGTCAGCAGCCATTCTGATGAAACAACCAATTTAGTTTTCTCACTCAGCTGTGTAATTTCCACTTCCTGCAACAGGTGGGTGAGATGTTTTTAAAGTCCAATGTAGTGATTTGATTTAAATGGCATATTGCTAGAAAGACTGTAATAATAACCTCTCTCTTCTGTTTTGGTAATTCAGAAGTATAATGATGATGGGGGAAGGCAGTGGTAGCTTGCCAGTAAAAATGTGTGTGTGTGTGTGTGTGTGTGTGTGCCTGTGTGTAGGTGTGTGTGTGTATAAAGTAAGCAGCCTGTTTTCCTCCTAATTTTCTCTCTGCCTCCCAAAGCATGATCTGCTATCGTTCACTGTAAAGCCTAGTGCGCCTTCAGTGGCGACATTAAAGGAAATAGATACAACAACAGTCACAGATTGAACCTGCGGCACCCTCTAAGAACCATTATTGATCTGCTCTCTTCCGTGCTCAATTATTTTGTTCTGGAGGGAAAGCTTCCTCTGGCGTCCTCTGTGGTCTTAGTGAGTGTTTGTGATGTGTGCTCTGTAAGCTCATGCCAGTCCGGGCAGATGTAAGGGATGGATTTGCTCACGCCGCTGCCAAATCACAGTTATCTTTTCAAGGCCCCTGAGACTGAGATATATGGTTGTCTGCAGCAAATGTAGCTCCTCTCAATTCGATTACAGTGCAACTGGTTGCACTCTGCAAATAAACCTATATAGCTGAGATGGGAGTACATACCAACCTGTACACTACAAAAAATATGTATAATCACTGGTTGTTTAAAAAAGGGTTTTGGAAGATCATTATTCTTTAGGTAGATAAATAAGTAAAAGACACAATTTTATATGTTTCCAGTTAAAATGCAACTCGATTAAAGGTGTTTTTTTTTATTTCCGCAGAAAACCCCTTATCTAATGATAACTTTTTCCACCAAACTTACTTGTGAAAAGGGACATTTTTTGGCAGTGTGTTATTTTAGTATGCCCACTCTGTTAGTATAGTCTTACTCAAATGATCCCAAATGAATAACCCCTGTGTGCTGGCTCTTCACTGGAAGACGATGATAAAGTTCTCACATTAAAACGTGGCATCGGCGACGTGTTTATTCTGCGCTAGCATTTCATACGTGCCAGCCAAGAGCAGCAATGGGGGTGCTTTCCATCGCTGTTCAGTAAATATTCAGCAGCCTTTGTGTGATTCACCTGAAAGGTCATAAAGCAGCATGTCCAGTCATTGCTCAGCCCCATGCTGATTGGCTTGCTGCCTGCTCTTCATTGTTGAGTGCTTATACTGAGCAGTAGGCTGTACTGATTTGCTGTTTGGAGAAGATTTAGACCTGTCACACACATGCACACTCACACGCACACAGCGGTTTTAAGGCAGTGAGGGTTATAGGATTATAAAGAGGAGAAGTGAAAATTCCTGTTTGGGAGATCTGCTGAGGCTTAAGTTTCCCCATCACACATGTCACGGTGGAAAAACTCCCAGGAGGAGGTGGGGATCGAAGCGTCAATCCCACACTAGGCTAAGGGTAAACACAGAGGTATTCAATGACCCAAACAGTGCTCTCTGGTTTTCTTTTAGCCCAGCTTGTGTTTCTTGCTTGTGTCGCCCTGAATGGTAACGTTGCCACGCAACTCTATATCCAACGCTTGCAGTAAGAACATACCTGAATACTTTTCATGACATAAAAGCCAGTGGAGCATATGCTTTCCTGTGACCAAGCTGCAAAACCCAAACTTGTTGTTAATCTATCTAATAGAAATGTACTTCAGTACAGAGATAGCTAATAATAGCAGCCAGTAATAATAAAATAAATTATATGAATATATAATATATAAAAAAAGATGAGAATCATAAAAAAACAGGCAATGTGAACTTTTTAAAAAAAAACCTGGAAGGAAATGTTTTTGTTACATTGCACCGTGCACCAAAACACAGGTTGTACCAGAGATGGACATGGTAGGCCGCGCACCAGATTAAAAGCAGGTGGCACATATGCAAAAACATAATACTCTTTTAGGATTTATCTCCATCCTCCCGTATTTGTGAGATAAAGTACTAAAACAGTCTCCCGCTCCTCCAAGAAAAGCTTCCAGTTTTGTTTGGAGAGTGCTGCAGCTACAAGAGAACATGCATTACAAAGCAGGAGCACTTGAGTGACTAAGCTGGATGTCATCGTCAGGGAGGGAGAGAGAGAGAGAGACTGCAGGGGCCTGTAACAACAGAGAGAACAACACTCAACTCACCACCGACCATCATCTGAAATGGCTGCATGTGTCAACACTTCCAAGAATCACTGTTCCTACTTCGGTGTGTGTGTGTGAGAAATGAGTGTCGTCACCTGAGCATACAGCACTAGCAGTACAGAGGGATCTGAAGGGTATGAATCTGTATGTTTTGCAGAGTTGTACGTGTGCGTGCATGCTTCTATGCCATCATTTCAATTCCTTTATGTCTCTGTGTGTGTATAACAGATGTTTTCGTAAGATGGATGAGTGTCTTC
>NW_023339718.1:22939149-22946444 GCF_004916995.1 Morone saxatilis
AAGATGAGTAAGTGTGCTCAAATATGCTTGTGGGAATTTGTGTTACATATATGTGTACATACACATAAATTATTAGTGTGTTAGGGATGGTACTTACAATACAATACATTCAATATCCTGTTTTCCCATTTTGTTTCTCTTTAAGCAGCTTTAAGGTTGTTAAAATGATCTAATCCCACACTGTCTGTTGGTATCATAAATATACATTATAATAATATGTATCAGCTTGTTCCAAATCTTTATTAATGCTATATCATTGATACTCAGAGAACCCAAACTTTTAATTGGAAATATTGTAGAAGTCTTGTGCATGATTTTATGCACAGTTGCCTTCGAACACACAACCACATATATGTTACCTTTAGAAACTTTGGGATGTCCACTAGAATTTTGTAGTTAATTGTACAGATGTTTTAACCAGTTGATGTTTTGGGGAAAGCAAAAAAACATCGTTCACCACTCTTGCACTGGTGTATTAAATAAAAAGTTACAGCCAGGAGGTCGTTAGCTTAGCTTAGCCTAGCTTAGCATAAAGCCAGGAAAAAAGATGACCTGGATCTAAGGCTGGCTCAAAGCAATCAAGTAAATATTGTTTCCTGAACTGTTGAACTATTGCTTTAAGGGGTGGTTAAAATGAGGGACTGCCCTCTTTTTCATTGTAGAAGTTTCTCACACTTCCTCTCTTTCTGCTTCATCATTTGTTTTAACCACAGGGTGCATCTCCTGGTTTCTGCCAAGGGAACATTACAGTCATTGAGAGAGGACTCATCCTGCTGCCATTCCCACACTACAATCTGGCTCCTAAAACTCAGCACAAACTATGCATACACTAAAGACACAATAATCTAACTTATTTACATGCAACAATCTTGAAGAAAAAGCACAAGATGTGCATCATCTATTTACAACTCCCCTAGCTTGAGGTTGTTTCGAGAATGGAAGACTTACAATACATGCAGTTATATCAATGTGTAAACAAACAAAATGAAGTTAAACTTAGTAAAGCACTGCAATAATAAAATAACATATATTTGACTTAAAACCTTTTTCTGACTAATAGCAGCAGAGTTTGGGAAAATGACACCATGACACCAACTGGCACTTCTGTTGACCTTTTCACATGAAAGAAAAATATACGCAGGATTTAATATACTCTACACCTCATTTAACACTACCGAAGCTTAAAAAATTCAACCACCCGTAATAATATTAGATTCTGCAGCTAGTGCCGGGCAGTGGAGGTGATGTTGAGATCAGTCTTTGGCATGCTGTGCCCCTCCAGGTCGGCCAGAGTTTAGCTAAGCAACGTGGGAGCAGAACAGTCCTGAATGTTCTGTTTTGTCCTCAGGTGAGTTAAGGGCATGGATGATCTCCGTCTTCAGCCAGTGCAGGGCTTGGCATTGCTGGGAGTGGTGCTGGTGTTAGTGGGAGCCCTGACTCTGAGAATGAGGTCATGGCACAGGGAGTCCAGTGTTCCCCCTCGGCTCTGTCGGGCCCTGAGGCTCCCTCACATCTGTGTGCCGTCTGACCCAGCGGCAGGCAGCTGCTCCCTCTCATTATCCCCCCTAATGGATGGATCCGTTTCCCTCTGACCTCATCCTCCCTCCACAACAACATCCCTCCATCGCTCCGTCCTGATACCCTTTCATCCAGACATAGACCCTCTTTTCTTGCACATCTGAAGGGCTGAGCAGGCAAAACTACGCCTGTAGTGGAAACAGGAGTAATACTCACAGCTCACAAATTACAGTGTAATTATTAAGTATATACTGTATCAGTAAAATACTTACTGGGGACCCATGTGTAAGTACAAGAGAATATGGTAGGTAAGAGGGGGGTAAGAACTTTATGTTTAAAGCAGCTATACTGGCCACCTGTCAATTCATACTCCAAACAAAATGGGGTCAGCATATCACTAGGAGGTTGAGGTGTCCAACAATGTCATAAGAAACAAAGAAATACACAGTCCCTAGGTCTTTTTTTTTCAACAAACATATTAGCACTATCAGTAACTTTTCACAATTAGCAACTTTTTTAAGCTATTGCTAAATAGCAAACATAAGCAATAAGTAAACAGCTGTTTACTTACCAGTCTAGAAGAAAGCTCTGAAAACTGAAAGTGATGCCAATGTTAACTCTAGTTTTGCTTTTTTTTCTGTCTCTTCTTTCTTTGCTGCCGAATGTGGTTTCTCACCCCCGGGGCAGTGCTTCTTCTTCTTCCTCTCACGTTGGACTGATGACAGCCTGGACGCTACAGTCACTCACTATCGCCTCTTGGGGTACAAAGTGATATTACGAAATCAGACAGGCCGCGGCTAGCTGGTTAGCATGCTAACTTCAGTAGATATCTCTGCAACAAAATACATAGAGGTCTTTGACATAACTTCAAAATTGTTGATAATTTTAGTTGATGTTTAAAACCAAAATTTTTACATATGGCTCCTTTTTAGAGAGGAAGAGTACAATTATATTAATTGCTAACAAGGCAAGAACTGGTCAGTGATATTGAAATTAAATTATTTCATTTTTATATATAATTGATTTTAAAATGATGATATATTTACGAATACTTAAATCACAAGGTAAAATGTCCTGCTTAATGTTAATATAGTTTATTTTATTTTTTTTTTTTTGTACATCATTGTTGTTGCTGGGAAACAAATCTAAGACTATGGGAAGAAGTGTGTGCCTGTTACTGTTGTTACAGAGTATATTACATTTATTGTAAGTTCAGTGAGTGATTCATAACCTGTATGTAATAAACAGTTAGAGTGTATTGTGGCCTGTAATCATACATAATTGTTAAACGTCCTGTTAAACATACATGTTCTCCTGTATTAATGGCTTGTGGTTTTAAGGATCATCCACATAAACTAACTAGGTCATACTTTCACAATAAAAGCAATATGCATACAAGAGGCATGCATGCCTGCTATTTTAAACATGAACTACTTGCTAACAAATTCATATTCACTCATAAACAGCTTTTCAATTCTTTAATTTTTTTCCTCTTCATCCATATTATTCCTTGTTAAAAGTGAGTGTCACTGAAGGACGTATCACCCTCAGGTCTTCATTCCTTCAAGATCTCTCTACAACAACACATAACAACAATGCATAGCTGTAAGTATTTTCCCCTAGTGGCTAATTGAATGTGTGTGTGTGTGTAGGTGTGTGTGTTTATGTGTGCATGTGTGTGAGCATCAGTGTGTGGCATTTATCTTGTGTCTAGTCCATTGAGGAGGGAAAGAAAAGGCTGGGGAAGAAAAAGGGAGCTGTGTTCTCTTCAGGGCTCTCCACCTGTGTTTGCCACTGAGTAAACAGGAGCTGTTGTCACGAGTGGAAGACAGCTTGTGGTTTGCTCTTTGGAATTGAATTTCAAGCTCTTTCGGCTCTTTTGATTTCGTCGGCGAAGGAAAAGCGAGCTATCAACACGCCCTCCCGTCATGGCTTCTCCCGAGGCGTGATGGATAGAATCAGCAAGGCCTTGGTCTAGCCCAGATATTTGTCTTTATCATTACCACAGGCCTTATTGCGTTTGAAGCGCTGTCTAAGAGGCAGACTCTGACTATTTATAGGCTGGGAGGCTTTTTCAGCGAGCTCATCTCCTCTCATCTCATCTCCTCGCGACTCATCTCAGATTTGCTGAGATGCAGACTGAAGAATTGCTCTTTTATCGTACAGCTTCTGTGTTTATTACCGAGCGGCTCCGATCCATCACTCCCGTTGGTTAGCCGCAGGTCTTAGACCTATCGATCAACAAGTGTGGCTGGTTGGGCAATGCCTGGTGATCAATGGCTTGAGGTGTAGACCAAAATAGGGGGAAACGAGAGAGAAAAGAAGATGAATGAAGAAGCAGAGAATTGAAAGACAGAGAGAAAGTAAATTGGAGTCCATGATAAGCTCCTCTGCAGATGGAGGGAATCCAAAAAAGTAGAAAATGGGAGGTATAATGGGAGGCTTGTGATGATCCATGGGAGATCTTGAATGCATTTCAGTGATGCAATTCCTGGCATACTTAAGTGTGTATGAATGTGTGTGCGGAGGGTGGGGGTGTGGGGTTAGACAGAAAAAGGACAAAATAAAAGCGCAATGGCAAAACATTTGGTTGCTGGGCAACAGGACTTCAAGCAACGGTAGTAGTGAGTTATGAAGAATGGTGGTGCATGACTCGACTCTCCTGATCCGGTTTCAGAACGGTGTCGGGGCGGGGCGGCAGGGGGGGACAAAGACAGGGAAATGTCTCCACCTGTCCTGATTTGTCAGGGCCGGTGAACAATGACACCGGCCGCTACAGACTTTGCCTCTAGGGGCCCGACCCTGGCATATCAACAGGGGCCCCAGACTGGACTAAGGTTTAGGGGTCTCTTGTTAGTTTTGGGGTCCATCCAAGTCATTTACACAGCATGTAATCTGAATATGAGCTCATTACATTGTCTTATCACATGTCTGCGAGGTGGTTTGCAGTCTAAGAGGGTTACGGCTGAAAGTAAGGAAAGCCAGGATGTGTGAGGGGGTCAGTGGAGGAAGTACTCAGTTCCTAAGGGTATTAATACTACTATTTAAAATACTCCATTACAAGTAAAAGTCATGCATCAACAAGGAACTTTCATTTTGTGTTGATTCTGGCGGCCCCTGTGGACAAAAGCAATGATATTTTCACTGCCTCGTTTCATTAACTTCAAGGGGAACCCAATGGCAGGCATTAAGAATAACTATATGGTCTTGTGTGCTTATGTAGGTCATATAGAGGCATCAGTATTCAATTGAGACCAACTAGCTACTTTCATAACAAGCTAAGAACTCCTTGTTGAAGGCTTAACTAAAACTACAGAAGTATATTTCAGCTAAATGTGCTTAAAGTACCAAAACTAAACTTACAGGAAAACATTATTCGATTTTCAATGTAGATGTATCAATGTATAAGCAGCATTTAACTGCTGTATGTGCTGTTGTTGCTTTACTTACTTACTATACATAGGTATTTAGTCCAGTGGTTCTCAGCCTGGTGGTTGGGCCCCTCCCAAGGGTCACATGATAAATCTCATGGGTCAGGAGATGATTAATGGGCCACAAGAGTTCTACTTCTCAAATTTGACTTAATTTTCTTTCTTACTTTTCTTTAAATGTAGCTGTTTTTGTGAAGCATTTAAGAATTGTACCTCTTTGGGCCTCAAACAGTTGATGAAACCATCTAATTTAGTTAAGTTAAGAGAGGAATATATATATATATATATATATATGCGTATGGGGTTTTCTGGGTAAATAGAAATGATAGCTTTCAGATAAATGTAGTACAATATTTACCTCTGAAATGGAGTCAAGTAGAAGTATAAACTAGCATAAAATGCAAATAAAGTAACACTGAAAGGGGACAGAGGGTTAACAAAAAACAATCGGATGTAAAAAGAAAAAAAAGAAAAAAGAAGAGGTATTGAGACAGCTGTAAGGAGAGAATCCCTAAAGTTGTCACGCTGAAAAAAAAAGACAGTGGTGGCACTGCTCTCTCTGTATTTTCTGTCTGGCTCTAATATTTCACTCTCCTTCCTTCCTCCTACTTCTTTTCTCCTGCTCAGTATTTTATGTGTATATCTGTGTGTGTGTGCGTGGCCCGCAGAACTGCATCTGTCTGTCAGTCAATTTGTCAAACCCGCCAGCTCGACAACACGCAGACAGACAGCAGACAAGGGTGAAGTTAATCCTGATGGTTTTGACAGTTCATCCCCTCCAACTCTGTGTCACTGGGAGCATCGTCTTCCAATTCCCTTCAACCCCAAACACCCTCACTTACACTTCATTTGATATTAAAAGATTTCATTTTACATCAGACTGATTTGCAATGAGTGTAAGAGGAGGATGAGGTCAGCCTGTGTGGGTTTTGAGGCATGGTTCCAATACTTAATACTAGTATTTTGTACTAGCTGATGATATTTTGTGTTCAAACATTTTTATTCATTTGACTAAATCAAATCAAATTAAAATTAAATAAGAAATTGAAAAGTAACAAAAGACTGCTTTAACACAATAGTTCCCAACCTTTATCCATATAGGACCCCTTTTCTATAATTTAATAAACTGACGACTCCTGCTTAAGTAACATATTTTATAGATATTTCATATTATATTAAAAACTGCACAGTTAGTAGTGAACTCAGTAACTGCAAGAAGTTTGGGTAAAATGAATGATTTGGATGAATTTTGAGCAGATGATTTCCTGTTTAGGGAACTTTTTATACAATTCACTGTCTGTATTATGTATTTTTTAATAATCATATCTAGTAACTAAGTACTGCTTTTTTTTGACAAATTCAGTGTTTTCTTGTCCCTGACGTTGGCCATGGTTCTATTAGACAATTTAATTAATACTTTACATTTATATTTCTTCACAGAAGTGAACCAAATGCTGACATATAGGCCTACTGTGTATATACTGTGCATTTGGCAACCCCCACGGTTGGGAACCACTGCTTTAATATACAAAGCATCAACAGATACACTGATCATAATTAACCCAGGTTTCATTAACACAGCACTAAACCAATAATGAAGAGCATCAGGTAAAGATATTAAGGATCAGTTACCCTGTGAGAGTGGAAAATGACTAAATATAGTCATAAAAACAATTCCACTCAAACCTTTCAAATAGATAGTCTACAATACACCGTGGACTACATAAACTGTCCAGAATTCTAGATGCTATTCATTGTTCATACAGAACTGGCTTAGCAAGTTCCAAAGTATGTCAACATGTGATTGTAAGTTGGATTTTAGCATGAATTTGAATTAGAAAGTGTGTATTGTCTATTAAATCAGAAATTACAGACAGGTTATTTGTAATTTCAAGGCACCAGAATAACCAGAATCACTGAAAGTTAAGGCTTGGATGGGAATCAAAGGGTTTTTAACGTTCGTAAAGACACACGTCTATGGGAGGATCATCACAACTTCTTTGAATATCATAAAGGGAAATATTTTAACACTGCATGTACAAATGTTGTTTTAAGGATAAGAATGGTTTTATACTATATTTTTCTCACTGTCTACAAGTACCATGAAAAGACAAAAGACAACAATGTGTTCATCTGTCTCTCAATACTTTTTGACTTTTCTACCCTGTCTGTCGCTCTCAGCCCTAAGCCCATTGGTTCCTACTGTAGACAATAGAGATCAAAAGGTCATACATATGTACTTGAATTCTTTCCCCAAACACCTGGGTACTGTAGGTTTTAGCAAACATTACTCAAACAGGAAATAGTGCCTTTGTTGGAGACTATTTTCAGCTGTGAATTAATACA
>NW_023339718.1:22946466-22951736 GCF_004916995.1 Morone saxatilis
ATTCTGTGTACTGGTTTTCATCATGTTAAATATTTCCCTCAACAAAGTCTGAGTAACAGTATCAGATGCTGTACAGAGCCCACACTGAACATACCTTCACTGCTGTTCTGCCTGAGGCCACCTGGTTTAAACCAGGTAGCACCACTTGATTCAGAGAGCAGGTAGACGATCCCTCGGACGTACAGCTGAAAACCACTTCCTCAGATAGCTGTTCAAATAAGAGGTTAAGCCCTCGAAACACAGTGTACACTCCTATGCTGATTACAGTGAGCATGCATACCAGATGGAAAGCACACATGTTGTACTGCACTGTGCAGCGAGTCTGCTCGGTATTTTCACTCATTCTCAGAAGTGGAAATTAGATTGTAATGTGCTTTTTCCTTCCGCTAAGCCTCCAAATGACAGTGTCTTGTACAACAACACTGAGATGTGAATGTTTGCTGCTTGTTGGTATGTTGCTCAACACTGCTAAATAATTATAAGAATGAGGTTCGAAATCCGCCCATGTCTGCTCTGTCCCTGTATGTATGTGTTTGCTTAAAGGTGTGTGTTCATCGCTTGTGATTATACACATATGCACGTGTGTGTGCCTTTGTGGGTCAGTGTATGAGCAGTCTACAGGTGCACATGTGTTTGGATAGTTTGTCCTCAATTTATTATTGATTTATTATTATTGATCACTTATTAAAAATGATTGATTTTTAAAAAAGATGTAACATGAGTGATCTTGAGAGGTGATTATAGGCAGATTGTTGACCTTCAGACAGAGGCTGGCTATTTCCCTGTTTACTGTCTCAAACTGAACTAACCTTTTTTGCCAATTAATTGACTAATTATTCTGGCTTCAGAAGACCCCCAAATTTGAAAAATGTCCAGTACAATTTCCCTGACTACAAGATGTTTAGTTTTAGACAATACAAGCAAAGATGTTCAATTACAATCATATAGAATTGCATTTGAGAAGCTGGGACCGGCGAATGTTTGGCATTTTGTCGTGATAATTAATTAGTTATTAATTATTGTTTATCAAAATTGTTGTCAATATATAATAATAATACAATATATTTCTGTCAGTTGATCCCTGTTAAACTCTATAATGAGTGTCGAATGGAGCAAAAGGCAGCATATCCATATGATATTGTTGTTGAACCACAGTGAATAGCTAGTATCCAGTTTAAGTCAAATATTGTGTTAATGAAATGAAGCACAGGTGTGTTTGTGCATAATGCAGAGCAAATATTTACCAACTAAGCTGCAGGTGTATCATTCGAACAAGGATTCCTATTGTCTTAAGTAGAAATGCTGTTATTTGAAATTGAATTATACTGGCTGCCATACTGACACCTGACACCTGGCACAAGACCAACAGGACCATAAAATATGCAAAAGAGTAATATATATATATATTATTATTATAACTTTTCACTTAAAAGACAGACAACTGGTGGAATATTTGGTAAACAGGATGCATCATTGTATTATGTTTTCCATACTTGTGGTAGATTGCATATCTCATTAATGGGCATATCGGTGGTGCACAATGTGTGTAAAAATAACATTCTCTGAAGATATTAAAATTAAATTGAGTTAAACAATCTAAAATGCTTCATGCTTTATTAGTATTATTCATTGATAATAGTTATTTTGGAGCGTTTTACATTTTTTTTCATAAGTCAAGGTGTGAGTTCACTGTGTGGAGGGCTATGATTTTTTCAAGAAGTGAAAGTGGGGAGGACCCTTCCCCAGCCCAATCATTTTTGTACAGCCCCTAAAAAGTATATTTTCTGTATATCTTGTATGTCCCTCTTTCTGTCTGTTTTTAAATGTGACTTTCGGTCACACTGCACTCAGGCAGCATGGCGTACAGGAGAGCATTTCATAACAAAAATGAGGTTTGGAGAAAACTAACAGTTCCTTCCTTCTTGGAGTTTGTGGGTGTCTGGACGATGTCAGTGTTATGCAGCAGACTCAACACTCGCTGTGCTGACAGCATGAGGCCTTGTCTGATAAGACAAGCCTGCTGCTTGCCTGGGCGGCCCTGTGCAGCTCCCCTGACACCTGCTGCAGCTCTTACTCTGGGTTAGTGTCAAAAGCCTTACACAGATATTATCTGACCAACATTTCCTGCTATAAATGCATACATGTTTTGTGCCAAGGACCCACCTGAGCTGTGCTTATGAGTTCTGAAAGTGTTACTTATTATTGATGTCAATGTTGCTTTGAAACTGGGCCTTTCAAATGAAATCAAATTAAACCAACCAATACTTTAAAATTATGAAATCAAATGACCAATTCATTCACTTTAATTCATTTCACTTCTTTTCCTTGATGTAACAAAAGCAATGTCATGAGTAACTCCTTGAATCTCATCATTTGTTCTTATTTGCCTGACAGACGCCTCACATTACAAAGTTTCCTTCTCTGGTTTTTGCTATCAGTGCTTCATCTTGAAAGACTACCTGTCAAAAGCCTCGATTTCATCCATGACTGACTTTGTCAGCTCGCAGCAAGAAGACAGATTAATCTACTGTTTATTTAGCTTGCCAGGACAATCTGTCTCTAACTCAGCAGAGAGTGATATTGGATCCTTTCTGCCGTAAATACCAGTAATGTCACACTGAGGCTTACTTGTCAGGTACCTTTGTGTCTTGTTTCATTCATTATAGCAGAAGAAGCTTCAACACCTTGTTTAGCAACATTACTAACAGACAAATGGGTTAAGGGTCAAAAGCACAGGATACTGACAGATACTGAAGATACTCTGAATATTCATGAACACAATATGATACCTCTTTCCTTAAGGTATGCAGGATGTGGACAGTCAAACAAATGACAAATGACTGATTGCCTGCTTCAAAATGTTTTTAGCAAGATAATCCACTTAGAATTTGATATAATTTTATCAAGATTATATTGTCTTTAATAGCAAAGTGTCTTTTAAAACATTTAAAGGATCACTACAACACTTTTACACATTAATCAATTTACTCTGAATTGATCTGAGAAAATAACCCTGATGATGTCATTAGGAGGTTTGACCTTTGAGATTTCAAAGCAAACAAAAAGCCTGCATTATAAACTGGTTTTGTGGAGTTTGAAAGACCCAACTGAGTTACATGGGAAATGTATGATCGGGTGTGATCTGATAGTGACTAAAAGTTTGGATATCTGTCTGTATGTCACAAATCCCCCAACTTTATGGAAATAGATCACTGGAGTACCTTTAAATCATATGAAATCACAGTGAACATGTTGGGGGTAGTACACAAATGCAGATGCAGCACCTGTAGACAGAGTTCCTAGCATAAGAGAGCTGTCAGCATGTGTCTTTAAACCTCACTTGGTAGACTGAATTTGATGTGCACAAAAAACCTTGGTTAACCAGGTTAGGCACATGCTTTGTGTGAGAGAGCTGTGGTCAAGATTTACTCTGATGATAAAACGCTTACAGTGGCATGGAAACATCTTGCTCGGTCAGGTTTTTTCTGTTCTGTCTCAAAGGGTTTTGGGTACATATTTATGTCAACAAACGACGTGGTGGCAAACAGCAAGCTTGCACACATGACCACGATGATTAGATCTTTCCTTTGTTAGAATTAACCCACTGTTGCTTACTCGAGGATGTGGCAAGTGACTGGTTTCTCCAAGAGAACACAGAGACTCAACTCAGCTGTGTTCAAGTAAACACTATAACCAGAATGAGATCTCAGCCAAAGCATGGTCAATACCTGGCCTACTCCATGCATGAAAATGCTGCCAACAACATGTGCTGAGCTTTTCTCTTGAAGGAAAACTCCTGTTTTCAAGAACTTTGCCTCAGCTGCCAACGTTAACAAAGAGCTACGCCATGTTCCCTAAGATTAGCCAAGCACCAGCCCTCCTCACTCCAGTGCACAGGGTTGTCAGGGAGCAGGAGGCTCAGGGTGCTGTCACTTTGAATGACTCTATGAATAGGCCCGGGCCTTTTAGAGCACACTGTCTCGCTGTAAGCTGTTTTGACATGGGCCCTAATACCTCTCTTGCACTTGGCCAAAGGGTTTGGGTTCAGAGCCCTGTACATGAGGAGGAAAACTGCAGCGTTTGGCTGCTCACAGCCTGCAGAGACAAGAGTGGTGCTTTTCTGCCTGGCTGAGAAGGAATGACTGTGGCATGTGGCTCACACAGGGCTGGATAGATGTCAGTCACTGCTGCTCATCTCCCATCTCCCCCTCTGACCATCCGTCTGTCTGTCTGTCACTCTGTCTGCTTCCCCGATGGACTGTAGTGAATAGGGTGAGAAATAGATATATATGGTGTGTCTTGTGCTTTAGGATCCCTGAAATGAACATAAATAGAATGTGACTGAAACACAGACCCACCTCATCCCCCAAACACACACCTATGCTGAACTCTTAAGCAGTGTGTGTGAGTCATGTACTAAAGCTGAACAGAGGGATCCTGTTACAGCGCTTCAGACCTCCTTGATCTTAGGCTATGTAAGGCTCATTTAATTGTGAGCTCTTCTAAAAGCAGGAGCTTTAACTTGGCCAATCATAATATTATCTAAGTAAGTCCTGGTACCTCGTAGTGCGCTTTTGAATAGACATTACTCCAGTTTCAAAACTTTTCTTCTACCTGAAAGCATAGCACAAATATGTACTGTCTCATGGAAAATCAACATAATTAAAAAAAATAAGATGTGGCAATGACTTAGCCAAAGTTATACATTGATTCCCAATGGGTCCTTGGTGACTGAAAATGCAGGTACTATAGTACAGTACCATGTATAATGAAGTTTGGATAAACACATAGCATGTGCTGAATATAAAAATTGGAAAGTTATAAACACTACAGCAGGTTGAGGCAGCAGATTGCCCTGGCTGACATATAGTACATATCAATTTATTGTACCCACATTTTTATGGGCGGGATAATTTATAATTATAATAATAATTTTTATGATTTCAATTTAGAGAACAATAAATAAAACTGTACAGTAATATCAGAGTTATATAAGTTATATGATATAGGGTTTTGTATACATGTCAGTGGTAGTCAGTGCATTCATTTTAATTTTTATTTATCTTCAAACTTATCTCATTCTTCCTATTCTATTTGTTATAGACTTTGCACTGATTTGTTATTTACGTAAATTTCATGTGTCATGTTCTAAGACTTTGCACACCTAGTTGATTTAGATTGCAACTAACTGAACACTGCTTGTGTCTGTATTTGATGACCAGGGAATGGATGAATGGGCTGAGAAACTACAGTGGCCACAAAACTTGTGA
>NW_023339718.1:22951802-22962591 GCF_004916995.1 Morone saxatilis
TCTGTTGACAAAAACAGCTCATTCTAAGGTAACGTAAACACAATGATTTTCAGGTGATTATACACTAATGAACCATTTCTGCCAAAAGAAATGGGATAAACTGAAAACAGAACACTGCAAAAATGACTTTACATTTTTACTCACAATTCTTAAGAACAGAAAAGTGTAGGTCTACTTTCTGTATACTGTATGTTTATTAATGCTAACATCCCTATTCTTTTATCATTTTTACATCCTTTTAATATTTGCTACTGCCATAGCCTGCTTATAATAGTGTCACAATCTACAGAGACCATTACCATTTAATTTTACCAAGCAGGACACTAAAAGCCAGCATAAGAATTTGAACTCTTTATAGAGATGGCCATGGAGCTATGTGCATGTTGAGAATGGACGCGAAGTGAGTCAAACTGTAAACTCTTGTGAATATACAAACAATCTTAATCCTAAACAAACACCTAAGGGTGTATGGCTAAATCCTTAGCGTTGATGAAGTGGACTAAGCTCACTGTAAAGGGAACTACGGGAAGCTAAGGTAACACAAACAATGGCTGCAGATAAGGCTGGTTTGATCCACAGTGTGTGCTGCAGACCAAAGGCCCTCTTGATGCTGCCTTTGTGTTGCCTTACAGATAAAAGCCAGACCACAATAAGGCCACTGCAGTAAGCTACCACAGTGAGTTATTCTCTCTGTCAAACGTGTTTCTGTTGACTTGCTTGTTTGTTTATTGGTGGCTTGTCCCTTTGGAATTTGAGCTCTGATCCTACGCTTACAGTAAAACCCTGCGACAAAGCAAGAAAAGCGCTCTGGTTTCCTCCGTTTGATTCTTTGTCTGGGTATCACAGGTAAAGATCAAGAGAGAAAATATGCTCTCATTATAGATAGGCATGACAGGTAAGATGTTATGTAACATCTGATCTCTTCTCATCCTTTTATGCATTTTCATTCTGAACTTCCCAATAAGAGACACAGTGACTGTAAATTGTTTGTCTATGTGGTTTGCATCTTTATACACGTGGCAGATGTCTGTTTATGTGATTTTGACTAATTGCACAGACACTTCAATTCCAAGGAAATCTCTTACTCGAAAACTTTTTTTCAAATGCCCATGCCCAGATTGTCTGTGTAAGAGCAGGCAGGGGATTTGATTTTTAATGATTTTCAAATACTAAACTGGACCCAAACTGAGCTGTGCTGACTCACTGCTGTAAACTCAAACACACAACTGATCAACCAAACATATTCTCTCATGTAGTCTTTCCAGGAAAGCAGAACATAACCGCTCTCCCAGCGCTCCCAGGAGATCAGAAGGCTCCGCTGTGCATTACTGCCATCTAATGGTCAGCAGCTATACAACATTGCCTTTGCTGTCTTCCACACCAGTGAATAAGTAACTGTGTCAGCTGTTACACACACTATAGCCCTGTAAAATAATTGTATGATTTAATTTAAATATGTCTGTATTTGTTTTAACTGCTTCAAATTATTTTAGAGAAGTAGATAATGAAGCAAAAGCCCGCTGCTGCAGTTCAACAGTGGTGGTCTCTTACTGACATTTCCCTCCGTGTGTATGTGTGTGTTCCTAATCCTTTTCTGCTAAGACACCTGCCCAATTATTGTTAAGTAACAATTAAAATCATGAGCTGATTCAACCTTATCGGATCATGCCACCCCACCTCTTTTGTATCCATGGCTTAAAGCTCTTAAGTGCCTTTGTGGCTTAATTACATGTATCAAACATCAAATAATGGCTGCAGCTGGCTCGTGGCTGTGTGTACAGTGCAATAACTCATAAACATTGCATTGTCACAAAAGCAAAAGCACAATGGCGATGGCAAAGAGTATCGGTTTCACAAGCACTGGTCAAATAGAGCTCCAAATGTAAGGAAATACTGACTGAGTTGTGGCGGGGAGATAAACACACACTTAAAAGCAGCACGTTGATACACTGTATCCGCTGTCAGAACAATTCACCTGCCGCCATCTCTCAGCGCCACCATTCACGGCCTCGCCATCTCTTTTCTGCCAGCGCAAATTGACATGTCATCACTTGACTATATTGATCAAACCTCAGGTGCAAAGTGGAGGCCCCCGCTGGACACCTTACCTAACTTTTTTTTGTCAAGCATTTTAAAGCCTCCCTGTTTCTTCAGAGATGTGACGCTCTCAGCCTCTTTAGAGTTCAGTGTGGGTAAACATGAGGCTGAAAGCTGCCGTGGGCTCCTTTAGAAAACGCTACAAAACTTGCTTTAACTGTAGCTAGCTGGCTTTCAATGCCATACAAACACAGAGCTAATGTGATCCTGGCTAACCCCTGTGCCCACAGTGGTCACACTAGTGTTGTCTGCTGACAGCTCCTGTTAAGACTCTATTGTGCTGACATGGCCGTGGAAGACAAGAGGGGAGGTAGTTAAAAGCACAAAGGGGACATGGGTACACACTCCTTTCTTTCTCTCTCTCATCACAGCTGCCTTTTCTTCTGGCTGCTGCCCTGTCGATCATCCTTCATTAATGGGGATCCCCAGGCCTCTCCTCAGCTCCTGAGGACGGAGGGTGGTGGGGAGTCTGGAGGGGGGTGGGGGCTCACCAAACTCCTGGGCTGCCAAAAACAGGTGCAGGCCAAGATATGAGAGGCTCATAATGGTGCTGACAGATAGGTTGCTCTCAGAGACTCTGGATGGAGCTCAGTGGCTTCCTCAGTCGCTCCAGCTCCACTCTTCCTCTGGTCGTTTGTCTCAGGCTGTAGTTGCTGGAGCAAAGGTGTTGTTGTGCCTTGTCACTTTACACAATTTCAAAGGAAAGGAAAGAAAAATAACCATGTAGTAAGGATGTATCTGTTTCCTTCGTAGTGTGATTCACCTAACCCCAACTCAGTTTAGTCCCACAGGTAGTTTCTCCTTTCATAGGACAAGCTTTTGTGTTTTCTTTCATCATGTCCTAATAAATTTAAATGCATGTTTCTTTTGTCAAAAATTACTATTGATTTGATGGCCAATTTTTCCCGAATTTAATTTTCAAAACAGTTAAAACACTAATTTATAACCTTTGGAACAAATAGGGATAGTAAGGAAGTTGTTAGGACATTATTAACATTTGAAGAAAAACTAAAAGTTGTGCCAACAAACTAACAAAAGTGAATCCTTAAACAAAAGTTAGTGCTGATAACTTACTTTGTGTTCAGAGATGTGTAAATTCCCAATGGCGGTACAAATTGCACACATTTAAGTTAGTTTCCACTAGTGTAAAAAATTCATACTTATCTTAACACTTTATGAATCAATCCACACAGGATTGGTGCACCAGTTGCTAGCTATTATACAGCTAACGTATGTACAGTTGGTACACTGCTGTTTAGGGTGAATATACAGACTCTTCACTGATGAAATTTGTGCTAAAGACACAAGGCAAAAAATTTCTTTCTGTCTGAACACACCTTTCGAATCTTAAACTGTGATTCATTACAAAGTGCGAATGGTGTGGAACTCAGTTGATGTTCACTCTATATAAGACTCCTCGATGCAGTAAAATCTCATAACCAATTCAAAATAACTCTTCTTCATCATTAACTCGTAGTTTAGGTAAGTTTTTCAGGTTTAAGTCAGGTCAACTTAAATGCTCCAGGTTCATAACTTCTATTTATGTTCAGTCTTATAACCTAAAATAATGAGCTGACTAAATGTCCAGGTGAGTGTTCACATAGCTCTTAAAATAAAGTTGTTTAAATTATTTATAAACATTTTTAGCTTAGCTTACTTCCCAGTATGCATTGTAATTAGTATAAAATTAAAGCCTTCTTCTCTTAAGTTAGGACAGTTACATGATGGAGGCTTGTTATGTCTCTTTCTATACGTCTCATGAGAGTCACATGGTCTTATCTCCGATCAAAACCATGATGAAGATAGGATTTCAACTAGTTCTCCTACTCATCCAAGTTAGTTAAGTAGTATGTTCCAAGTGACATTATTGTTATGAGTCAAATGAGACCAAATGTGACACGAACAGATTTATTTGTGGAAATGAATGTAAAGTAAAGTAAAAACTAAAAATGTTTTTCGATCTGGAGTAAGTTAACAGAAGTGAGAACTCTAAATTGTTAAATTTATAAACCTAAAATTGTATTGAAGTTTGTCGGCTTAACTTTTTCAATCTTTACAGTGCATGGCAGCTTTTATAAAGTTTATCTTTTTTAAGTTTATGTTTATATCATGAAGGGCACAAGCTTTGTACTTCGCACTAAATTCTGCTCACAAAAATGTTTCACATCCTGTTTTGGGAGACTTAATCAGGCTTTCCATATTAAAAAATGCTAAAGGTCACTGAGGTCACAGAGACAAAGGCCTGTATGAGGGGAGTGGAAGCCCTGTGTGCCAGGGATGACAGATGCCTAGACGTGATTGGCCTGTTCCTGCACGGATGGGATTCGCTGTCAACAGGTCCCAATTAGTCCAATCAGAGTGGAAGGAAATGGCACAGAAAGGATACTTTGTTAGTGCCACTGTTTGTGAAGCTGGAGGCAAAAACAAAACACAATCGTTAGTTCTTTCTTCCCACCCCACTGGGCCGTACCAGATTCTATGGGGGCAAATTAACTTGGGATTTAGACTTGTTGTAGCGTCGCTTTGTTGACACATGCTGCAGTACGGGGCTACATTGTTGCAGCCTTTAATGTTGCTGTTGATGTAAATATTGGCTTCTGCATTGCTTTTGTGTTTCTGAATAGTATTCAATGACCAGAGCTACTTCCTGACACAAATGTGTCATCGAGAGCCTTTCAGATTGCGCACAAAGACAGCCGCAATCTAACCAGAAGGCTGGAGTTCATATGAAATGTTATTCATGTGAGGAAATTGTCAAGGCAGCCGAGAAGAAGTATGCACCACAGAAAACAGATGCTGAGTCATATTTGGAAAGTAAAACCATGTACTCAAATTGTGAGACACGTTTTGAAGCACTGGAAACATCTGACATGGTAGTGCCTTGGAAAAAAGTTAACAAAGTCGTATGGAAAAGGTATTAAAAATAGATGAAGTGTTGATCATTTTCTTTGTTGGATTAAAATAAAGAATTCCAATAACAATAAGCACGAGAATACTAACATGATCCCATAAGCTAGGATCAGCTCCTTTTTTAGGAACTGGAAAGAATACAGAGATCTTTATCATCATGCTGAATACTATGCAGATAACAGAATGTATTCACATAATTAAATACACTGAAAGCAGGAAATCCAATGTCACATTAGGCTTCTTTTAAGCAAATACCCATTCTGGGACCTTGACCTAAATGACTAATCAGCCAGGCTTTAGTGAGTGATGAGACATTGACCCTTGACCTGAGGAAGTCATTTAGATGGAGAGGCAATGAAGGTCTGATTCATGGTCAGAGTATCAGTAGAGTCTTGATGCCAGGGACGGCAAAGGTGAGGATGGACAGGTAATTGGGGAGGTGGAGCAGGGATGTTTTTTTTTTTTGGATCTGCCACTCCCTTGTATCTTACAGATAGGCTGTCTCAGGATCAGTGTATAATAGTGCAATTTAAGAGGTACACGCCAAAAGACTATATACCCATTTAGAGAAAACAGTTCCAAACAGTTTTTTTTTAAGTAAAATGGACATTAAAACCTTTTATCAAAGCCTATTTTGAATTGTATTCAGTGATTAATGTATTAATACATGTCTAGATGGGCTCTTTAAAGGTCCAGTGTGTAACACTGAGGAGGAGCTATTGGCAGAAATGAAACTTATTATGCATAACTATGTTTCATTATAGTATAAACACCCATTTCTATCTACAGACTCCACAGGTTGCTTTCCATGGAGTCCACCACATTGAACTGCCATGTTTTGACAGTATCCCAGAAGGGACATTTCTTGGGCGTTGTCAACAAATTTAGATGATTAGATCATTCTAAACTCTGCTAAAATAATCCTGTGGAAAAAAAAACAAACAAAAAAAAACAGTAATTATCTAAGAAAGATCTAATCCAATGCACTATCTCTATTGAAGGGATCTTACTGGCATCTCTCACAAAGAGAAATGTATTCTCCATCAGGTTTCGGTTTGTAATTCTTGGTGTAGAGACGCAGGGATTGCTGTGGATATGGTTTAGAGGCCCTGTATTATTTTGTACAGCGTATTATTTTGGGGCTGTCTGGGCCCTTTAAAAGCGCTCCCACTAATATTATTACAGACATCCTATTGGAGCGTATTGTTGCGAATGGCCTGAGGAGCAGACGGATGCCAGCCTCCCATGGCTTGATCCTGGATTCCTCAGATATGGTTTTTCCACTGCACAAGTGTACCATGACACATGCTGACTACCACTGTGTGGCATGTTTTTCCATAGTGTTGTCCAGTTTGGTTAGGTTAAAGTAAAAATCTAAAAAATGTTTTGCTTATACAACACAATGATCCAATCCACTGCCTGATCATGCTTTTCTCTTTGCTCTTATGACCACCCAGCATTTGGTTGGCCATTCCTGGAACATATCCTTAGAAAATGATGGTATGTTTCCAGCAGCAGCAGTGTGATTAAACTGGAAAGATAGCATGAGGAATAATATTCTCTGTGGCAGTAAATAGAGTGCCACCTTCAGAAATCTTTGGAAAAAGTGATACCATACAGATACTGACAATGATCTCTGCAAAAACACCAAATAAGAGAAAAGATCTCACACTACTGTAAAACAAAAGCCTGCTAGTGTCAGGCTTACTTCACTACATGCCTGTTAAAGCCCCCTTCTGCTGAAAAATGTGTTTGGCTTATTGTGACTTGGATGTTTGAGCTTCACTGTGCAGAATGATGTACAGTATGTGCAGAGTTTGACACTTTTTTTAACAGACTGTTTTCACATTCATCTGCTGAAGAAGGAATGTTTATCTGTGCTCACCATAAATCTGTCTGAATCTGAAAAGATGTGCATGTACAAGCCAATCATGGTCCAGTATGTAACTTACATAAGTGTGATATGGAAATGTGAAACTACCAGTTCACATATGCTGAGAAAGGACTTTTAAGTGAAGTAGCAGAGATCTTGTGTCCAGTGGTTAAACATCTGAAGTGAAAAATATTTGTATATTCACAGATTGTAGATTTTTCAGTGAGGCTGAAGGAGTAGAATATTTGTGGAAACCACATCAGACACAAATAACAATTCAAAGCGGAGACTTTTTATGTGTCTTTAAACATGTGTAGAGGGGAATTTTATGCATACCAGTCGACAGTCAGAGTAATTTGACATAATAGGTCCAGTGTCAGTGCAGCATGGCACTGATAACTGTGATTACAGCACATTATATTTGTTCTTAAAAGCCTCTATCTATTATTCTATCATCAAATACTCAGTTACAAACACTCTGCACCATCACATTGTCAGATAAAATTTTCCTCTGCATAAAATAGGATTTTTGATAGAAACTTTGTCACTTTACACTCATCAATGACAATTTCCCAGCGATCAGACAAACATCTGTTTTTCTCATGCAGCCATTATGTAGACTACCTTCCCAAACATCACAGATGGAAAAATGAATGAACAACTGAAATGCAGAAATAACTTCTCTGTTTTGATTTGATTCACTTTGCAAAACAGTTTAGTCTCAGAAAAGTGTGACAACCTAAAAGAGAAAATAGAGCTTGTTATGAAGTGCCAGTCACTGGTTTCAGTCATCATGCTATCTCACTGTAAGAGGATACACTGAGTTTTAAGGTTATTTTAGGGTTCACAGTCACATCTAAGGACCTCAAGGATCTCTGGTTTTTCTTCTGTACGTCTGACGTACGACACTGAAGAATCTCTTTAAGATCAAAGCCTGGAGATCAAACACACTGCATCCATAGGAAGAAGGAACACAGCAATATGGATCTCAATCACTGTCTGTCCTTTAAACCAGCAGGCCCAGAGAATCAGCTGAGTGTTATATGTAACCAGCTCCACAGGTACTGCTGTCTACCCTGCAAAGACTCTGGTACAGCACCGCAAGGTGGCCCCAAGAGGCTCCGGCCCTGTGCTCTTGTTCCCATGGCTATTAATCAGCAACCCTGTGGGAGCCAATCACACATCGCTGAGGCCCCTGCAATCCTCAAATCCTGAGTCTACAACAGGACCAAGCTGGGGCGCCCATAGATACTGCCAGAGGATAAAAAGGGCTCTGGGACAGGAGTATTAATTATCAATGGCCTTCATCTCAAGGCACCAAGGGTCAGCTCCATAACGAGCTTTCGCCCCTTTTCCAAAACATTAAGCCCAAGGCATCTTTTGTTATGGGCCGAACACACAATCTTACACAACCAGGCAGAAATGTTTAGGACCCCTCTGAGATTTCCCCTTTAGGCAGTATTCTGGGAACGCAGGGGACTATATGTCATTTTATATGGAGTGTAAGAGTCTATCATTTGGGTTGGTAAAAAAAAAGAAAACGTGAGAAGAGAAACTTGTGACCAATAATCAAGGATGTTTCATTCTGTGGATTTTGGTGGGTCAAGCATACATATTATATACTCACTAGATTTGCTTTAAAATCCCAAACTGCCCTTACTATAAAACACATAACTCTAGCTGCTTGTTCAAATGCTTAAAACAACCTATGAGTGTGTTCTCCTGGCCTGGTTACTTGTCAGACCATGGACATGCAAATAACTGACTAGCCTCTCTAACAGGTGAGGGTGAAGGTAGCATTACGTTGCTGCAGAACTCTAGGTATTACTCTGTGTATGACTTTGACAGCAAAGAAAGCGGTTCACAGCATGTCTCCTATCAACAGTCTCCATTGGTTTCTTCTTCATGATATGTGACTAACCTTTACTATCACCAAAGTGGTGAATAACCTAACCTTAATGAATAAGTTAGACATTTTGGGAAGTATGCTTTCAATTGAGAATTGATACCACTCTCATATCTGTGGGTTAAGTACATTTAGTACAAATTAGCTTAATTTAGCCTAAAGACTGGAAAAAGTTGTTTTGTAGACAGGCTAGGTGTTTCTAGGAACAGGAAACTTGGACTGTTGAATTTTAAATATTCCTATTCAGAAAGTGCTCACATGATTTTTGTAATAGGCATCCTTGTTGTATTGAAGATCTGCTTCACCGTCATATAGTTTTAGAGATTATTAGGAGTGAAAGCACAGAGAGCAGAGATGTTTCAGTGCAGTAGTAAGGGTTTAAGGGCCTTGCCTAACAGTATGTGGATAGCTGACCTGAGGAGGACAGTAAGACTGACTTGAAGCCAAATCATCATAGGTCATTTTTACAGGTAGAGGAAGTGAAGATATCTCTATCCTGAAGCTACATTCCTCCTGTTAGTCTGACTGACTGATTGGTTGCAAAGAGACCTTTGATGCTAAAGATGATGCACCAACTAGCTTCCTCCGTTTGAACAGTCAGGAGAAGACAGAACGCAACCACCTGCCAGTCAAACTTAATTTAGTGGAAGAGCCTATCTGGCCTGAAGCAGGGGGAGCTCCCAGCACTCTACCTGTCCAGCACTGATTGAAATAAAGTGAATGTCTGAGGGCTGAATGGCCCTGACAGAGCCATGAAACAACAGGGAGGTATAGTCACATACACACATCCAATGTTTGTGTAAGTGTGTCAGAGAGAGTTTGATGTGGGCTGTTAAGCATCTACTGCAGTGAGCGACACACCTTCCCAGTCTTAATAAGTCCCAGCGTGCTGCTAAACCAGCAACACCTCTGTTATTCTTCCAGCAGCGTTCAGTCCACACTGACAGAGCTTCCCTTCACTAGCCAGCCTCCCACAGCACACCGAGCCTGCAATACACACACATATTTCACAAGTATAAAGACACATGCATGAGTTATGGGATGGCAGTCATCAATGGAGAATATGGTTAGACCATACAGTACAGGGCTTTAGGAGTGCTTTGAATGCATGATGTTAATGCAAAAAAAAATATTCTTTCATACTGACCCAGGCGTGGAAAAGTCTCTCAAACATCACTTACAGTATAACTCCAAATTAGTGTGAGAATAAATGTAAAAAACTGTATGTACATGTTTGCGCCACATAGTGAATCAGTGCTGACAGGATTACTTACACAGTAAGTTTGTAACATTAAATGTACATGATTAAATATGAGTAATTTAAATTAGTATTTTTAGTAACAAAGTTTATTTATAATGTGTTTTAGAGTAAGATATATCATCATTGCACACAGACAACCTTTCAAACCTCTCAAACAACTTTGTTGTTTTGTCTTTTCTATAGTTCTGGGTAAATTAATAAGGTCCCATGGGTGCTCTAGTATGTAATTTATGGTCAAACAAAAACCGTTGAGACAAGGACTTATGGCCTGTGAATTGTTTGTGTTAGCTGCCCCATAAAAGGCATTACCTTGTAAGCCCCAGCAGTGTGCGGACAACCGTGTGAAGGAGGCGGAGTGTGTATATGAGTGTGGGTATTGGAAAATCAGCTGCAGTCCATATGGGCAGCCTTTTAGCTCAACTTTTGCCACATCTCTAACCTGCCGCTTGACTGAGATACCTGTAATATGGAGAGATGTCTTAAGAAAGCAAGCTCACAAAATGCAGAAGTAACCAATAATAATGGCTGGCATCTAGATTGTATAATGAATCCAGTACAATCCATCCAGGGTGCTGTAGTTTATAAGAAATGTATTCATGAAAAAAGAGCTAATGTTATTACAAACGCATAGTGTAGTAGTAGTAGCAGGATATAGTTGGTTGGTGGGTGGAAGCAAGTTCTTATCAGACCTGGAATTAACATTTGTATTTTTATGATCAATGATCTTTCCATTTTTCTGACT
>NW_023339718.1:22962691-22965892 GCF_004916995.1 Morone saxatilis
ACATACTTTGGGCAAGTATCTAACAGTACAGCTTTGTAATCAAAAATGCTAAAATTGTGTTTATTAATTGTTTTCCATATGAAATATTTTTTTTACACTATGTGTGCATAGCTCTGTCATTTAACTTGTTATGAGTTCATTGATATCAAATACTTACTGTGCTATTTGTAGTTTCTGGGATACAGCCAATTTCTTAACATACTGTATTTAGTCTTTTGGCTCATGCAACACAGTTTTTTCCTAAAATGGTAGAAAAAGCCCTATAATAAACAGTACAAATTGAGGAATATTGTATATTATATATTGCTAGTCAAGAATTATTCTAGGGCATTTTCTACCATATTAGGAAACAGTAGCTGCATGTGCCCAAAGACTAAAGACGGGTTGACTCATTTTGAATGCCATGTCTTCCAATGTGTGCTTAGGGAGAGAAACGTTCCAACAAAGAAATTCAAAATTTCTGTTGTGGGCATAAATGGGTTAAAACATTGGCATAAATAAACTTAGTATGGATCAGGAATTTTGTCAAGTGAGGAAACTCCATCATCTGACAAACATTAATAAGTTCACCTTGAGTGAGGATAGTTTTGTCCAACTAAGGTCATGAATTAACTTTCAAAGTTCAAACTACGGTGGGAAAATGCTCTTAGTTTTACAGTGTATACTCTACATGTATTCTAAATGCCTAACAACATCTATTAATGTGTCCTGTAGTTTGATAGGCAGAAAACGGAGCCAGCAGTGACAGAGGCTGTACTGGGGGCTAATTTCCCACAGTGGCCACCGACCCTAAATATATATGCAGTCAGAACAGGACACCTTCTCCTGTGTCATTATTAACATCATTAACATGCTTTTTGTTATTCTCATAAATGCTCGAATGAAAATGGTATTCTCATCAAAATTGACCTCCAAAGTCCAATTTGCAGATTTACCGCAAAATCTGTAATCACTGCTAACTCTGAGGTAATTCAACGCCTCCCATGAATTATGGCGATGACTTCCCACCATGTGAGACGACAGCATGTTTTAGCTTGTTTCCCAGGCTGTTTTTAGATGTGTTATGGTTGTGGGCATCAGTCATAATGCCAAGGTCATGACTTCTAGATGGCTTTTCCACTATTAGACCTCATTATAGCTCATTAGGCCTCAGCTGCTTGTCTCTTCACCCCTCATAACACGCTCATGCACACATTTATACACATATAACCCCTGCTCCGGATGGACAGATGGACAGTCGCACATGCACACACAAACACACACATACAATACACAAACACAAATACAGCAGCCCCTGTCAAACACAGCCCGACCATGCCAAATGGCAAATAGCGGCGGCTGAGTGTTCCTAGAAACTGGTGTTTGGTAAACGGAGAAGGCTGGGAGTCAGGGAGTGGAGTGGGCGAGTGCAGCAGGTGGTTCGGTTTCAGGTCCCACTGGGTGCATTCCCTCACTCCAAACCACAGGCCAAGGTAGCACGGCTGTCTGGAAAACAAGTTCATCAACAGCTTCTGACACACTGCTGCTGTGCTGGGAGCAGGCGTAGGGGAGGTGGGGGTGACTGATTGGGGCTGTCGCGGGTCAGAGACCCATCACGACCCAGTCAGGCTTTTTCTGTCCCGCCTCTTCAAGTCGTACATTGGGCTCTGGCTTCTGCCATTAAAAACACTGAGTGAACTTCATCTCCTTTTAACAGACATTTAGAAAAGATCAAATGACAGAAGGATGGAGGTTTCTGGCAGGCTTCGGTTGTTGCTAATTATTGGTCTGTGAATTCCAGTTCCTAATAAGAACTAAAGAAACAGCGGATTCAAGAATTAGAATGGGTGAATGAGCTGGGCAAAATTAAAGGGTAACTTTACAGCCTGTGTGTTATTTTTGTAGCCATCATTCCAATCAGTAATAATAATACTCACAAAGTTTATAGGTCTGGCATTTGCATTGGAGATTCGAGAACCATTCTAATGTGGCGAAAAACACAAGCAGGCAGACGATCATACAGTTTTCAAACAAAACCTCAGGTTAGCCAAACCCATTTCAGAGAGAAAAGCCAAGCAGACTGTAAAGTTATTACCCAAACTGTTGAAACATCTCACAGTTTACAGACCAATGTCCTGATCTTTGACCTACCGTCCGTACCATAGCTTTGCACACACAGTTTTCATCTGCAATGTAGGATTATTATCTGCATTTCGGGTGTGATCTGATTTTGCTTGTCATGTTGCCATGTCTGCAGATCTAAGCAATTACTTTGCTGGTGAGTATGATGTTATCATAACTAATAGAAAATATGACAAAAATATTACAATAATATAGCTCCATAAACATGGGACCTTGCAAGTTCATAGTGGAATTTCACCTCTTGTTTTGGCTTGACACCAGTACTGACCTACATACATTTACTTCCTGACAGCTAAATGCCACATGACTACATTGTACATGTTTGCCATTAAGGTAGGTGCAAGGGGTGCAGGTTCTTTGGCAGAGGGGATTGGTTGGTTTGACAGGTTCACGGGTCAGCGGTGTGGATGTCCTCCCCTGCTGAGAGCCATGTGCTGAGGTGTACCGGCCAGGAACGGGATGCTGAGAGAACGGGGAGGACACAGCAGGAGAGGGACTTTTAGTGGAGGAAAGGCTGTTACAGTCAGTTAAACGGCAAGGTGATAACAGCGGGAGAAAAAGCAACAGTAGCAACAGTGGCTGTCTTCAGGAAATAGGAAGCCAAGTCAGCACGTCGTGCACATAAATACTAGCGCTGTGACTCTAGGTATGGCAATGTCTGTTGTTTTGTCAGTCCAACAACTACTGTCCAACTACTATTGAATGGATTGCCATGAATTTAATACAGAGAGGCACCCAAAGGATAAATCATTCTGTGGTTTTCATCTGTCGCCATCAGCAAGTCATTTTAATTATATCTAGCCTACAAGATGGATTGGTTCAGATTTTGGTAAAGACATTCATGTTTGCTACAGGATTAATCCTGACTTTGATATTCCCTTTAGCACCATCATCAGGTCAAAATGTGACTTGGCATTCCCATCAGCCCAGCTGTATTTTATGTTTCGTGCTAATTAGCAAAGCTTAGCCTTAAAGGGGAACTTGACAACTCTAGCCATTTCTTCGCTGGTTTTCACTTTTGTCATCGCATGTTTTCTCAACGAGCTCCCCCTACAGCTCTGGGACGTGTATTTCACAACA
>NW_023339718.1:22965992-22985299 GCF_004916995.1 Morone saxatilis
GTGAACATTATACCTGCTAAACATCAACATGTTAATGTTAACAGTGACTGCTTGAGCATGTTAGCATTTTGTTCAAAGCCCCATTGTGCTAAGTACTGCCTCACAGAGCTGTACACACATTTAATCAATATTGTCTCAATATGCCTACTGCCAACAATCCTGCCAAAATATTTAAAACTAAATTAAGCACATATTCAGTGTGATGCATGCATTTTGTTTTGTTTTAGATGACAAAGTAAACTAAATAATTTCTATGTAATGACTTGAGGATAACAGGAGGATGTATAGTCCATTTGCTGTGGGCATGACTAGTTTGGTCAATTGGGTCAAGGAAAGGGGATCATAAAGTGAAAGTAATAAAAAAAAAGAAATGCAAAGTTTAAGATGTAGCAGACTAGAACTATTGAAATCCCATATGTGAACATATGTTCTACAAATTGCCTGCACTGTGAACATATTGACAGGCTGCCTTCCCAGTCTGCTTCTCTAACACCTGTGGTGGTGTTACAGATGCCAGTTTATCCTATAGAGCGACACACTGCTTCAAAGTGTACATCTAATCAAGATGAGTGACATCTTATGGCAGGAAATATGCAGTCAGTTTGCCTCGGTTCAGGAAGCCAAAACATGACTCATGATCAAAATCTGGCATTGGAAAAGAATTAAGGATGAAATCAAATTCCACTCATGCTCTCAGCTGATTCTGCATACAATGTGTCAGTGTATTAGTCAATGGCTGATTTTCTCTGAACATGCTATTGACATGTACAGCTATTGTTTCCAATTTCCTAAAGGAATGTGTTTTATGCTAAAGAACATGTGCTTAGAAACCAAACCTGTAGGTTCAGGTTCAACAACAGTAATCTCATCTCCTCTTCTTTTGTCATCGGCACTGGGTGGCAAGTGGCAAGAGGTTTGTTGTGTAAGAAAGCTGGGGGATATTACTTTCTCTGTGTGCGCGCTTACATAGTTGTATAGATTGATATCACCTACATGCAACCCCAGTATTGTACATCTCTGTCCCATCTCCCCACCCATCACTGTGCAGTATCAGATATGGGCCCGGACTATTTATGAGGTTACAATGGTGCTGTCAGGGTGGCTGAGATTAATGAGGCCTGTTTCTGTGACTGGGAGGCTCTGATGGCTCGCTTCGAATGCTGCACATGTTGCCTCAGCCTGATGCTGTTGACCCCAGGCTACACAAGGCTGTCCTACACACTGCCTGGCCATAACTCAACTCGTAAGGAGGCCTTAAGAGTTTATGCTAGGCACAGGTTGTCAGTCTGATGTGATAAAATAATAGTATAAAATATATTTAGGTTACAATTAGCATAATGATTGATAACATTCTACATCAGATTATTTTTGTTTTTGGCTTTGTTTATATTTTTGGCACAGAATTAATGTGTGTTTAAAGATTGCTTTCTGTTTTTTTTCTTTGTATTTCCTGTTGATAAAGTCTCTAAAGCTATTGTTAATGGTCTTTTCTTTATCTGCTAGGCCATTGTAGCCATTACTGCTCTTACTAACTACTCATAAGTCCAAAAAGCATGTATTGTTTGGTAGGATTTAGAAGACTGAGAGAGCAAAAAAGGGAAACTGCTGCTCCTGTTGACAGTAAGTGCTGAGATACCGCAGATAGCAAAGATCTATGGCACAATGAGGGGTGCAGTGGGGTGTGAATCCAAGTAAACTTAGTTTATCCACCTATTTGAAAGGAGACTGAGAGTTTTACTCATCTATTTTCAATCAGTGAGGGGAAACTCACTAGTTTACCCAACCTGTATTTACCAGGTAACACCCCTTGGTACAATGACGATGATTGCAGTCAGTAGTATCTATGGACATCATTCCAGTTGAATTCTTCAAAGGTGTGTCACTGCCATTGGAATGTATTGATTTTACTTTTCTTCTTCACACATTGGGAGTTATCACTACAGTCTCTGCTACACTGTCGTAAGTGTACTGTAGCTAACATCAGGAAGTGACCAGTTACATGATAGCAGTACAGTGTCCTACCATAAATCATATGTGCTTGCGCCCAGGGGACGACGACACAATGCCATACATGCCATGAACTCTCCTCCTCTCTGTGAACTTGCCCCCAGGGGTCCATATCAGATGTTGCTGGTCCCATGGGACACACAATGGTTCATATTAGCCATCACTGTCGGCACGTCAGCTCATCAGATGAAGGATGGCAACTTTAGAAAAGAATGGATCACCTGCAGATTCGCACAATAGCCCGACCTTGTACTTCACACTCTCGGGAGGGAACTGTTAATACACTCACACTGCTGGTATTGATGTAATCCTGTGAAGGCTGCCAATCACTTTGCTCACTAGGCCAGCTGACATTAGATTTCAACAGGCGACCAACTTGCAAACGTTTTTGCTTCTTGGAAGGTAATCAAATTAGAGTGTTCTGTGGCGTAGATCATAGATCCCTGAACACAACAAAAGTATGTGAAACAAAGGCAGCACTTAAAGCTGCTATCATCAATATATTTATATTAACAAAATATCTAATTACTATGTGTATAGTGACAAACCCACATTCTCCCTCAGCATACAGACCCCACTCTGATCAGCACTGTTTCCAGCAGGCTGCTGTTTTCAGCAAAAAAGCTGCGATAAACTCACTGTATGCTACCTTCCTAGCACTATACAATGGCAGGAAAAAGTTTGCGACTAGCTTGTGAGGAAACTGGAACCTTTAGCAGCCAAAGAGTCTGATACATCAGGAGTTGGTGGAGACCAGATCAAAAGTAAAAGGTGGCCAGAAACATGACTTGCTGATGTTAATGTTGCTCTGTGTCTGCTGAATGGGCAACTGTTTGCTCACCATGTTAAGTTGAAAGGTTAACAGTGTTAACTTGTCAGTTTTGTGTTGACAGCTTGTTTCCACTGCCCCCAAGTGGACAAAAAAAATCAGTTAATTCCTTGCTGTTAACAAAATTACAATACTTATATTACTTTATACTACACTATGAAGAGTCAGTGCCTGCTATTGAAATTCATCTATCATAATGTATTTTGCTGCTGCCTATTCTTTCTCATGTGGTCTGATGTGTTTCAGAATAAGAAAGTTAAGTAAAATTGCTTTCTAGACTCAAAAAACAAATGTATGTGTCCAATAATTTGTGTCTTAGGTTTTCTAACGCAAGGCACTAGGGTCATTCGCAAGAGGGGGCTTCATCTCTATGCTAAATAATGCTTGCCATTGCTAATATTTGACAGGGGGGGTATTTGTTGGGACAAGGCTCTGAACAGGTTGTTGAGTGTATAGCATCAGCAAGTGGCATGTTTAGTGACAAGAAAAGATAGTACGCCAACATCTCCCCGTCACGCTAGGTGTCAGTGATATTTCTTATCTTGTCTGTGTTGACAGAGTCTTGTATACCTGCGGCCGCGAAAAAAATTTAACACTTTGAAACTTTATTTTTCACCACTTACACTTATGTACTAATGCTCTCAGTAAAGTGAAACCTCTCTGTTCTGTTTCAGCTAAAGTTGGCTGCAGATGCATTTTCCAGATCTATAATTGAAGTGATATGCCGTCTCACTGGGAATGTGTGTGTGTGTGCTCGTTCAGTCCACGTGTTAAGTGGAAGTGTGTGTGTGTGTGTGTGCAGCAGCTTAGTGGGTGTGAGATAGCTATCTGGGGCCATACATCAGGCCTGGTGTGGCAGTGGGCCTGTGTAATTATCAGGTCTCAATGGGACGCTGTGTTATTTTTGCCCAGGGTGAGATGCTTATCTGGCCCTGTCAGCAGCCACCTGGATGGATGAGCCTCGCTCCTCAGAGCACCGGCTCACCTTCCCTCTGCACCAAAGACAAACTGGCCAACTTCTCTCATGCAGCCCACAGCAACCTTTGCTAACGTACAAGACAAATCAGCTCTACCATGAGAGTGAGACTCAGAGAGCCAAGGCTGGAGAGTAACTGATGAGTACATTTAGACTGAGTCACCAATCAGACTTTTTAAACGAATGTACATATCAGCTAATCAATATGTATTTATTGTGTAACTCATGAACAGTAGATTCATGCCAGAAAGTCTTAATCTAAATTACAATGCATTACATTATTTTACATTAATTAAAGGGATTTTGATCATATCCCATACTAATACATTCGTTTAATACATGAAATCTTATTAGATTGAATCAATTCTCCCATAGTTATATTATTTTAAAGGCTTGTTGGTGTTGCAGATTCTTTTCTATCCTGAGAAGATTAACAATCTTGGTAAAGAATAATAATCAGAAAGCCAAAAATATGGTTATTAATAATGAATCAAAGCATGCATATAACAAAAGTAATTACAGTTAACATATTGCAAACGGTGATAGTGACCACATTAAAAAGGACAAACTACATTTTGACTAAATATTATATACATATGTTTATAATATAGTCTAAAGTTGCAGACTGAGGCTGTACTGTAAGGCTGAGGCTTTACTTGAACTAAAGGCTAAAGCTCGATGCATGATCACAATGCCAACACACAACAGGTATAAGGGTTACCATTTTCACCATCCGGACATCCATCCAAAAGTTGTTTAGATAATTCAGGAAGTGGTGGACTGATTGATCGAAGTTACTCTATAGAGCTGGGTAACACCTTGTCCCTCAAGCCACGGCGCTATGACTACTAAAAAGCATTTCATACTAAAGATTTTGAAACTGAGAACACATTTAAAATTATGATCGTGGGTGTATTCTACTAAGACGTCTTATAATGGTAAATGGCAATACACTGACTACATTTTGAACTATGACAACTGCTGCATCTAGATGTAGGTGTTATATGGCACAAGGATCCTTTAAGTGTCCATTGTCCTATCATATTCGATTACGGCATGTCACTACATCGTATTGTATTATATTCTTTCTGTCTGTCTTTAATGGATTTCCTTTTCAGTGGAGCCTCCGAACCTTCTTGTATATGAAGCCTGAAGCAGCATAAATCTTTTCTCATCAGCCTCAAACTACGGTTTTGCTGGTGTGGGTGATCACTGTTGTTTATGAGCCGTTACACAGCGATAGCTCTGAAGTGTATTCTGCTGCCGGCCCATATTCATTTTTCATTGCGGAGTGTCTTTGTTGGGCTTTACACAAATGCTATGGTAATTTAGGAAGTGCTCTGAAATGAATCTGCCTCTAAGCTCTGTGAGGCATCTTTTACTGGATCACACAAACATAGAAACACAAAGAACACACATACAAATGCAGCGAGTAACACAAATATACAAACACGCACAAATAAATGCACAGCAAATAGACACACTGCATCTGTAGGCATTGAGCTGTGGCCCACTGTGCCTCTGGGCCGTTTCTTATTATTTTTCTCCCTGCGGTCTAGCAGTGAACATGAATTTATTTGGTCCACTGATCAAAAGATTAAAAGCGCCAAGCCTAATGTGTGTTTGGGACACAGTGTCAGTGTGAACACGATTTACAGCCAGGAAAAGCTTAAGGAAACTGCAGGACATTTGCAGCAAAAAACACGACCCAAAAAACAATGTTTGATAGTTAGCCTGCTGGTGGCACAAGGGTTTGATATGTCTCTCAGCACCAACACAGTAGCCTTTTATGTCTGGCCTTATCCTTGACCAAAGCCCTTTCCTGTGCACTTCTCTCAAGCCGTGTGCCAGTGTTGGAAAGGTTATTTTCATTATGTAGTACACAGGATCTGAAATAAACTATTCCCCAGTGCACCTCCAAACACAGATGTTTTGTTGACACTGTTTAACATTGAATACTGGAGTTCAAAAGAAAGAGAATAAAGAATGCCTATATTGGGTTCCTGTTTGTTCTTTATTGCTTTTAAGATAAATGAAAAAGAAAATTGAAAAAGCTTTTATTGCTCTGCTGATTCAAAACCAACTCTAGAGTGCTTTAGTTGTTCTTTGGCTCTTATTAGATAGTTGTGTCACAGCAATGAATCAGCATTCAAGAAAAATGTGCTTTTCTTTAATATGAGAATGTTGTTGTTGAATGTTGTGATTTATTACTTTGTCTAGACAACACTTTGTGCTTCTTCAACATATTTCTTTGTAGTAGTCACAAACCTAAAGGTACGATTGCGTACAAAGTAAATGGAAAGACACAATTATAGGCAGATTTCCCTGGGGCGGCGTGAATTGAATGAATCTGCTTCCTGAATATACAGAGATGAAAGGAAATAGGGACCGCAGGGATATAACAGAAATAACTGGAGTTTCTGTGTCCGACGCTGAACACAAACACACACAGAGATACAGTTCCACACTACACGGTCGGTGATCTGTTGCTAGCCAGCTTAAAGTTAACTTTTAGTTGGTACACTGGCTGTTTGGGGAACATAAACACAAATGGTCCGGCGTTCAAATTTTGTGCTATGACACAAGGCAAAAATCCCCTTTGCTTTCTGTCTGAACACACGACACTAAGAGTCTACAGCCACATTAGCAGCCCTGCAGAGCAGTAGCCTGTCTGAGCTACGTGATAACGTCAGCATGCCATTTTTTATTACTTACCATACCACCTCAGTTTAGCATGTTAGGAGGCTAACATTTCCAAGCACTAAACACAAAGTACAAGTGAGATTAAGGGAAAGTGTCATACATTTTGCAATTATGTTGTCATAAACAAATAAAGTATTAGACAAATTAAAAATATGACCCGATAATGGCGCTAAATGAAGTTGTTTCTAATTGCACCAAATTTCATGGCAGCCCGATTTATCAAGATATTTCACTGAAAAACAAAAATGGCTACCTTGTGGTGGGATTACAACGCCATTGCCATCCCTAAAGCCGCGCTGCTAGCATGTCATCACGTTCCCTGCAGTTGCATTCATCAAATCAGTGTGATCTCTCTCACTCCAGTATTGTAATCTCATTACATTCACCCACCACAAATACTCACATGGCACCTACTGATTGAGATGGATGTAATCACACAACAGCAGGGCTTATTATTAGACAGCATTCTCGCTTCAGTTCAAAGGCTGGAAGCAAAGGCACTTGTCTTTGAGGATCACTTTACATAAGCCAGTGCTACAACTGCAGTTTGTTTGTGATGTTCAGTGCAGCGCATACCTTGAGATAGTATCACCACTTTGCTTAATCTTCTACCATGATGCAGTGTCAGAAATTAATCCTTCTTCTTCTTCACTTCAGACCACGCAAACATCTCCTTATGAAACCCATTACAGATGTATTACAGCAACGATAAAAACAAGCTTAGTGAGAATGGCATCGAATGAGCTTGTCTTGCTGTCATTCAATTCATTTTAGATCTGCTTTATTTGAATGACAGGAAACATCTGCTGTCAAATAAGCATATTTAAGACTGACTTAGTCTGGGGAAATTAGGTAAATTAAAGGTTTTCCTAACCTAATTATAGTCATATATGTAGTTTGTATATGTGTACACACTGCAAAAATGTGTGTTATCCCTTTGCTGTGTAACTTAGACCAACGCTGCTGCTACAGTGACACTCAGTGTTGTTGCATTTCTTTGCTTTTAACCACTCCATTAGGCCCAGATAACCTCTGCCTGGTGGACCCTAGCATCTTAAAACTCTGTGACCCCGCCCTTGACCTTTGCCCCAACCCCTCTCCACCGCAACCCCCGCTCGATCCAAGAAGAGACTGCTGAGAAGAAGTGGTTCCTCTCCCAGCGCCTCGGAGGAAGCTAGGGTTACTGGAGCATGTGGATTCATTAACAAATATCTGTCTGTTTGCTGCAGTAATGAGTAAGGCAGCAATTTAAAGTTGAGTGAACAGCCGCCTGGAATCCAAACTGGTGGGACAGGCTGCTGGTGTCAATCAAAAGTCGAGGTTCACCAACAGGGCATCTCCAGTCTACCTGCTTCCATCACCACTGATATACATACTTATATAGTCATGGCTGAGGGTTCCACATAAACCATGGATGTAGTGGAGTGGTAAGCCCTCACACACGAATGAGAGGTCAGGGGAGAGAGAGACACACACAGGCCTCTTACACCCCCTTCTGGCCAGGGATGGTAACATCAAGATTCGTGTAACTATTAATTAAACTAGTATATTAATTAAATCAGTATTACCTAGTTAGAGCTGTCTGAAAACACATCTTTCTATTTTCTTATCATTTAAACTCTAATGAAAAATAATGCCTTTACTACAATAATAAAATACTTGTTTTGCTTTGAAGGCTTTCTCATTTCGGGCCACACACATTCAGTTGCCTTTAGCACCCAGCAGTTTATACAGTGATCTGATGATGCCTAAGTATATGGTATTTATTTGCATTAGTAAACTCGGATTGTGCTGCAGTACACCATATTCAACTGAATTCTGTCATCACACTGGGATCATTTAAAGTAGTGATTCCAAAAATGTTTGGCTTGTCAGTCTACTTTGCAACCCCTCATCACTGGTTGTATATCTACCAGTTGTGACTAATCAGTGTTTTTTCAAAAGAGTATTATCTCCTTTGTTTAATATGGATTATTTAGGCCTAAAACACCAAATTATTTAGTAATTCACAACAAAAAAGCAAACATTATTAAGCATTATTTTGTGTAACTGAAATGTTTGTTGGAATATTATTTATTATTTTTTTTATTATTATTAATAAGATTAGATTCTATACCATCTCAGTTATGTCATATTATCTCATGATTGTGAGAAATATTCTTATTTTTCACCAGCGACAAAAATGGGCTTCTGTTTGTTCATTATTTCACAACCCCCCAAGAATTATCTTGCAACCCATGGGGGACCTAGGACCAGACACCCAGGTTGATTTAAACAGATTCAAAGCAATTATTCATTAATCTCATATGCAAATGTATTTATTCTTAAAGAGAATGTGTCCAAATAGCAGTGTGAATTAAATGTATTCAATTTAATGTATGGCAATGACACAGCATCTGTAAACCAAAACCAAAGTTGTTTTGTCTTGATTTGACTAACTTTGACTAAAAATGTAATAAAAACTCAAGTAAATCAGTATTAAAATTTTTATTCATGCTGCATCTACAACTGAAAGATCTAATTAACTTCATCTCCATATGTTTGAATCAAGCGTTTGCTGAATAGAGCCCTGCACACACAATTTCTAACACAAACACATTAAAAATGATTAGACATTAAGTGTGAGTTTGAATTAGGTTGTAGAACAGCTGTATTACATGCAGTAGTGTTACAATATTGTTGTTCTGCAGTGAAGTGAAGCCTGTTCAGTCTGTCAGCTGAGCTTCGGACCATAAGCCAGAGCATTTCATCTCAGCACTGACAGACGGACGAGCAGACAGATGGACAGACTGATGGTGGGGCTGATGGAGCGCGGTGGCCAATGAACCGTCGAGCCAAACTAGCCCTGCTTTACAAATCCGCCGATGCCTGCTGGTGCTGATCTGGACCCCTGCTGGAATGTGTCTGATTCTGTGTGCACAGTCTGCACATTCGTGTTTGAATTTCTGCATGCACATGCATCAGTGTGTGCACGCATATTTTTGCCTTTTATGTGTGCTTTTGCCTTTAAATTTGTATTTGAGTCTGTACATGCACACATACTGTCTCTGTATAAGTGGCTGCTGTCCTGCTTGTGTGTGTGTTTGAGTTCAGATGTGTTTGTGTGTTATTATCTGAGGAAGGCTCTGTAGAGCCCGGGGGAGCCCAGCATCCCCACACAGCCTTGGAGCTGGAGCAGTGGCCTTTGCAGAATAAGGGTAAACAGCTAAGGGCAACAAGTGTCTCGATCAGGCAAACAGATAGCAGCTGTGAACAAGGACTGTGACTCATAGCTTCCTATCAGATAAACTGGACATGTGGTGCTAGCAAGCAGCATAATGAAACACAGTTCCCCAACTTTTTACCTTTCTAGATTTCTATGGTTTATTTAGCAAAGCAGCTCGGCTTAGAGAGAAATTAGTGTTGTTAGTGTTAGTATCTGATGTAATGGATATTAAGCAATTAGTTTGAGGCATATGTACTGTAAAATTAATTAAGTTCACATAGTTTGTCTGTGGAAAGACCCTAACCTAAGTAAAACTTGTTTTAGTTATCCATGTGTTTATTTTTGAGTTAGTCTTTGTTGAATAGAGTTGTGAAAAGCTCATTTTTCATGCACAAGCTAAAGTCTTCGGAAATGCACGCAAATACTTCAAAAAAAGAACATGTGGATTGTCTCTTTGAAGTGCTGCTGCGCCGTTATGCTGTTTCATCCTATTTACACACTTAACACACTTTTCAAAGTTGTATATGCCAGTCTATAACAGAGCTGACATAGATAGACAATCACACACACCCATGGGGAATTTAGACTCCTATGGGGAAGAAACATGTGCAAAGACAGGGAGAACAAACAAACTCCCTGCAGGACCAGGAATCAGTTTCAGGTTGTTTTTGCAGTGAAGTTAGATTTATAGTTAACAGAAGAGGTTGACCGCAGTTTTTAATTTATGGTTCCGCATTGGATTTCACCTGCTGATAGCATTGCACCACAACATGGACGCATTGCACGTGATCAGGCCTTAAGGTCAGTTATTTATATTTCCCTCAGTAATTTCTTAATTTACTTAGTTACTTAATTTAACATAGAGTTATGGTATCCTACACGAGTACCTAAATAACAATAAAGTTACATTCAGGTAAGCTGTCACACTACAGGGAAGTACTGGAGTGTCATATTTAACATTCTGTTGACATTCTTTTATTCATTGTAGAAGCCGAAGGTTCAAAGTGGAGATGTCTTTGTTAGATATTCTTTATTAAAAGGGAAAGGGACTAATGAATCTTCTTTATTATTCATGTTGTCCTCACGCTCACGCATCAGCATTAGAAAACACACAGCCGAGCTGACCAATCACAGCTCTTAGAGTCTTTACATGGTATTTCAATAGCGTCTGTAGGACACAACGTCATTGCCTGTGGTGTAGCTCAGAGTTAAAAGTACTGATGATGGGACATTGGTTTAATTTGATTTTAATTATTTCTCAAAGGCTATCATTAATTGCAGAATTAGAAAGGAGATAATGGTTTCTTTTAGGGGAGCTAAGCGTCCCCCCCGAGATCCATAATTTGAAAACGGCATAGGCTCTGTAGCTATGCTATTTCCCCTTAACACAAAACTATAAATCAAACTTAAGGAAAGAACCACAGAGTCACTTGATTCTCATTTATTTTTAGACAGACTGAGAATTTTTAGACTAATTGCTAATGGCGCCACTATAGCACAGTGCTGTACTGAAACATTTTGTACTGTGAATGATTGTGTTGTCTTTATGTACTGTATGTTATTTTTATTATACTAACTAACCCTAACCCTTTTTTTACAATTGTACTGGATCATATGTTCAAACATGCAAGGTCAACATCGCTTGCATTAAACCCTCAGGGTCAGTCATATCTTTAAAAACAATTATCACATGGCAGGTCAGAACAGGTCCTCAAGGCACATACATATAGATCATCTAATAATGCTTTAAGGAAAGCTTGTTGGGGTCTTGGTGTTGCCGTGCTGTAAGTCAGAGATGAATGGTTAATGTCACATTAGGATACACACTGTGTATCAATCCTGCACCGTGAGTCACTGGCCGTGGCCCCCGCCAAACTAAACCAAATATTTCATCTACAATGTAAAACACGCTTGCAGCCATAAACACGCTTCAAAACTCGGTGGGCCACGGCCTGAAAAATGATTTTAACCATAACTGTAAGCGTTCTCTCTCTCTCTCGCCTAGTGAGCGTTTATTTATGTAGATTGGATAGAGTGGCGTATAATTATTCCGGCGCTGCCAATGTCTTCTTTTATTTATTCTTCATTTCCTTCCCTCTGCAGGGCCGAATATTGTCTTGGGATGAGGGAAAACAAGAAGCACACATCTATCTTTAGACGCACACCGGCCACTTGTGCATGTATCTGATTACAAGTTTTAATTATTTGAAAGTTCCTCTACAGTGAAAAGTCCTGAGGGGTGACTTTAATAGTGTTGAGTGTATATTCCAACTATTAATTACGGCTCTTAGAACTAAATTCGGTCCATTTGGAATTTAATGAAGAGTGTGTTCGAGTGTGCGTTAATGTGTGTCGAGAGTGTACGTGCAGGTTTGGGCATGTGTGTTTTTGATGCAAAGCTGTGTTATCGTTTTTTAATGTGCAAGTGTGTGTCAACTAGACTGCCAGTCTGAGCTTTTCTGTGTGTGTGTGTGTGTGTGTGTGTACTTTTCCATTTCCCCTCTTGCCTTTAAATAAGAGCAGTGCCACGGAGCTGTTTATTGGCTCAAGGTTTCTGCAGCGGTAATGATGCATGGAGAATGATGTGGGCTGAACTGGAGACTGGGAGGCCTGCACACCCCAGCCTTTCCAAAGTTACATTTTACCCAAGCAAAAAGCCGCAAAGACTGCCAAGGAAACTGTGTGTGTGTGTGTGTGTGTGTTAAGGAAATGATGCTTTTTTTATCCTTAAATGTCAAAATGTCCTTAATTCTGCTTGACCTTCTTTCATGTATAAATCCAGAGTGGTTTAATGCAGTGGGCTGAATTAAAGCTGTTAAAATATGCATTAGACACACAGAGGGAGTGTGAATGAAGTGAGAACATTATGTTGGTGTTTTCAGCTGGTTATGGTTCAAACTGTGCTGCATCACACAGGATTTAAACATAGTCGTGACCTTTATAGAGCAGCAAAGTAAGGGGAGTTATTTCATACACAGAATGATGACACTGGATAAAAAAAGCTTCATGTTGTTCTCAGAAAGATCACAATAGATGTAAAGTGAATGTCATGTGTCGTATTAGGGAGCCTTCAGTTGTCTTATGTGGCTGCATCCTCAAGTATTTGCAAACTAAAAAGCAGTGGGATTGATTCATTTGAGTGATTTCCCGAGAATTGTATCTGTAACAACATCTGCAACAGTGTTTAGACCTCTCAAAAGCAGAGTAATGGAAAAGCAAATCAATGTATCCTTCTAACCCTGCTGATAAGACAAGCGCCATCCTTCATCAGCAACAACATCCCCTCCCACTGAAAGAAGTCATCATTTGTCTCAGAGAAGGTGTGTGTGTGTGTATTGTGGTGGGTGGTTGTCCTTGTTTGTCAGAGGACAAGGGAAATGGCCTGTGATGTTGTGGGACACACAGGTGTGCTGGAGTTGAAAGCATCAGGCGTCCTGGGCCGTGGCGTGGGGCCCCGATACGGTGGTGAAATGTGGCCTCGTTTAGCACAGCGAAGGGCCTGACATCAGAGAGGGTGATGACAGTATCAGTTTGGAGGGTCAGCTGCACTTGAGCTAAAACAAGAATGTAGTGAGAAACATACCTGCTTACACATAGAGATGGCCTTCATGTGCAGAACAAATAATATGGATTTGACATGATTAGCATGATGAATGGTTTTATCTCACTGACCATCAGCTCAAATTATCTGTGAACTACTCTATATGTTATTATCATGTAATTCAACACTGTTGTGCCCAACAAGTCTTACTACCTAAAGACAAAATATGTTGTCTTTCATTGTCTTCCAACAGACCCATAGTATTTTCTGATCTGGTGACAAAAAATTAAAGTGTAGGTTATGCCTATAATCTAATTATAATATTTGTTTCTCAAACTTTTTACACACCGTATCATCTCAGAAAATATTAGGCTCTCCAAGTGCCACCATTATCACAGATGTTAAAAATACAGTAGCGTAGACTGACCCTTTTGATCTACAGACACGTCACACAGGAGGCAGGTTTGATAAAAAGATTATTTATTGTTGACTTTTGTCAGCCACAGCCATGCTATACAAAGGGGTAGCACTAGAACTGGCACTTAAACTCTTCCACACAACTCTCATACACCCCAAGGTGTAATGAGTGCAGTAAAATATAAACACATTATTACATAAATGAATAAAAAAAACACAAATCACTCCATGCCATAGAACAGAACCTCTCAAAGTCCTCCCCAATAGCTAATTTATAGAAAACAGAATTGATTACAGGCTAACAATCTAATGGGTCACAACTGTGCTGAAGTTCTTCCATCACCTTTCTTAATTAATTTTAATTGAATGTCTAACACAAAAGAATGCCCTTGTGAAGTTGCAACAGCATGATTTAAAGTTTTTGTCAGCTGTGTCAAATGACAATCCTAAGCTGCAATACCTCACTGGCCTCAATGTGCTTTGCTAACAGCTATAGAAAAGCATTCTGACCACTGAAAGAGCCTGAAATAATCAGGGTTGTCTTATATTTGGACCAAAACAGTATTTTTTGTATTGGCAATCACAAAAAATAAACAAAAAATTTAAAAAGACTTTTTAACAGCGAGAGAGAGATTTTTGACTTGTCATAGCAGCAAAAGCTTTGCTGTTACTAATAACATATTCAAGTGTCCAAGTAAGCCATGACAGTGTGACAGTGACCCAGCATGAACAATATCAGGGCCCTGAAACTGGAGCAGCTAAATGGAAATCAGCCATCGGTAATACTATTATTCACACCTCTGCTTTTCCTACTGTGACATGGCACAGTGTCTTCTGTAAAAAAGGTAAGGTGTAACCATTGTTGTCGTACTGGCACTGCTATTTTCCAAAAGGTCCCAAAATGGCTGAAGATTCAGAGTCTTTCTAGTGGATGCAGAGTCTCTGGAAAAGGTACGTGTTCTGTGATGTATGCAATGGTTTAAGGAATGATGAAAAAAAGTTTTAAAAAGTTGTCCTGTCAACAACAAAGTTCAGTAAGCATTTGTCTACAAACGCTGCCATGGGCTACCAGTGAGTAAGTGAATAATTACTTAAATAGATTTTTGATGAGGTTTCAAAGTTCTTCATTTATTACTTCGATGGATTTGTTGCAACAGAATCCATTTTTGTTGTTAATGTTTCAAAAATAATCTATGCTGTCTATACCTTTGTCTTATTTTATTCTTTATTTTTTGGCTAATTTGCTCTGGCAGCAAGTAGCTTTGGGCTATCTCTGCACCCTACCTGACCTTTTTATACTTGACATTAAAATGCATCTTGGCATAAAATCTGACTGGGATTGGACTTGAAAGGATGACGTCCCTGAGATCCAGGTTTTAGTCTTGGCCTTGTGTTAGATTTGTCTGCACTTTTCCCTTGCTATGTTTCTTTAACCATATACTGTCAAAACAATCAGGATTGCTCAAGACATATGTGGAGTTTTTCATCAATAAAAAGAAAATGTCACGTATGTCTATTACAATCCACACACTTAAAATTTTATGATAAACACAGATTCATTTTCCACAAGTCGATAATCAACATTTCACAGCATACATCTGATTATTAATAATGTCTCCAAAGCATTTCTGCTAACCTTTGGAGCTGGTTTGGGCTTCTTATGAGACTTTAAACCTGCACTTTGTTTTTGCTGTCTGCACTCATGTTAATGTGAGTAGAACAGAGCTCTGCGGTTTCTCTCTAAACCAGGACAGACCCATATGGATGCTCCAGCAGCAGAACGACTGTCAGTGAATTCTCTAACAGTCACTGGAGGCATCAGGGGGTGGCAAGGTCATTCTTCCTGCTTGGTTAGGCACATGCACGCACACACACTGACACACAGGTGCTCATTGTTCAGTCAGGCTGCTATCAACCTTCACGCCTGGGGCTATGAATCAATTGGAGTGAGAGAAAGAGAGAGACTGAAAGTCAGAAAGAGCTCTTTAAAGTAAACAGGGGTGAGCAGGTCTCCTATTTCTGGTCAGATTTATTGGACTGGCAGTCGACCCCAAGTGTCCCATGCATGAGTGGGCCAGGTGATGGGCCAGGGTGGTGGTGGTGGTGGGGTATGGGGAGTTATTGACACCAGTGACTCATAAAAATGTTAATTGCCTGGTAGTGGTCAGCAATGGGTCAACTGGAGGTCACTGGGATGAACAGTGGGTCACTATTTAGAGACTTATGTGTTTCAGTGCAGGACATTAATTGACAAAACACAAAGGAATGGCATTGTCCTTCATTTAACAAGACACTGAAAGACTACATTAATGGAAATAAAGCCAGATGCCAAATAATTTGTTACACAAAAACATCTGGGAAGTTGTTGGAAAAGGGCAGGCACTTTCAAAAAAATACTCAGCAGGTGATGGATGATCTCCGCCTATCACAGACAAACTTCACTGGCCACAAACGCATAGACTGAAGCCTGGCAAGATGGATTCTTGCATGATTTTGCAATCTCAGTAAGGATGTACTCTGGGACACCAATTCAACTGTTCATTACACACTGCACTTAAGCTGAAAATGTCACCCTGCTGGTGACGCTAGAGTAAACTGAAAATGAAAATTATGGCAATCCATCCAATAGTTGTTGAAATATGGTTGTCTGAATTAAAATTATGGATTGAGAGAATAGGCTGGCATGCACCCGTGTCTCTGTATTTCTTTATCCCTCTTTCATGCACATTCCAGATGTGATTTCTCCACTGCAACATAATTGAATTCCAGTTACTTGCATCAAAGAGCTTTCCCTCCACCCAGTTGAGGCATGGGCCATGTTTCAGTGACAGGCAAATTGATTCCACGATAGGAAGGGATAATCTGTGTGAGGAAGGGGGCGGACGCTGTGATTAAGTCAGAGACATTGTGAGGACACTGCAATCGAATCTGGCCACGCAGATTCCTATCAGATAATAAGCTGGATACTGAGATTCTGTGTCTTTCTGCATCTCTGTTTTTTCTTGTTCGACAATGCCACTCCTCTCCCCGAGAGGTTTTCTGATTGCTGCATCAACACAAGGACAAGAGCGGCAATTAGCATGAGTGGGGCTATAAACAGAATCTTCAATTTTCATAGTAGCCATCATCGAAACCGCACACAAACAGCTCCTGTGGGTTGAAATTATGTTTCGATCAAGGTGAGTGTTACATGGTGATACCACTATGTTTGGACTGAAAGCTGTCGATATTTTTGGGCCGTGTATGAATATCTCATGTCGTGAATTTCATTCTCATCAAACTGCAAAAATATATAGTCGTTCAAACACAAAGCCCTTGAGAACTGCACTTGAAGCCAGGCTTGGTTTTGCCAATCCATCAGTCTAACCCTCATTCATACCCCCCAGATGACTGTTGCACCCTTTCAAAATTGTATAATAAAGTCTGAAAATGACACAGAGGTGAATGGATTTGATGTACTGTAAACATGCAAAAAAAACCAGGCAATAGCTCAGCCTGGAGCTAGAAACGCAGCGTTTATATCAACCTTAGGCTGGCTGAGGCACTCTTACCCAAAAAGCCCAAACATGCACACCCACCCAGATGCATAAAAATACTTACTGGCCATATGCAAACATACTGTACATACACAGACTGTGTCCTCGCACCGTAGCGCCTTATTATTATTTACAGCATCCCTGGGACAAGCTGTTTGCCTAACAACTAGACCTTGTTAACCCAGAGCCAGTAAATTTCAGAATCATGTTGCTTTTGCTTCCTCGGGGTCAAGTCAGTGCTGGCCCACAGTATAGATGCAGCGCTGGCTGCTTCTCAAGTTCTTCTCTTCTTAATCTGTCAACTCAAAATTCACAATGAATCGTCTTGCACTGCTGAATTATGTATCTTTGGTAGAAGGCTAAAAAAAACAGTCATTTCTGCAGAGTGAATTTGTTTAAGGTGTGAATGCAAAAAGGAGAAACACCTCCATGCAAAGTAAATATTCAAGGGATTCAATCAAGTGTGAACCTACCGTGACGTGTGAAACTACCGTGACGTCACCCATTGGTTGGTTGGTTGAGTGTAGTAGTATGGCTTTCTAGTTTTAAGATGTGAGAACCCATTATGTGACCAAGGTAAATGACAAAGAGTCAATACAGCAACAGAATCTTGATTCCTATTTGATCAGCACTTCCTAGTTTGACAGTTTGATCTGAATTTCATGTGATGCGCTGGGCAGACTCACTGAGAATTACTGGTTAATCATAAAGAAGCCACGCCCTAAAGTATACCCTGCTTTATTGTCTATTGTACTCCAAATTGGACCATTATTTACAAAGTGAACATCATGCTGTATAAAGAAGACTTGAAACTAATGATTGAGACCATAAACTCATGATAAATAATCTAATGAGAAGTAGGCTAATTTCCCATAAGACTGAATATTATCAGACTTCTTTTTTGCAGTCCTGTTTTGCAGAGCTGCCCCCTGCTGGTCATTAGAAATAATGCAGGTATAAGACACTTCACAGACCTGACAACTCTGTCCACTAATTATACAGTCAATGGATTCAATTTAATGGTGTTAGGCTTTGACTCTGTGCCTTCTCACTATTGTTTCCTTGAAACGTTGTTGATTTAATAATTTAAAGTTATTAGAAAGATGTCAGCATCAGCTAAATACCTAAAATGTAATGTGTAAACATCATGTAGAAGATGCAATGTAATACATCTTGATTTAATGCTTGCTGAGCTCTTAGGTTTGGACTATCATCAGGACACACCGTACCAGATGCTTCGCTAATGGCCTAAGACTAAAAGCTCAGCGGTAAAATAAGATGTATTACAATGCAGCTGTTGCCACAAATTCAGTTTTCATTTTAGTTTTTTTTTAACTGTTGCTGTCATTCTTCAGCAGAGGAGTTGGTATGGCTTTCTGAACTTTCAGCTATAGTATATAGAGTCTTTTTAATTTTTAATGCCTGCTTTTCTGCCATGTGAAGTGAGGTTAGATTAAGGTAGATAATAATATTCATTGGATAAGGGTCAGCTAATATGATAGATCTTTTATTAGTTCTGTATCAGCCTGTTTAATTACAGTTACATTATGTAATTGATAATACTGCACTGATTGTGTACTTGTATTACTTAATTTCAATACCAGATAAGTTTTCAAACAAGTATGCATAAATATATATTATTATTGATCACAATGGATCGCATCAGAATAAAAATCGGGTTTATTACCAAGTAAGTTTTTACACGTACAAGGAATTTGCCATGCTACATCATCCGACCTTACAGTGGCCCAATTCAATACAATATTTATTAACTCACTACTGTAGTGTGTGGGTTGTCTTCTACTGAATCCTGCTTTCTACATATCAAGACCATACGTGTGGCTTACAGGTAGGAATGCTACTTGTTACTGCTTTCTGGTGGTCAGCAGTGTTAATAAAAGATAAAATTGTCTTGTCTTACAGCAACTCTAAAATATAGCTGACCGCTGTGTGCAGTGCATTAAGAGAACTGAAGCAGACATTTGAATTTTTAAAGTAAGTTACTTTACCCAGTAACTAATTACTTTTATATGCAGTAATTGGTAAAGTAATTCAATAACTTTTGAAAGTAACTAGTAACTGTAACTAATGAC
>NW_023339718.1:22985399-23014563 GCF_004916995.1 Morone saxatilis
AGTGTTTTCGTTTGGTTTCATGGGCAAATATATCTGCAAGTCGTCGGCATAAAAGTGAAAAGACAGCTCATAACAATGAACTCACAGATAATTATCACCCAACTACGTACTTCCCTTCAGCTCTACGGAGCATTTAGCGTCTTTCATTGTTTTGGTTTTACTGGCTCCAACTTTGCTGTTTTGGGTCAGTTTGGCCGCTCTCATTAGCATCCTTTTTGGCCACAGCAAGAAGCTGTGCTCAGTAAAATAACTTTAAAACTGTATGCAAACTGCCCAACATGCCTCCAAGTGAATACTAATGTTGCATGTCTGCTGGATGTATAAATTGGTGACTGCTAACATGTTTGGTAAAAATGGTAAAAATGTATTAATCAATATTATTATAATCTGTAGAAGTCATAGTAGTAGAACTAAAGGTTTCAATTAATGTTAGCTAACATAACTTCCTTTATCATTCTTCAGTGTATAAACATCTAGGAAAAACCCTGAATTAATACACTTTGTTCTAATTTTATGGCCTTAAAATGGTCAGGTTTGAGCACTGTGCAGCTCACAGTATTAGTCTTTCACAACTTCAATCCAAAGATATCTGTACTGACCTTCAACCTGTCAAATCCTGTTGTGTAACTTATAGTGGACTTGTTGTCTGGATTAAATTCAGTGCACCTGAAGTGGAACAATATAAACTCTCAGTGTGTGGTTATTGATGATAGCCAGGGGAGAGATAAATCCAGGGAAAGATGGTAGCCAAGCAAGGCAGAGGGGGCAGACAGTCTTCAGAAACTACAAAGATTTTTTTACTTTATCTGCATGTGTGTGCTGAGCAGGGAACCAGAATTCCTCCTGTTAGCCGCTGGCAGAAGTACTTGTCAGTTTCTGTTACCTGCAGATAAGCACTGGATGCCCTCTCCTTCACTGCCAGCTTTGTCTGTGGTGCTGCTTAGTTGCCAACAGCAGAAGAGTGTGGTTTTGCCCAGAAGGCGTCTGGTGTAAATGAGCATACCTGTACTAATCTGACGTTGGGTGACAGATAAAGAGCATGCACGTTCAGTAAATCCTTCCCTGGGGAGATGAAAGCTAAAGAACAGAGAAAGGCCTCCCTGGACCTCTGTTCTCCTTCCTTTATCCTTCAGGCCCACAGTCCCCAGACCAGCAGAAGTCTGATTTACACCCCTGTGGTTGGATTTAGGGAACTGGACAGTCAGATACCTTGTGTCAGGACACCCTCTCAACCGTTGCCTCTGTCTTATTTACGAGGCCAGCGCTGTTGAGCTCCATGGCTGATCATTTTTCCATGCAGGATGAGATTTTGTGGATGCCGGCGTCTGACCCACCGGGAGGCGGGGTGGGAGTGGGGGAGTTCTTAGGCTCAATGCCAGGCACAAAGGAAGGGGATAAGGAAGTATACGGCCCTGTTTCAGCTGCAGTCACTATTTAATTATATGCAGTTTATTGATCAGAGTACAGCCTAATGATGACATTTTTAATTTCCCTTTGCTTCCTCCCTATCTCTTTCTCAAATGGGATTAGAATAATTACTTAAACCTGTCACCCATTTTTCATTCAGCATGCCTGGTCAGCTCCTCTGCACTATTGCACTCAAAAATAAAAATCTCCAAACTTTTGCCTGTCACTGTCTGACACTTCTTTACTGTAAGGGGCACATTTTTTCCTCTGCTACATGTTGGACCTTCATTTTACTGAAGAACCGCATGTTCATGCCTTTCACTTCTAATCTAGTCCAGTCTACTTTACCGTACTCTACTCCACTCTACTGCAAGCAGCTTGTGCTTTGTTAGTGAGTGTTGGAGGTCACCCAGGCCTGGTGTCATTACTCAGTGACTGACAGACTGACAAGCCCTCTTGTCTTGGCCCAGTCGGCTGCAGGTGAACCCAAATAGCTGGACCATGATGGATGGCAGCTGACAGAGGACTGACAGCGACTGGAGGGAGAGACTGAGCTGACTCGAGTGCTGTATCACTCTGGCCGCTGGCTAAACATTTTGGAGGTCAGCAGGCATCTCAGTTGGCTGGTGAAATTTCATCAAACAAGGATGCAGATGGCCTTTGCCACATGAGTGAAGTGTGAGAGGAAGGTCAACAGTTTGAATCTTCATGTTGCTTTGGAAAATGTCGACAGTGAAAGTGAATAAGTACCAGTCTACACTCCATCAGTGCTGGCTAAGTGCCCTTGAGCAAGCCAGTTTACCTCCAGCTGCAGTGGTGGTGGCTTTACTGGTCGGTGTGTTAATGTGTAGTGTCACTGGAACACACTAACTTTTCTTGGGTGACTAAATGAAAGAAATACCTTTCTGTCTGTCTCTCCGTGATCACAGAGCAGGACTTCTTAACTGCCCACAGTGGATCAGGTTTCGGGCCTTCATAACCAGCAGTCAGTGGCACTTATATGAGTGACTTCGAGATAAGATCAAGAGCTCTGTGTGTGTGTGAGTGTGAGTGTGTATGCATGTGTGTCCACTCTAAAACTCGGGCCATGAACCCATCCATCAGTCGGAAGGACAAAGACTTGTGTCAGGGTGCAGTGTGCACTCATTTGGCCATGTCACCGCACCTCTTGCACACATGCACACACACTATATGGCCCTCTGGTCAAATCTTGCTGACAGGCCAGTCAACCAGGTGATCGGTCTGGTTAGGGCTGAAGGAGTGTACTGCTCTTATATTTACAACAACATCATCCAAATAAGTTTTCTTCTTTACCCCCTTGACACTCCCCTTTCCTCCAGTATCACCAGTAAATTAATCACAAAAATACAACCAATCTACCAATTAGAATGAAACCCCTATAGTTGTATGCATGTTCAAGAACAATATTGACCTTCTCTTTAATTCCAAATAAAGGCTCACCAGTGTCCTCCACCTTCTAATACAAGGCTGGCCAATTACTTTATGTGCCATAGAGAGCAGTCCACAGTTTTTACTCCAATCAATCACCTATCAGACAGTTTGACTGATGACTTCTTCCTCTACTTGAACGACTGCTAATCAGTGGATGGAGTCTTTGGTTGAAATCTAAACATGCAGACTGTTAGCTCTCCACAGCACATAGTTCGCCATGCCTTCTATCATAAATGAACAATGATGATGTAGAAAAGTAGAAAATGAGTTTCATTACAATCTGAACTACTTCATTTGGAGGTAAAACTCATCCTATCCTGTCAGACTTTTGATGTTCCCAGACGTCCCCGTCATTCTATCAGTTAGCAAGCTTGTTAGCTCATTAGATAAGCTCAGTGTTGTATGTTGCTAATGGGAGAATAAGTTTACACATTATTTTTAAAACATGTATTTGTACTATCATCTGATAATCCAGCCAATCATTTTTAGTGTGTCAAGATGGTTGATGATGCCAACAATTTGAGTGGAACTACTATTCATTGCAGGGATTCAATTGAAGTGAATTCATTTTGCAACCAAATTTCACTATTTTAAATGCTGGTGTGAGCAGGCCTTTACAGTGTGAATATCTAGACAGACAGTACATTGGCAGAGTATTGACATTAAAAGTTCTTATCAGTCAAACCCGAAGGCAAATGCTTTTCACAGAACTAAAATATACAGCTAAGTAGGAATGGAGAAAGATTTAAATGTAGCCATTTACTCTCCCAGCTTACCTCTCCTGACCTCACCTTCCCCTCCCATCTTCTCCCAAAAACTCAAAATCTTGTCAATCGGTGCCAGTTAATGGAGTGAAGTTAAGTAAACAATTCAGAGTCCTGTCATTTTATTGCGAAAGCCTGGACTGACAGCTGAGGGTAAACTGCCAAACACCTGGACCTAAGTGAAAATATGTCCTCCACATACCCAATAAAAATACAAAATGGAATCATGGAATCACACAACTGGGGCAGACAACCAAGAAACACCAATAAGAAAATATTCTCTGGGCCCTTATAAGCAACTGTGACAGTAAAAGTTTATGTTACAGAGATTGGAAATGCTTGCATGTTTGACTACAAGTTTATGATCTCACCTCCTGGTCAGTGGGAGGTTCACTAGGTTTATTTGACAGTTTGGTTTGAAAATGTCAGAGAAAAACATGAGTGCAGTCATGCTTTCTGCTTAGATCTGGGTGTGAGTCAGTGATTGGATGCTGGTAGAGAGTTGCTTCACTGCCCATTCCCCATAGTGCTCTCTCAATGTGTTAGGATTGGGAATCAATCAAAAAAGAGACCCTTTCTTTTTCTTATTTTCTGCTGAACCCCTGAACTCTCAGTTTCATGACCCTACAATGAAGTCAGATTTGAACACTAATAGCCTAAGCAGCTGAGGCATGGGTTTAAATCAGTTTCTTTCATCCAGGTCTGTGCTATCTTTATGGTGTATTTATACTATGTCATATTTAATTATCCATCAATGGGCTTGGCGCTTGGTTCACTGCCCATTCTTTATAAATTCCCTTTACATAATACTTTTAGATATTAATTGTAATTGCCTTTTAGCCATGCTATTGGTGAGGCTCTATGGCAATGTTGGTCGGTCAGTATACAGACATTTGTGTCTCCCTCAGAATGAATTGTAATGTAACATTGTTGATCGCTTAATGAGATTCTACTTAGTCTCATCTGTTCTTTGTGTCTATTGTTAAATATGAAATGTTGGTATGTTAATGCTAAACTAAGATGGTGACCACAGTAAACCAGTGCCCTTCTAATCATCAGCAAGTTGTATTTAGCATGTTAGCGTTTAGCAACACTGTGCCTAATTACAGCCTCACAAAGTCACAAGCATGGCTAAAAACTGGTCCCATGAGTACTCACTGACTGCTATGTGATGTGAGTTTGCCCCCATTAATTTTCCCCTAAGACACTGTGGCCTTCCAGGCAACGGAGGACTGACTAGCAACACAAAAAAAGAAGGGGTTTAGAGTTAAACATTTTTAACTTTATGCAGATGACGGTGCAGTTTGCAAAGGTTTGCCAAAAAAACTAACAACAACAAAGTGATTCAATGTTTTGACAGCCAATTTAGTCTGTACCTGTCTGCAGAGAAGATCACTGATGTAGTTCATTGGATCCCTCTTTTTTTAATGTCCTTTGCATCCAAAATTACACATGCTAATGGAAAAATAGCAGTCTGCTTGGCACAAAGTTACATAAATTGATGGTCAAATGTTACTTATTTACACAATATTAGCTATTTAGCAAAGTATTTGCTAGCTTGCGAGCTTTGAAAGGCCCACAGAGATGAGTAAGAGGTGGTGGAGACGATGTTGGACAGTTTGTTTGCTTACACTGAATCTTTATTTGTGATGTTGCTGAAAGGCATTATTATATCTCTAAAGAGGAAGAAGTAGTGTGTTAGATTTTTTGAAAAAATATCAATATTGCATTACAAGGTAGTTGCAACACTTGTTATCTAGGTCAATGCAGTAGAAGCAAACTGTACCAAGACGTATTGCAAATTAGCCCTTATTTCTGGCTCCAAGGCTTGCTGAACCCAGAACATTGCATGCTAAGCGGCAAACGCTATCATGCTCATACTGTATGCAGCCTGGATGGTTGGCCGGGGTGTTTTTCTTGTCAGTACCATGTAAACTGACTGCTTGTTTATTTTTCCAGCTTCAGCACAGAGATAGTATGAGGTAAAGAGTGGAAGCCGCACAACCTCTATTAATCATAGCGAAGACTGGGCTTCCCCAGGCAGAGAGACAGGATCCCTGTGTGTGTATTTATACATTTCTGTATTTCTGTATGCATGCATACAGATACTATAGTACATATACTTCTCAGTTTATATGTAAGCAGTATGTATGTTTGTGTGTGTCCTTCCCCACACCCTACAATATCCCATTTATGCACCCACCTAAAAGGATACAATATCCAAAATCCATTAATCAAAGTCATAAAACAGACTTTTACTGCACCAGTGTGGGTGTGTGTTAGTGTCTGCATGAATGTGTCTACGTTCATATATGCTTGTATGTATATGTGCATAGTCTGTGTTTTGTTTATGTTCTTTCCAGTAGAGGGTCAAGATCAAGTGGAGGCTGATTTCCGTGTCCATGTGATCTGTAAAAGAATATGGTTGGTGTTGACCCATGTAGCAGGGTATATGAAGTGTGCTATGATTGCTTGTGCAGGTGTACATGGTTATATGTGTTAAACTATGTGGATTAATATAAAATGAAGAGTAAAGTGATCAGGTGCAGGCTGTTATCTGTGGTGTGTGTATGTTGGCACGTGTTTGCGCAGATGACAGATGTGTGCACATTTTTGTGTTTGTTCCCCTTTCTGGGTTTGTACATTTAGGTAATGCAAGCTGTACGTATGTGTGCACCTGTGTTGTGAGTAACGCTTGCATGCATATACTCCTGTGTGTGTTTGGATAGTACCATACCACATGCTCCAATCCTCAAGAACAGATGGGCTGGTAAAATGCCAAAGAAGGAGCAATTACCACCAATAAACCACTGCCTGCTGTTGACTTAGTACTGGGATGACAGGTTTGAGCATATACCGTACGAAAAGAATACTCATCTTATAAAGCCCTCTCTGATCCTAAGTCTGAGAATAAATATAAATATAAATAAATTAATACATTTTTAGTTTAATTTTTGTTTTTTGTTTTTTTTCAGCAGGATAGTAATAATCCTTACAACCAACCATCCAACTCCCTGGAGATACCACATTTGTGTGTTGAAACAGCTTCAGTGAAGATCTGTACACTGAAATCTGTGCAAAAATCTTATAAGAGTTGAGTTTGATAGTCTATAGCTCCAGCACCTCGGTTAAAGGTCCAGTGTGTAGGATTTAGTGTCATCGATGAGAACCTAATATATCAATACATATGTACCAGGGTGCCCAGATAGCCCATGTACCAAGGATGAGACCTTGCTGCAGTGGCCTAGGGTTTGAATCTGACTGTGTCATCCACCCTCTCTCTCCCCCCTTTCCCGTCTATCATCAGCTCTCATTATCTATTAAAGGCAATAAAAATTAAAAATACATAGGTTCATATTCATTTATTCATTTTGAGTTTACAGTTCTACTAAGTGCTAGTAGCTCACTGGTTAGCAGTGGGTGGTAAAAAGTTAATAATGAGCTAGGTTTGGAAGCAAGTACAATTAGTACCGACAGATTTTTTTCATTACATAATTTGACTAAATCCACTGTACCATAGGCATTTGTTTCTCAGTGTGTAAGGAGAAATGTACTGCAGTACCTTCTTCCTTGGTAACTGTCTACCCACTACAAATTTCCTTTGGGGAGTTCAGGCTAATGAACATGCAGACACAAAACATTCCTATCACAACACTATTGGCAGTTTTAATATACCACTATGAGAGCAGACTCTCATAGTGTTTGTCTGTGAAGACAAGTGGAAACACTACTTATAGAGTGAACGCTCCCTGCGGAGCTATAACACCCACTCTTGAAGATAAAGAGGGCAGCATGGAAAACAAACTGTAGACTCAATGCAGAGACTCACTCACATTCACATAACAAATGAAAAAAAAAGTGAATTAGTGCCACATGGGTGCATAGAAAAAACATACATCCTACAACACATGCATGTGATGAGCTCTGCTGCATTATCTGATATACTGTGTACAGACAGAACAGTGCCTGGCAGTGCAGGGAGCTCTGAATGAAACATTAGCCAAAGGAAGTGACTCCTCTGTGGTGTAGAGCTCCCACACACAATAGCACCCTACTCTAGTGGAGGGCCCTCCGTCAGCAGTCCAGCTCTCATCGGCCGCCCAGGAACAAGGGCCTTCTCTCTGGGGCGGAGAGGAGCACCGGCCCCATCCAAACCCAATGTCCCCTCCTTTGGTGCACTGGATCCTTCTGCTGATTGATATGGGCAGAGCAGGACTCCCTGAACGCTTGTGTCCCCTTACTAAGTATCAAACCTCAGTGACTTCCTGCCTTTCGTTCCAACATTGAGGCCCTGTCCTGTTATGTATATAAATGCTATAAAATCAAGGGAAACTAGGATCACAAAGTTTGAAGATGTAGGGGAAAGTGATTACATTGGCCAGTTGTTTCTTAAGGTGACAAGGTTAAGGTCAAAATGTGTTAAAATGAACTGTGTGAACTGTACCATGTTTCCCTCTATTTCTAAGTAGAGGTAGCTGACATAATAGAAACTCTCTATAGATACACACTGGGTACTTAAAGCCTTATTTGGCCACAAAGTAGTTGATGCAGTACCATACACTGCTGGGCAAATGTTAAAATCCAACACAAGATAGCTATGTGATATGTACTGTTACCTAAGCCGAAAACCTGTGCCATCTAAGACAGGTAATAACACAAAAAAAGCCCATTATTTTTTCAAAAAATAAAAATTAGACCCATTACCTGGAACATGTAGCAAGGCTCTCAGCAACTGTACAGTATTAGTATAGTAAAGAATGCAACGATCGGGTCCTGTTTATTTCTTTTGCAGCTCATACAAAAGTTTTTAATCATCTGTTATAGGGATCTTTTCATTTAAGAGAACATTTATTAATATTGACTAAAACTTTAGGTGATTAAATTATCTGTTGTATCGACCAGCCCCATAGCAGGGGTGACTCTATTAGTGAGAATAATTATAACCAGAATATGACATGAACACAAAATCAACATGTTCGACAAAGTTACTTTTCAATATAATATTTAATGTTATCTTCTCTCTTCCTTCATTTACATGGAGATGAGTCATTTCAATGATTTCCATGCCGCCTCCTGGCTCTGTAAGTAATAAACTGGATCCGACCCCAAAAAAGCTCCTGATCATCAATTTAGTGGACTGAGTACCCATGGCCATCAGCTGCTAATGAGCCTCATCATTTCACAGTCAGCCACCATCTCATGGTTACATTTAGCATATTGCTCTGACCCCGGATCTGCCAGCAGGTGACCGCTAAACACATTCATCCCGTTAACTTGCTAATATACGAAGCAATGCCAATGTCATAAGAGACAATAGGCAGCTATGTACTCTACTAACTCTGCCCCATTGCTAATAGATATAATATCGGAGGGAGGAAATGGGCTTGTAATGAACATCTGTCCCTGTTGGCTGACGAGGATATGAGGGAGGAGTGGCCCTCGCCTACCCAGGGAGGAGCTGGGGTAATGACTCCAGCTGGTGGTGACAGATTTTTGGGTTGGGGAGAATTAGGCATGTTGGCTGGAACCCATGTCTGATGCTGATACAAGCTCAAGGCTAGACAATGATCACACTGAGGACTTGCTTTCAGCTCAGATGGGACTTGTGGAAGATGCCATCCATACTAGCTTCCAAGTTGTAAATACAGCACTCAGATAAAAATTTTTCTAACACATTACCATCAAAGAAATGCCTGTTTGTCAAGGTTTAGAAATTAGAAATTAAACATTATGCACTAGTCAGAAAAACTAACCGTTCATTTGATGGTTAGACCCACCAGATGTGTATTCATCATTAACCTCAAGAAATTGGGGTCAGAAAGAAAGAAAATGACTGCACCTTTTGAATCCACTTAGGCAAATTTAGTGCACTATGGTCCTGGGAGTGAGAGAGGTTAGATCTTGATATACTATGCTTTGAAAATTGTATTAACTCGTCTGACCTACGATAAGTTGACCTCAGTGTAGCAGCTAGAAAATCAATGACACTTAAAGGTGTTTGACCACTAGGAGGCGCTCAATGTTAATTTTGGCACCTGACTTTGATTTAGTTTTTTGACACAAAATATATATTTGTTTTTTATTTTATTTTACTTTTGTCATGCATTTTTAATTCTTATATGTTACAGAGAGATTACAGCTGCTGCCATTTTTGTAGTGTAACAGCGGGGATGTGCCCAACCAAAGATTTTCCTAGTCAATTATTAGTCGTTAATTCGAGCCAATTAGTCAACTTACGGTTTAACGTTTATGATAATAATTTAATAATTTAAAAATATATTTTAACTTCCGCCTGTTAAATGCTAATGGGAAAAGTGACTGACAGGCAGGAAGGGGGGGGGGGGGGGGGGGACACACACACACACACACGCAGCAAAGGACCACTGGTCAGACTCTAACCCTGGGCCGCTGCAACAAGGACTCAGCCTTTGTACATGGTATACCAGCTCTACTAAGTTGTTGTTCAAAACACAGAATAAATAACTCCCAACAACACAAAAACAAATACTTACAATACTTATCGACATGATATGATGTATAACATTACTCACATATCACTCCTCTTCCTCTCCTTTCATGCGTCTCTTGCCATTACTGGAGCTACCTGTCCTCTCCAGTGAGTCATTCAGAAGCTGAATTCCTTCACTTGTGCACTAAAATACTGATCATTGTCTGGGTTAAGCTTGAGAGGAGAAGCTAAAATGTCAGATGACATAGTAATATTTCTTTAGTGAACATCTAGAGGAAGATTTAGATGGTTTACCATCGACAACAGTCCTGGAGCAGGACTCTCTGATAGCCACACAAAAGATAGCTATGTGAAAGTATCATCACATCCACATCCACAGCACTTGATAATGTTATGTTAGCTTACTTTATTTTAAATTAATGTTGGTGTCCTGCCTGTCAGTTTTCATAGTTTGTCCCACTGTTGTATTTTCTCTCAGTGGGATTGGAGATGAATTTGGTCCATAATCAATTATCTTATTCATGCATCCTGTTCTGGATCATGGGGCCCAGACAGAGCCTATACCAACATGCATTGGTTGAGAGGCAGCTATAATGCTAAAGTTCCAAAATATTTAATGTCTACGTAGAAGTGTTTGAAATAAGAAATGCATTTTGGGGCCATAAACATACCCACAATGTGTTTAGTCAGAAAAACTGAAATTAGACAAAAGCTGGAAATTACACAAGGCAGCTTTAAACAATAAATATCTAAGAAACTAAAAGAAAAGTCTGAAATCTCTGAGGAAATCTTCTGCTCCTTTTATATCATCTTAATCTTTCTCAGTTTCCGTGGGAGGTGTGTTTCATGTTTAAGTCTCAGAGTAATGCACAAACAGAGCAATGTATTTGAAAAGAACCAGTGTTTCTGCAGGAGATGACAACCCATCGAGCACATGTTCTGTAGCTGTCAATCTGAAGAATGACAGCACTGATGTCTGGCACTGCAGTATCCATGCAGGGAGGAATTAGCATAATATAGTGTTATGGGAGACAAATGACACTGTGGGAGGAACAATGAGCAATGAGCAGCCTGTGTGACTGTCAAATAAACAAAGTAACAATGAACTCTGTGTCAGCTGGTGTGTCAACACCACAATCAGCAGGGCCGTGACAGGAGGAGGTCTCGATGGGGTGCTGCAGTTTGATTGTAACCTGAGTTCTGCATAGAAATATTTAGTAAATCCTGCCTCCACCTGCAGCTGCAAAACTCCTGACTATTTACATTAGATACTGCAGACATCAGAAAATAACAAAGTTAAGTTTTTAGGAATGAAAGCCTTTTGAAATGATCTCACCCAAAGGTGAGATGCAAAAGTTGTACTGATCATCCCTTCTAGTCTTCAGATCAAAGGGTTAATTTAAAACAAAACATTAAACATTAATGACTAAAAACGTATTTCTAGCAGTTCAAACAAAAGCATTCATGAATAATTAAAACTCAATAAAAGTGTATGGCGGTTGTCTTTGCTAACTTTACATGCGGGAATAGAACGTTGCTCACTTGCACCACTTTCTTCCTAGCAGCATTCAAAAACACTAAATGGCCTCTCAGATAGGAACTGTAGATGATCTAATGATTCAGATGTGATGGGCCAACTGAGACAGTGCAGGAAATGTACACTGATCGATTTCTAGCACAAGGAACCTCTCTGGGTTCAAATGGTTGTACAGTTCTTTTTTATGGCTTTTTATGCCTTTTTAATGAGCAATGACACCTGAAGATAGATAGAAAAAGGAGAAGAGAGAAAGAGAGGGAGCGAGAGAGAGAGAGAGAGAGAGAGAGAGAGAAGGGACAACAAGAAGCAAATGGCTGCAGGTTGGAATGGCACCTGGCCACTGCGGTAAGGACTCTGCTGTACTACCATATCTACAACGTGCCCAGAAAGCAAGCCTTGGCCAGCAGCATTAAATGTATAAATGCCATAAAATGACAGAGAGAGACATTTTTTCCTTTGTATCACAGTTTGATCAGGAAGAGTGATCAGCATCTTAAAGGACATCTAGCGTTGCAGATTGCAACCAACTGAAAAACGCTCGCTTTCCAAACTTGTAGGACAAACTATGCCAGTGTTTGGTTTGCCCATTCTGGGCTACTGTAGATTCATGGCAGTTCAACATGGCGGACCTGCCACCTCTGCAAAGAAAAACAGCTAATTTTAAGGTTTTCAGGTGATTATACACTAATAAAAACTTTTTTGTGCCAATAGATCCTCCTAAATGTTACACACTGGACCTTTAAACCTGCATCACTAAAGTAAAGAAAATTACTTATTGCTAAATCGAGGAGATATGGAGCAAATTAGCATTAATTTGGAGTCGTGTTTTGTGTGTCCAATATTCAGATCTGGTTCGATCATTGGAGAAATATTTGGTTCTGTAGCTGCTGGATATAAATGTGTCCCTTTGTTCACCAGTTAGGTGCTAACTCTGTCTGTCTACCATGTGGTGCTGTGCAGATAATGTACAGTAGGTTTATCTGAGGTTTTTCACTGAAAACATCTGCCTGATGCAGCTGCAAACAACACTGATGAGAGCCACGAGAGTCCACCAAAAAAGTAAAGCCAACTGCAGAACCAAAACTAAACTAAGAATAGAGCTGAGATGAAACGCAGAGTTGGATGATAGTTTTCTGTGGGTGCATCACTATGAGTGATCCCTTTCACATTGTTTATATAAAAATATTGATTATATCGGCTTTAAAGCTTTGTAACAATTAAATAAGTTTAATTATTTTCATTTGCCCTTAATTTCTCTCCCTTGCTGCCAAAACAAAACTAAAGCAAAAAATAATTTGTCATTAGGAAAAGGTCCACTGGGATGAATGATTTCTCAACTGCAACTGGTGTAAAGTAGATGTTCCACATTTAGCAAAACATTAAATTACTGGCACACAGGGACATAGGGCTGCGTCTGGAATGGAATACTTTAATAGTATTCATTTTCTGTCCGCCCACTCTCGCCCACATTAGGGTAAAAATATCTTACACTTGTAACATTTATGTCAGGTCCCATAGGAGCAGGAAGAAAAAACCTCTGCATCCCACTACAGCTACTTTTAGACAATAACAGGTGTAATCTTTCATAGTCAATGTGTCCATTGACAACCAGGCGTCTGTAAAGTTTCTTTGAACAATTACCTGTTAATTCATTGTACGTCTTCAATAGAAATGATCAGGTTTTTTGGCCTGTCATGGCTTTGACCACATTAGGATTCAGTGAAAATGTTACATCTGTGAGTGTGGGATCAAAAGGAGACCTCCTTTCCTACTCAGAGAGCAGGCTTGACGGGTTCTGACTGAATTTCTCAAAGAGACCACCCTGCTGAGAGCCTCTTATCGCCCCTGCCTCAGACGTCTGTCGCCATCTACTGTAAGTGCTGGTAACATCTTCTCAGCAGGGGGCCGTGGGTTATGGGAATTGGCTCTCTGTGAGCACACCGCTCTGATGTCGGGAGAACAGTGGAAGTGGTACATCCTGAACTCATTTCCAGAAGGGTGAAATGGCCCCAACTCTTTACACTCTTCTAATTTCGGAGAGCATTTTACATCAAGTGTTATACAAATACATTACGAGATAAGTGAACTTGGGGATTATTTTGTGCAACACCGTGTTACCAAACATTTTGATAGTGCCTTTAATGATTTTATATTAAAACGATCAGAACTACTGATATCAGTGTCATATCTGATGGTCAACCTCCGGAACTGATTGACAAAAGATGCACTTCACTCTCAAACTGGAAAGTGTGGATTTATGCATTAGAAGTGTTGGGCTATTCTGGAAATTTCTCAAAACCTAACTGAGTAAATGTGGAGCTGGGTGGACCTCAGGGAAGCTGTCTATAAAAATAAATGTAATAATAAAGCCAGTAGCACTTTAGGCACTGAAACACAATTCCTGTGTCTTTTTACCTCCTCTTCAGTCCTTCGGGCTGCATCTGGGGCTGCAGCAGGGTCAGCGTCCTTTCATCTTCCTGTTGCACTTCATTCGCTCCCCACAGGATGGCGTTGCCGTGCTGCAGCAGAGCCCGGCTGACCAACCAGGGAGCCGGTAGCCCTGCAGTCACTCAGCAGCCCGGCCAATTGAATCACGGGGGCCACATCAGCACTCAGGAAGCAGCTACCTAAACTGCCTGGCTGATAGTCATCTCTTGCTCTGCTCCAGACCCCCTCCCCTCCAGACACACACACACACACACACACACACACACACACACACACACATTCACATTAACAAACAGCTCTGCCTGTGCCAACTCTCATTATTCTCTGTTTAAACTCAATTCAGTAAGCAGCTGCGTTGTTTTTCCCTGCTCTATGTGCTGAGCTTGAAGGTTTGGATTTGACCAGCTAATCAGAGTAAGTGTCCAGGACTGTGACGTACACTATCACCATTCATATGACTCCCAATACATGAGCACACACACTCCTGAGCCTTCTGGGATATGAGGCACAAGGGGACCAGACGCAGTGACACACACTCAGCTCCCTCTTTCTTCCTGCCCCATGCCCCAGGCAGTTAGAGAAGAAGATGTGCTGATACAAGGATGTGGAGCAACTGGGCTGGCTGACAACAAAGCAACCCTCTGTCTTATTGCTGCAGCACATGCACACCAATGATTCTTGTTATCCATGGCGCTCTGTTTGTTGTATGTGAGAGGGAGAGGGAGGGAAGGAGGGAGGGGATGTGTGTTTGTACTTTGCATTTAAATTATACCCCAGATTATGCATCTTTATGCACAGTATGCTGGTGAATTTGTAATGCGAAATAACAACGTGCTCCCTTTTCATTTGATCAATTTCCTGGTCTGTGAGAGTGTGCTGCTCCTCTCATTTCCAGGGGCGCTTTATAAACTTTCAAATAGGGGGGCAGATTTGAAGAAGGTGGGGCACATATGTAAAATAGGTAAAAAGACTCAAATTACGGTTCTCTGCAATAATAAACCATACACGATTAATAGTTGCATTAATTATTCTGTGTAATAAATGACAATATACAATATTCTAATATGAATATATGATAAAAAAAAAAGCTGCTAGAAAGGCTGAGACAGCTGCATCAGCATCTGGTTGTTTTGCTTCTCTCTGAGACACTTTTGTGTCTGTTTGTGGTCGTTTTGGGTCTCCTTGTTGTTGTTTTACTTCTTTTTGTGTTAATTTAATGTGCCAGTAATGCATGCATGATACTAACTAGCAAACTATCTATCACTTTCTGACTTAGGTAGCAGGGGCATCAGGGGTGGCCAATCAGGGTGTACTACTCCTCTGGCTGCAGCCCTGCTCATTTCAAGCATTGTTCAGAGGTCTGCCACCAAGCAGCCACACAGCCTCATGCACCCATACTAAAACACACACACAAACACACTCACTAGAAGTGCACACCAACATAATCTCACTGTCAAAGCTACCACGCTTTGATGCTCGCCCTCCCCTCAACATGAGAGGAGCTGGGAATTCATTTAAACAAACGTTAGTCCTTTGAAACTCAATGCCATTTTTTTCCCTCCCCCCGTCTCCAGAAATGTAATTCAAGGAAGGACATAGCTGCAGGACATTTTGACTACACAGAGCTCCGAGTCCCTTCTGTTGTGTGTCGCTATGTACAGTGGCCTTCATATATGAGAAAGACTTGATAAATGACAGAGAAGCACAATCTAATTTAGGACAAACGCATCACATCTTTTGTGTGAACACACAATGTTTATGAGGCAATGTGATTGATGATTATATCCAAGCAGAAGTGACAGTGGAATAACATTATTCACCTTAGCTTTGTCCTCCTCAGGCATCGCAGCTGGTAGAGTTATCTTCACTATCATTAGTCAAGTATGAAATTGTGGTGATTCTTTACATGAAAACAATCTCAACTAGGGGAATGTAGATGAGTAATGGGAAACTGGGAAGGGGTTGGCTAGGAAGAATATTCTCTGGCCTAGTTAAGGTATGATTTTCTTCTTTGCATTAGTTTGTACCTCAAGTCAAATAAAACTAGTGCAGGGGATTTCTGCTGAAAATATAAAAAGCCTGTGACTGTACCAGTATGGCTGGTAGACACGGATGAGTGCAAATTCACCCAAAGTGGAAGTGGGGGATGGAGGGGTGGAGGAAAAAGAGGGATGGGAGCCTTTTACCATGTGTCAGGCCTAACTCTAATTATGGCTTCCTTAATTAGTGTATCTCAACGCTGACTCGCTTGGAAGGATGCCACTTAGCTCAGCTTTTTCTCTCTCTCCCCCATATCCCTTTCCCAAATCACGGCTGAGCTCCTTCCCCCTTGCCTCCCCCCTTCTTCACTCCTCCCATCCCGTCTGATTCCTGTCCGCATGTCTTGACAGCTCATAAGGCAGAGCAGCATATCAAAGCAGACAGAGCCATCGTAGCCCTTAACCAAGCATCTTTTGCTTCAAATTGCTTCCTGAGGAGAGGGAGACATACGATAAGAAGGCAGCAAGAGAGAGGAGGAGGAGGATGAAACAGGGCCATACTGAGCAGTTCTCCCTACGAGATGGAAACGACTGAGCAGAGAGTGAAAGTTGAAATGTATAACACAGGCAGTTGCCCTTATTTCTCTGGGGTGTTGGTTAAAGCCTGCGGGTGCTGAGGTGAGAGCCAGCTTGGCAACCCCTCCCATACACCCGCAGAAATTAAGTCCCATCTCAGTGACGAGATCAGGGAATAGACACATGTCACAGCGCCACAAATTGAAGTCCTCAGTCTGTATTTACTGGAGCAGAGCCCTCTGCACACATGCAGAGCCCTGCGCACAAGCAAGAACACCATGATTTCAAACTCTGTAAACTACCCCCCAACTCACAAATTCAAATTCTTGTCGCGGCTGCTATTCAAGCTCAGCGGCACTGCAAGATGCTGCATAAATTAAGATGCTGGAAGGAGTGAAGACGAGGAACGAGGAACCGTCTGCCTCTGCTGGATCGTATTAACTCCTGGGGCCTTGTTGGCGGAGATAAACCCCTGTAGATACCAGGGCCACACCGTTCTCTTTTTGGGTCTTCATTAAGGTCCGTTGATGGTCTCCACTCCCCAGCAGTTCTTCCAGACTTTGTTTACAGTCTGTGTTAGCACACTGTATTCATAACTAAGCAGAGGCAGTTAAAATGAAGCTTGGAGAAATGCAGACTTGTGTAAATCGTTCATTTTTTGTGCGCATTTACAATTTGTGTTTTCAATGTGCCTCATTATATTTTATACCACACTGAGTGAAGGAGTTAAAGGTTGGGTAAGGGGAAGAGGGAAGCGTGGTGTTTGGCTGCACCCGATGTCAATGGCAGCCTCAGTGATTGCAGCGCTGACCCTTCTCTTTCACCTTCCAACTCGTCCCGCCGCTTTGCAGAGACAAACACTCTGAGGCAGAGATTGTCTCCATTTGCTTGCTTGCCTTGCAACCTGTTATTTTCTGCAGACGCTAGTTCAGATAGTCTGGAGGAGCAAATATAAAAAAGAAAAGAAACTGTGGTTGTGGTCCTGATCGTGGTGCAAAGTAATGGCTGGGGCATGGAAAGGGGTGGAGAGTTTAGGGAGATATGGGGGGAGAAGATAGTGTGAGGGGGGGCCGACAGGATGTGTGCTATTTCAGACACGGTGCTTTCAGGCCAACTGTGCCCTCATTGTTCCATCACTGCCGGTAATGACTTCACCGTGGCTTCCTGTCACATGATGGTGACTCTGCTGACCCTGTAAATGATGCATCCAGTGACCCTGGTTTGGATTGGATGGAGGACTTCACTAAGATGCTCGCTTCCTTGAAAAAGCGTGAACTTTCTTTTATTTTTATAGTCCTTCAGGGGCGTCAAGGCACTTTGGAAAAACTTTTTACATAGTTTTCACCTTTTATCAAATGTACAACTAAGTTTTAGCATTGAAGGTTGAAATTTAATAATGTGCTTTTGAAGCGAAAGAGAAATACAATCTTGCCAACAACCAGGTCAGAAACACTGCTCGAACAAGTCAAGTTCCCTCATCCATTAAATAAGACTACACTGGACAACCTTCTTACTGTAACCCATATGGAAATGGTGTAGTCACTTAGATATGTAAGAAAAATGTAATTTCTTGATTGCTCCTCCTGATTTATTATTTAAGGTCAATCGGGAAAAGACTTGCAGCTCAAACTCGAAAAGGATACATGTATTTGATTTTTAATCCATTCATTACCTTCTCGTGTTTCATGTGTTTCTACGGTTTAAAGTTCTCCATCATCTTCACTATTCCAAAGAGCAGTTAAATTCTGGTGTGAGGCCCCTGTGTGCCAATCAAACAGGGTCCTTAATCCCCACTTTTTGGACATGCCCTCTCATCTGTAATTACTTGACGGACATATTCAAAACTCTCTAAAAGGTGTTTAATATCATTTTTAACATATTTCCACTGACAGGAATATTTAGAATATTTGTTGAGGAAACTTATCTCCCACAATATGAATTAATTCTACTGCCTTTGTGTCTCTGATTGCCAGAAGACTAATCCCTCTGAAGTGGAAAGATCAAACATCACCCACCTATACCCACTGGATAAGGAATCTAATTATTTTTTACAGTTAGAGAAAGTTAGATTCACTCTGAGGGGATCCACCGATTAATTTTATGAGGCCTGGCAGCCATTCATCATCCATGTCGAGTATTGCAAGTTGGATAACACATAGATTTTTGTCTGGATGTGTGCCGGCCTTGGGGGTTATGATTACGACCATGAACCGCAACGTCCCTGGTTCAACTCTGACTGGGGACCTTTGTTGCGTCTCTTTCTCCCACGTTTCCTGTCATTTCTTTCCTGGTGCTGTCTAATAAAGGCTTAAATTAAATTGCTTTGTGTGTAATCGTTTGTTCTAAGACAAAAAAATAAATAGCCCTAAAAAAAAAAAGTATATAAATTCCTGCAACTAACCCTAAGACATAGTTTTTAACCTGAACGTTAACCCTAAGCCCAAGTCTTAAAACAAACCCAATGTTAGGACTGAGGATCAGTATTATATCCTCAGTTGTAGGACATTTCTACATTCTTGTATTCTCGTATGTGAGTGTGATTGGTGTTCGTAACGAAAGAGGAACAACATTGTACAGTACAGTATACACATACACATACAAATAAAGCCTACCCTTGTCTACCCACTGCCTCACAATGTCCAGCAGCGGACTGCAGCTTTGTTTTAAATCTGAGGATTATATCAAATCTTGTCATTATGGTTTGTTACCAGGACAACAGCATTGGTCCAGCATTGTTTGTGCCAAAGCCTGTCAGGATGGCAACAATGGTTGAATATACCTATAGATGAAAATAAAATAAAAATGGGGCCAGAATTTAAGGCAGAAAGCTACTCCACTGCTAGTTTACAGGGACCCAGGCCTGGTACTATTGACTACAGTGGGGTGTGATGAGCCTATGTCTGTATTCTCAATGTGGCCAGATGTACACTCCTGTTTTTTTGCCCCTGATATTATGTGAGAAAGTCAAGGCTGTGAATTCACAGCTCAGATAAAGACCTGAATAATTGGCACATGGTTACGTAATGTGAGGCGTATGACTCCATATAGCAGTGTTGTATAATTCATTGCACTAGTGGAATATGTAAAAGCACTGCTCCAATCCCCTTTAGGTCTAATTAAAAGACTATCAGCCTTTTTACAATGAAAACTCCAGAGGATACAGTGTAATCACGTATTAATAGAATGATTACTAAAGAAATAAAGCTCCTTATGCAGATAAGAGTTGCTGAATTTATAGCAGAAAGCCACTCTTAAAAATAATTTATATGAATGTTATTCCTATGATCTTAGTTCAGCTCTAAATTTGTGAACATGAATTCAGTGCATTCCCAAAACCACAAAAAGAGAGTCGGACCTCAGTCATAAGGATGTGAACTGAAGGCGGACTTTTAAGATACAGATGAGCACCAAGGGCGTATTTATGTTCAAAGAGCCATGTTTTCTTGATAATCATAACTGTTAGCACAACATGAAGCTCATTTTGGTACAGAAGCTAGAGACTACTAATATACAAATATGGATTCAAATTTGATGCCACTTAAGCAATTGTGGCATTGAATGTGAAGAGTCATCCGTACTCACAACACTAAGCATCTACACTCTGTGAGGCTGTACTCAGCTGTACTGCTTTGAGCTAAGTGTTGTCATTATGCTAACATGCTCACAGTGACAGTGTTAACGTACCGATGATTAGCAGGTACATGTTGCATATCTGACATAACCTATGTATGTTACTTTAAAAAAACTTTAAAACTAACTTTTGGTTTCACAAAGTTTTTCGAAGTCCTGAGTTTGTTTGAACCATCCACCCACCCCACCACTTCCACCTTATGCTGACTCTCTCGCACTTTTTACTGCGCAACCTGACTTCAACGTAGGGCACATCCAGAAATGACACTAGAGGAATACCTACAGTGTCATATTTTGAAGCAGATGGCCACTGACCAAGCAGCGAGAGATCGGGTTGCCCCCGCAGCTCACCTGGTAGAGCATGTACTGCATGTACAAAGGCTGAGTCCTAACTGCAGCACGCTGGGTTCGATTTAAGCCCAAAACCAATTTCTGCATGTAATCCCATCTATCCCTCCCCCCTTTTCTGCCTCTCTTCACCTGCTCTTATCTAATTTAATCTATTCTAATCTCCAATCTTATCTAAAGGCAATAAAAGCCAAAAGAAAATCAGAGGATCACCAAAGTTACTATAAATCATTCTGAGGGTGCCAGCAAATTTGATGGCAATACATACAGTAATTTTGAAGACATTTAATTGAAAACCAAAAAAAGTTAACCTCATAGTAGTGCAAGATGAAAAAGAGAATCATCTTAGAGGAGTTAGTATAGGATTTATCCTCTGGAGACCATGAATGTCTGTACAAAATATCATGGCTTTGTCATGTTTCAGTATTAACAACTATTAAAAATATTATTACATTACTATTGTGACTGCATTATCGAGGAAACTTTGGGGTTGGCCAAGCAGATTGCATTTCACGCCAAATAGCAGTGATGGCTGAGATTTTGAGCCAGGTTCAAGGCCATTACATTTTTTGTCCTATAGGACTGCTATTATGTCACTTTCTTACGTTTGGATACTTTTCAGGGAAGGAAAAAACTACTTAGATTTTGAATATTTGGTCAGTTTATCAAAAGTTATTCCCATTTAGAAATTCTCTGACATTATGCAATATTCATCTAGTTCCAGATACTACAAGAGTATTTTCTTAAGATGTTTTGGTTTAGCACTCAGTGTTCCACCTGTTGGACTTCAGACTGACCTTGGGGATGAATGAATGCATGTCTGAATGAGACAATTGTTAAAATTTTATGTTTAACTGGCATTTATTCCACATTTAGCCTCGGTGGCGAATGATATGCTACAATATTAGCATGAAAAGTAATTGGAAGAAACAGCTGCAGGATGTGATGCTGTTGCTCCAAAAGTTGATCGAGTTTCATTTCTGTAATAAATGCATTTAAAAGTTTGAATAAAATGTATTTATTTAACACAAATGTATACAACTGCAGAGTGCTTTGCATTAAACATCAAAACAAAAAATAGCAAAGCAACTGAAAAAATTTAAATGAGAAAAGAAGTGCAAGCACCAAAGACATCAGAGAGTCTGAAAATAGTTACATAGGAACAGTAATTAAGACAGAAATAAATAGAGTAACAAACTAACAAGTTGTAGATCAGCAGGTCAGCTGCGTATATACTCAACCACCTCTCACCAGATTTGGAGTAAGCTCAAGGGATAAGAAGAGGTACAGTAGGTGCAGAGAGACCTGAAAGATCTGCTAGGTTTGTAAATTGAGAGTGTGTGATACACACTGTGGAGCCAGGGCATTTTAAGCTTTTTCTTTTTTTAGGAATAGGATCTTACACTCAATTCTAAACACAGATGGCCAGCGGATGTTTGTAAGGACTAGAGAGATGTGTTCTTATTTCTTTTGTCCTTGTTAAAACATAGAAAGTTGCATTTGGCTGTTGCATTTAAGTACGTAAGTTCTGGTAACATTAGAGCAATTCGGAGAGGGAGGCTTTATTTCAGCACATAAAATAGTCTTCAGGACACAAACACAGCTGGAGCTGATAGTAATATATTTAATTTGGTCTTAACCAAAGTATTAGACAAATTCAAATTGATGGTGGCGCTATGAAAAGTCAAAGCATCACCAAAGTTATTAAAATTTTTCCATGTGAATGTGTAAACCCAATTTCATTCATCCAATAGCTGCTGAGACATTTTAGTCAAAACCACAACCACATGTCAATCTCATGGTGAAATTAAAGGAAAAGTCAGGGGATCACCAAAGTCATTATGCTTCATTCTCTGGGGACCATGAAAGGCTGCAATTCATGTAATTTTATAGCTATCAATTCATTTTTTTTTTTTAGATATTTCAGTCTAGACCAAGGTGGTAGACAGACTGGCGGACAGACATTACCATCCTTCGGGCTACACCTTTATCATGGCTAAAATGTTCCAACAGTCTGTGTAAAAAAGATTAAATTCTGGCTAGATAGAACTCAATTTCAATGACTGAACCCTACTCTGAATGTAATGGACTGTCAAATTAGTCAGAGTCTTTACCTGATTCCGACAAAGTGCAGAGCTCAACCATCACATTATTTAGGACAAAGTAAGTGCAAGAGTGCATGCATCTTCTGACCAAATACATTTCTTTAAATGACCTGTGGGTTAAAACAACAAATTACATTTTTATTGTAGACTCAATCTAGAGAATTTAGATCTTAGCATCAGAAAAACATTGAATCGGAATGTAGTCTTGATGCTAGCATTTGCTAGGTGTTGGCATTAGTGTGAGGAGCTGGATACAAGATGCCACATGTGCAGCTAATTGGCTAATAAGAGATTGGCTTCTGAGTATGAGCTAGTCATTTAAGGCTTACTTGAGAAAATGCTGTGAACCAGGAGAAAGTTGCCACTTGAACTTTAAAATAATAGAGGGCTCTGGGGAGTAATGAATAAAGAAGTAAGGGAGCAAGAAGTTAAAGTAGTCTTCCTGATTGAACTCAACAACCTTCATTTAAAATCTGAATAAATCTACTGAATACATAAACGAAATGAAATAAAAATTATTATCGGACAAGGAACAATTAGTTTCTGATCCAGGAAATTATTATATTATTTGACATTAACTTAAGTTGACACATATCAGATTTGCCGGCTTATTGACTGACTGCTGCCTTGCTTGTCTCACTTGTCAAAGAGCCCACGTCTTCCCAATCAATTGACAATAATTTGTATGTTCATAAGCGGGTGGAGCAATTCGACTGCAATTTTATGACAGCACACTAACAATGAGAGTGCTCTTTAACTGATGAAAGTGGTAGCCACTTTTATTAATTTCACGCAAATGACACATTGAATGACTAAATGTCAAAGTGACTGAAAACATGGAGTGTCTCAGTTTTTTAAAGCATGTGCAGAAATTTATCTGTGGTGTTGGTTTAGCTGGTTTAGAAATCAAATGAATTTCCTAAGTTTTAGAGAGGCTGTTACATGTGTAAATGTCAAAATGTGTGGTCTCTCAGGCGCTGCAGGCTTCACTTTTAGGTCCTCATCCCCCGTGGTCTAAAGAAAAGGGGAGTGACATAAAAACCAGATTAGGAATGTCAGGAGTCAGTTTGTACATTTTCTGAGACTTTTTTGTCAAATATGGAAATTTAAATTGAACCTCAGAGACAGCCCAGACCAAAATTACAAACCATTGAGCATAGCTAGCGACTAAAACCATAATACTATTGGACCAGTAAAAAATTATTGGGTGGGTTGAGATAATTTAGAATAATTTATGTACTATTTTGTACAACAAACAGGTACACTATATACCAATATATTGGTATATTGTCCTATATTGGTTGATAACATCTGTTCTCGTTGTCGGTAAAATCTGGCAAAACTGAACACATATTAGCATGGATATGTAACCATGGCTGACTGAGTTGTTGCTGAGGTATTTCTGCTAACTTGATAGTTAATTGTGGAAGTGCTGTTGCTAGCTGGTTGCTAATTACAGCAATTTGTATAATTTGCAATTTGCTTGTTGCAGTAGTTGTATTTTGTGGTGTTTGCTGGTTGCAAGCAATGGTTTTTGGCTAGCTGTGGGAAGGCATGTGAACTGGTTTCCAATTGTAGTGCCTGTTTTGTTTTTGTCAGCTGGTTTACAGCTATTAGAAGATGATGTCTTCATGTATCTGTAGTTGTTGCTGATTTTAGCTGGTCGTTAGTTAGCGAGCTGGTTGCTATAGTAGTTGATTTTGGACACTAACATTTCTGCATGTAAACCTATTAAAGTTGAACGCAACCTCTAAAATGACAATTACAACACACGCAGCCCCTCTCATTTATTTCCTTTCTCTGATTCTCTCACGAACACTCACACGCACACACAAACACAGATGCTCATCTCACCTGCCCACGCATTTGGTCCTGCAGATCTTCCACCAGTGTTGTTGTCAGTCTCCTCACACCCCAGTGCTGGCAAGATAAAACCCCCCAGCCCACGTGGACCAAAGAAAGGCCAGTGCCGGTTTCATAATTGGAGAGAATGAGGGGGAGAGGAGGATGCAAAGCAATCAGACTCGGAGAAGAATGAGACCTTAATTAGACATTCTTTTCTTTCTATCTATAGAAGGCTTTCCTTCGAGCTCCTCTCTCCCCTCGACTGCAAACCTACAGTATCAGTGAATTCTAATTAGAGAGCACTTGATGAGAGTGTGTGCTTACTGTGTCCTACATAGGTCGGCTTCATCGGTATGAGCCCCGGTGCTCCGGTGCGGTTGGTCCCACGCTGTGCCATCAAACGAGAGCTCCAGTCTCTGAGGGGTGCTGGAAAAGGGGGAGGAGGAGGAGAAGGGAAAAGACAGGGTGAGGTACATGGAGAGATAACAAGACTGGGAATCGCCAGGGGTGGCGACACAGGGGAGAGGGAGTCTTGATCTGAGAGGTACATTAGTAAGGCTGTAGGTGTTAGAAGTTGGTCTGTGTGTGTCCGTGTGAAAAGGTGGCTATGTGGCAGTGTATGTCAGTCTGTGCAAGTGGGTACAAAGTAGGAGATAGTGAGTATACCTCCTATGGTGTGATGGCTGGTCAGAACAACAAGGCTCTCCAGTTTCACAGCGAGTGGGTGACTCTCTCCCCAGAAACCTGCAATCCAGCTATACATACATCTTGGCTTGTCTGGCCGGGCCTCATTTGAATGTCCTCGTTTTACTGAGATACTAAGAGTACATGCGCAGATAAGAGAGATACACGTGACAGTGGATCTTTCCTCTCTGTTTTGGCCCCATGTCCAGACTTGGGTTGTCTTCAGACCCAAGTGAAAAACTGCACCCCCTCATCATTAATCTTATTAAGGTCACTGCTGATGCAGAGGGCTCTGGCAAAAAAAAATGCAGGGTTGTCTGGCAAACCTGGCTCAACTTTTGCAGTAAGGAAATAAAACATCCGGCAAGGCACTGCATTAGCAAATCAAATGCATATTCCTGGCAAATAACTTTGTAAAAATGAATGTCATATGCTATTTCTGCAGTTCCCCTGGCACACATTGCAACAAAGGATAAAACCATTGTCACAGTGATAGTTTATAGAATTGTAAAATACTTCCTTCATACTCACGAACCTATTCCTTCCTGAACTTTCTGGATCATACTTTATTGTCTGAATGCCCACTGAGCTGGAATTTTTCTAAGCCATAAACCTTTCAAAAACTGTCCGCTTCCACAATCATTACTCACATAATTCAGTGAGTCAAAGTTCAATTAGATTGAATCTGTGTGAAACTAACGAGGCATGGTTAATTCAAATTTGAGGCGAATTCCATTCCTCATAGAAATGAATGGGGAACAAAATCCAGTGTGACAGCAAATTTAAGTATGTCGGTCCTACTACTGTCCAGACATTGCTGTTTGCCAACCAAAATGAGATTTGGGCTCTTTTTTTTTTTATTGTTTAGGCATTTCAAGGACTGAGAGCTTTGCAAAACTACCTAAAAACCCTAGATCATAGACTGTATTAACAATTCATGAAGTAATTTCTCTAGCCAGCCTCAAGTGGCCGTTCAAGGAACTGCAGGTCGCAACTTGGTGTAGACTCATTTTCGCACACGTTTTCAGATGTAGCTTAGTGAGGACCAAGATGGAGGTGAAGAAGCTGAAGGGGTCATACCAGGAAGTGTTCACACCTGTGTTAAGTCATTCAGCAGCAGAAGCTACAAGCTATTATGCCTGAGCTTTAGCCGTGACAATAATAATAATTAGGAGACGGCTGGAGCTGAAGAATCGAAGCGACCATTTAGCAGATGAGCTTCCAAACGACCCTCTTAAAAAAATGGGAACCTGGCCAACCAACGTGTCATCACTCTCTCTCCTAATCTCACCCTCTCGTTCTCTTTCTCATGTCTTTCTTTCTGTTTCTCTCACCCTCTCTGTCGCACATTCACTGTCAATCTTTCTCAGTGTCACTTTTGAAAAGTGGTAGACCAATGAAATGACATGCACTGCATATTCTTTACACTAGAGCAGTCACAAGAAAGATTACTTATACACACGACACACGTCATGTTCGACACACGTACACACACAGACAATCCCTTCATACAGAATGTGTCCACATGTAAAGAGACACAGTTCTCTTGTCCATTCCCAATTCTGGTGTGACCAACAAAAAAAATCCTCTCACACAAAAACACACACACACACACACACACACACACACCCTCTCTCTGGTGTAAAACCAAGCTGTGTGTTGCTTCATCTTGTGATGTTGCTGCAGAGAAGCTGCATCACACTAACTCCCCCCTGCAGAGACATAGAGATAGAAACCGAAAGAGAGAAGAAGAATGGTAGTAAATTAGAGAGGGGCAGAAACAAATTGAGCAAAAAAAGAAATGTTTGTCTGCCCTACATAGATTTATTACAGAAAAAGAGAGGGAATAGAGGGGAGGGAGTGGTGAGGTGAAGTGTGAATGGAGAAAGAGACTAATGGGAATAAATGTGGAAAAGCAACAACACACTGGAACCAGAATATCATTTCTATTATTTGAAGAATCTGTATATTTTCATTTTAAAATTGCTTTATGGTGTAATATATATATTATTTATATTTCTTAGTTATGACCTGATTCTTGGACAGAAAATGAAATACATTGAAACACAGTAATATTACACTGGAGACAGTGTTTGTGTCTTGCATCGCGTGTATTCATGTGTTCATAAAACAACTGATTAAAGCTGCACTAATGAATATTTTAATAGTAACAATGGATTAAATGACTTTATTAACATGAGTGCTGAGTGGGCACTGGCCACTTCTGAAACCACCCCATTATCCTAAACCCCTCACTCTGCACCGTCTGCAGCAGAATTAGTTTTAAATATAGAGTGATACTGTTATCACATGAAACTAGAAGCCAAAACTAAAAGGGGGCTAAATAAGACTGTACATTTTGGTTAAAAACTGGCATGGCCATTTTCTTTTTTTTTTTTTTTTAGTTATTTTTGGCCTTTCATGCCTTTATTAGTTATGGACAGCCAAAGATAGACAGGAAAGGCATGGTAGAGAGAGAGGGGATGACACGCAGCAAGAGGGTCCGCTGTTTGATTTGAACCATGGCCGCTGCAGCAACTCCATATATGGGTCGCCAGCTTACCGAGTGAGCTAACCGGGCAACCCGGCATGGCCGTTTTCAAAGGAGTCCCTTGACCTCTGTCCTCAGGATATCTAAATTAAAAAAGGGGTCTATTAGTATATGCAGACAGGTCCACTTTCTGCTAATAACATGAACTTTTAACCATGATATATTAGAACATAATAATATAAATATAATAATAATGTAATATATATAATGTAATGTATTATATAATAATGTAACATATAATTAGTGAGTGTTCTTTAGCCACCTAGTAGACACGTGTTCGAAACATGGGAAAATTCTGAGATGTGTCAACAGACCTTACACAACGAGGGGCCGTTTCATTGCTGCTTGCATGTATATATATGTTATTATAATATAAATGTAATTATCTGTTATGTTCTATGTATGTGTAATGGGACTACAATATTTGATTTCATTGTACAAACTTGTGTTGGATAATGATGAATAAATCATTTTTCATGTTCTGACAGACTTCTTGAATTCTAAATGAATGGATTAGGAATGGAATATTCAAATCTCAGTTGTGACACAGTTAAGGTTCTGGACAAAGACGAGTGTTGTTAACCTCAGTATTAAAGAGCACAGTGGTGGTAGAGAAGTGTTTGGTGATACAGCAGTGTTTGGTGATTACAAAGTATTGATTTTTGTCTGAGCCATGAAGACAACATTCAATTTATACATTCCTGTAGACCTGCTAGAGGCAGAACCAGCAACTGAACATGAATGTTCAGACCTTGATATCTGCCTTGATGATCCAGAGAGCCCTCCCACGCTGAGAGGAACACAAACTCTGAAAACAGAAAGAGATAAGGGGTTGAAGAGCCCAGCAGCCACCCTCTGCGAGAAGGTCAATTATTTGTTGAACATACATGAGCTCAAATTTAGAAAAGTGAGTTAGGTAGTGAGAAACAAGATAGAGAAACAAGTATACAGTAGATAATGATAGAGATCTTGCTAGTTCCACTATTTTCTGACATTTTATAGACCAAATGATTCATCAGTGAATCCAGAAAATAATCAGCAGATCGATCAATAATGCTGCCCTAGTATGATAAATTCATAGTTGGTTGGTTATTTGCTTCAGATAGTATAGTATATGACAGTGGTGAACATCAATCATAGTCTGAGGTTGAAAACATTCTTGAATGAAAGTAGATTATATTATTTATTAGATTGTGGAGAAACCAATCCAGATAGCCATTTAATCAAAGAGTTCAGATTAATAATCACTTATTTGTGATTATTTGTTTTTTATTTAATTAATAACAAACTTCTAAACAAAAAATACATGAACTTTTCTTTTATTTAATTTGATTCATAATCTGATTATTATATGTAAATATAGTTGTAT
>NW_023339718.1:23014663-23019280 GCF_004916995.1 Morone saxatilis
CCAAGAGAGATCTCCAAAAAACCTATATGAGAAGAAGTGGAGGAAAGCGATGAGACTTACAGCATATACGAGTATTTCCAAAAAGACACTGAATAGACACCTTTATCGCCGGTTATAATTCTTTCGATTCCATCCCTGCCTGTAAATGACTTAGTCTACTAGCACTAGCTTGCTTGTGGCACACAGCTCACACAAATCCTCTGGTCTCTCTCTGGTGCAGTGATTCATGACACAGTCAGAATGACCCGAGCCCAGAGGAGAGCGGCAGAAAAGGAAGAACGCTGATCCAGCTGGACACAGACCAGCAGGAGTGAAGCAAACGCCTGGACAGCTTAGCTGGGAAGAAAAGAGTCACCAGAGACAGAGCCCTTAGAGGTCGAAGAGGAGCGTGAGCGGCTTTGGAGAAGAATGAATGTAGCACACAGCCTGACGGCTCCCGTATCTGTTTTCCCAGGAGGAGGAGCCAAGCAAAAGGATGAGCAAGTGGGAGAAGAAATTTCTTAATGTGAGTCACAGTCAGTCAGCCGTATATGAGAGTGTATCTATTACTTTCACAGGATTAGATGGTTATATACACAGTGTCATGAGCTGCCATTTGTCATGTATTTATAAATTATTTGTGTAAGGGCAGCACAGTGGCTCAATCAGCACTGTCCTGCGTGGATTTCCTCCGGGTTTCCCACAATTTAAAGACATGCAAAATGATAAATGATCAGAAATACTCTTACATTACGTATTCCTTTCAATTAATGACTTCATCCTCTCTCTGCACCTGTTGTCTCTTCTCCCTCTGTGTGAATGGTATCTCTGAGTTCTGCCTCTTGTAGTCTATCCTCTTTGCAGGTCTCTGTGGTTCTGAAGAGGCTCAGTGGTCCAGGTCCTTACAGCACTTGGGGGCACCTGGAAGTTGCTTGATGCTCTTTCGGAAAATTTGATAAATACTGTACATTTTGAAAATAAATTACATTTGAAATACATTGCTGAAATGCAGTTGTGTTCATAGAGATGTTTGGGTTTGTGTGTTTAACACCTGGAGAGAAAATCACACCTTCATAATAAAAGATTCAAATGCTGGACTGTGTGTCACCACATCAACACCAAATCTGTTTTCTAGTATGTTTCTAAGAAAAAATATTCCCACAGTAATTTGTAAAACTTAAAAAACCAAGAACCCTGATGGATCAGTGACCACAAATGTCATCACATGACCTACCCACCTGGTAGAGTGTGTATCACATATCAAGGGATATCTGGAGTCCAGGGGTGTAAACTCCTGGCTTACATCTGGTCTGGATATACTGGGCCAAGTAAGAGGAGATCAGGGACTGTTGTGCCCACATCTTTACAGAGACCTGCTCCATCAACATCCTGGATCAAGCACTAATTTTAATGATACATCAGTATTAACCTTTAACAGCCTAAATATCAATTAAAAATCATACACTCAAATGCATTGTGATGGAAGTTTTGGTGCTTAAGCTGGTGGTTATGCAGATGGTCTCTTTCTGCCTGATAGGTCTGGAACTTTATATACTGCTATATACTGCTCACACAGGGGAAATTATATTGACAATAAGGTACAATAAGTTACTCTGTTGTGTTGCGATACTGTGATGTTAGTAAATAAAGTAGATACAAGAAATAGTAAATTCATGATTTCTAGAGTGTGTGTGTGTGTGTGTGTGTGTGTGAGAGAGAGAGAGAGCGTACTTCATGCCAACGCTTCATCAGTGCCCCACTTGAGCAACCCCAGTCAAAAAAGTCTGGATATTTTTCTGAACATTATCCCAGTGTCTTAAACATTAATTAGCACAAGATGACACAACAGTAAACTCTTAACTGGCCTAACACACAGTGAATTTGTGGTGCAGGCAGGCACCCAGAACTGTCTACTGTCTGACACTTTTATATCAACTAATCTGACAAGTCCTGGAGGCCCCAAGTTGAAGCTTTGGTATTCCTCAGCATACTGGTAGCAAATCTGGATGTGCTGGAATTGTGGAGGACAGTGTGTAGCATAGAACTGGTATCCTCAGCATGTGAATTGATTCGGGTTTGCAGTAGTAAAAAATATCAGCAGTGAGCCACAGCAAACCGTCATCAAGGGGAAAATGTGTCAGTTATTATTCACACTGCTTATACTTGGCCACAGCACTCGACTGATTTTGTACCAGTGTTCAAGGTTGTAACCTCTAACATTGGCAGTTAGCTTGGTAATACACAAAAGCTGAGTAGGCGGAGAAGGTGAGAACTTTCCTGGAAGCAGTGTATACCAGAGAAGCCCCATTGTGTATTGAATTTGCTAGTTGGACAGTAAGCTCTACAGTTTCACAAAACATGATTTTAGCCAGTCTTTTATAACATCAAAGGAGAGGAGCACTTCCTACCTTGTCAGCTTGTTATATGCACACTCAGAATCTGGGAACCAAGAACAGAAACAAATTGGCAGGAAATGTGAATATAGGCAGCATATTTATTGAAAGGCCACTGAAACAAATGTCAAATATATATGCAGATCATGCCAGGCGGAAGGCACGTCAAGCAGTATCTGACACTTTACACCCACTTCACTGTGAATTTGAATGCTTCCTTCAGGCAGGTGCTATCGAGCACCCCCACCAAAAAGAGGGTGTTTTTTCCTCCTCTGTCTTGAACTCTTGATTGATTTTGGATGCTTGACTCACTGTGCCTACATGTGTTGCTGATTAAGCCTGCTGGTGTTTGTGCCTACTTAATTAATTTTTTTTTTAACTTATCTTATTGTATTTTGCTATGTTTCTTATTTATTTTTTATTTTCAACCACCTTACACAACAAAAGTGTCAAGATCTACTTTTATCGGTTTGGTAAAAACAGTAATGTGATCATGTCAATAATGATGTCAAGTGTGTCTTTCTACATTGAAAATGTAGACTGTAGTCATGTTATAAATGCTTTCATGGTTTTATGTTATCCCGACTCTCCAGTTGGTCTTGAGTTCAGCAACAACATTCCTGAACCTAATCATAGATGACATACATATAACCCCTGTTTTAACTTCTCTGCATTGGTTGTCATGATACATTTTAAGACTCCTTTTAATCACCTACATTTTCTTAATATGACATGGCACTTTGCTCTATCTGTGACTTGTCAACTCCTTTACTCCATGACTTTGTAGCTTAGATCCCCTAACCATCCATAATTTCAGACTAAAAGCTCCAGTTCATCTTTCAGCTCAGCTCATACTGTTGAGTTATAAAAGGGTTTTAGAACAGGTCTGTTCTCACTGGCTTTTCCAAGTTAAACATGGTTATTGGTATTATGACTTTTAATGATTGATCTGTTTTCCTGCTTTTGCAGGCAACACACTTTCTTTTACATGCCCGCTCTACCAAACACACCATTTCTCATTATCTCTCTCACACAAACACAGCAGCACACACTGCTTCAGGCGGTCTGTCAGCCACATAGTGAAGAAAATACTATCTATACACTAGAATTTCTTTATAGTTAATATTAAGTTTTTAAAGCCAGACAGCAATGTTTTTGGATTGACAGTGCTGATGCCTGAATTTTTGATCATTTACACAGCAAGAAAGTATGAGTATCGTTTCCTCTTGAAACTTAATTTTGCCAGAGTGGAACAGCTTATGAAACAACATTTAGGCAGCCTTGGGACATTAAACCTCCACAAAAACCCAACAAAATCCCATACACAACCAGTATGCTATTGATGAATTATGAAGGCAGTCACTAGACTGGAAATCTCTGCTGGAAAATCCACCTAAACTTATAGCCTGCAGAGCAGGTTATATTGTTTGGTTCAGTTTTAACAGCATTTAGCAACCAGCTTGAAACCCCTGGATATCTGACCAATAAATTATCACATATGAGCTGTATGATGGTTATTTTCTGCTCAAATTCCCAGATCACCATAAATCTAACTAACTGTTCCTTGGTTAAAGGATTCTGGGATCCTCTAGTTTGCTGCTGAGTCTCTGCATTACTTTCAGCCAAGATTTTTGCTAAGGTTGTCATAAACGCTTTATTGTCTCACAAGAACAACTCTCTTGTCTGCTGTTGTACGCCACAGTGGCTGCTGGCACAATGACCTTATGGGCTAGTACAAACTTGTTCAAGCAAAAAATAAAATAAACACTGAAAATAATACAGAAATAACATAAAACCCTGCATATGATTTACTGAAAAAATAAACCATGGAATATTAGGTTAACAGAAACCCTGAAGCTTCATTCTGCATTCTTTCCACTGAACACATGCTCTACCTGTACACACAGGATCTACGCAAAATTTCAAAAGATAAGTGCTTACTACTCAAACTACGCAGTATTAAGTGTAGCTTAATATCTTAATAAACACAAAGAATGAACAGATTCACTGGATGGTTTTAGTTCTGATATTTTTATGATACCCTTAACGCTGCTTACCTTACGGTGCAGTGGAAAAAATGCCAACTTACACAGGAAAAATATCAGAACTACATAATCCAGAAAGGGACAAACAGCAAGAATTCAATTAAATTCAATTTAGTTTTATTTGTAATAAAATTCATTCAATTCATTACAGAAGTTATCTCAGGACACTTAGAAATAGAGCAGATCTAGACCGAACTCCT
>NW_023339718.1:23019380-23025308 GCF_004916995.1 Morone saxatilis
GGTGTCTGCCTCCCGAACCACAACTGGAAGCTGGTTCCACAGGAGAGGAGCTTGGTAGCTGAAGGCTCTGGCTCCTGTTCTACTTTTAGAGACTATATAAACCTAAGTAGCCCTGCATTCAGAGAGCACAGTGTTACAGGGGTAATAGGGTGCTATGAGCTGGAATTGCTTTATTCTCTAAGGAACTGACTGTACAATAACATATTCAATATATTTAGGCAACTGACTTGGATTCATATTAGCTAATTAGCACAAAATGCAGTATAAAAGTATAGCTGAGGCTAACTGGCATGTCTATTATAAAGTATATACAGTATACATATATAACATATATATATATATATATATATATATATGTTATTTTAAGTGATAAGTGATTAGTGTTATTTTGAGCTAAAGATGGTAGATCAAGTCAAGAAAGTCAAGGATCACCAAAGTGTGAATACATTGTTTGTGAACTATGACTGTCTGTGCCAAGCCATCCTATAGATGTTGAGATATTTCACAGGATATGAATTAGAAAACTTTGATCTGCTGGTACCACTAGGGGATCACCAAAGTTATTAGGGTTCATTCTGTTGTACACCTGAATGTCTGCACAAAATTCAATGGCAATCCATCCAATTGCTGTTGAGATATTTCAGTCTGGAGCAAAGTGGTTCAACCAAAAGACTGACTCTGCATACCATAGCATTGCTTAAAATTGGATTTTAAGACCTAATGATAAAAAACTACTTTATAACTGCATTAAAGTGAGACTTCTTTTAAATCCAGTGTCTTTCAGAAAAGTATTATTCCAAGGCTCTTTGCTAGATGTATCCCTCTCTTTGTCTCTTAGGCATTTATTCCTCTTCACTTCTTTTCCTCATCCCTCCATCTTTCTCTTAATCAGGTATATACCGGAATTAATTGATTATTTGTCGAAACAAACAAACAGACCAATTAATCTGTATTGGGCCAGGGTGCTCCACAGCTCCATTACATGCCCAGGAGCCTCCGGAGAGAGGCACAGAGACCTCGCAGAAATATAATAATGGCTGAAGATAATACCAGCCGGGCCCTGAGAGGGACATGCTGTTTGTTCCGCTGTTATTAGCCCCCCAAAATAAGATGAAGGCGTTTTTTTTCTTTCTATTTTTTTGTGTCCCCGCAAAGAGAAGAAGAAGGTGATTATGATGGAGAGACTGTAACAAGGCAGAAGAGAAATTTGAAGGTGCTAAAAAAGTGATGGAATAATCTTGCTCTTGGTCTTCTTCATCCTCATCTTCCCACTCACAGCTGCCGCCACTGCAGAAACTGAACATGTTGTACTGAGAAGTGTAATTTCCAATTCCATCTTGACTGATGCAACAGCAGCAAAGCACAGTTAACTTTACGAACATTAAGACAACTCTGAAAATGTCTCAAGCTATATTGTTATTACTACCATGAAAGCGGCTTGGTTTATTTCTTAGCCTGCTTTTACGTTTTCTTCCACTCCATCTTCATCATCACCATTTATAATTTTTTCTGCTCATCCATTCCTTTATATTTCCTTGTCTCCCTGCTTCTCTTTGTCATCATCAGTGTAACATACCCTGGTCTCATGTTATTCCCTCACCTTATCATCTCCTCTTCCTCCATTACAGTACTTCATCCTCCTCTCCTCTCCTCAATCATCACCTCAAGTTCTGCCGTCACAGAAACCACTACTCTGCTCTTATTCTCTACATTACCATTCCTCTTACATTTCCTTGTCGCCTCATCTTCCGTCACCGCCATCGACCCCTGGCTGTGTTTCTCGTCTTCATCATCCTCATCATCACCCTCATCATCTCTCCTACAGTCCCAGAGGCGCAGTATTTGTATGTGTTGGACGTACTGTACTCTATAAAAGCTGTATGCTAATGCAGCAGAAGGCTGCCGAGCATTACAGCGAGTGGACCAATTTCAGGAGTGCTTGGCCACGTTTTATTACAGCTCATAAGCCCAAGGTCAGCTGCGTAAGATGAAGAGGCAAGAGCGTCCCGTGCAGCACTCGAAATCATTTATCACCCGGCTCCGGTCTGCTTTGCCTCTCCTTCCTGTTACCCCTTCTCCCATGTTTAAGAGCAGTCCACATGCTGATCCCTAGCTATACTGTAATTTATTTCTCTCTCTTTTTATCCTGTCATACTCTCTACCCGGCCTCTCTCCACATCTCTCTTTATCTTTGCATCTTTTTCCATGTTTCTGTGAATCATTTTGGTCTTCAATCACCTGTTTAGCCTATTTTTTCAATCTTCTTTCTAGAAACACATTAATGCCTTGCATTTTCCCCTCATTTATTTCATTACTTGTTGACTTTATTGGCATCATTTAATTTTTTTTTTTGCCAAGCCATTAAATGTCAGCAAGTATTAAATACCATGTTATATAACATTGCCAGTACACATTCTGTATCTAGACAACTGTTTCTAAAAATGACATATGTACACATACAGTATACAGTTCATTCAGGATGTCTCTAGCTGGATTTTGTTTTTTCTCAAGAAGGAAATTCATATTGCCTGTATCAGTAAACAGATTTCTGTCAATGTATTTAATTAGTCTTTGGCTGCAATATCAACTCTGGAAACGGAACTTTTTATGGTTATGTTTTTAGCATGGTAACGGCAGGGAAATATTGTGCGTTTGGCTAAATAGAACAGAAGAATTGAGCGTTACATGTTGACTTTTTGTTATTCGAATATGTTTAATAATTTTTACATATATTGTGCTCAGTATACCAGAGTAAAATGAACATACAAACAATAATAAATTATTATTGCTGGGCAGTATAGTAGTACGTAGAGTAGCACTTACATACAGTGAATAAACGGAAAATACATACCTACATACAACCACCTATATATACATATGCACACCCACACACACTCATAAATCGTACACATGCCACAAAGGAAGAAGGGGGGGAAATAAATAAATAAATACATTGTATTAAAGGAAGGGAATTCAATCCCAAAATAAGACAGAAATGCTTGCCAGAACAGATTCTATTTCTGGGCGGAGCCTTAGGCAGTGTATTTAAGCAGTTCAAGTTTAAGATAAAACATCAACTCCACCACCCAGTATTTGTGCGATGGTGGCATACCTTTCTTCCAATTAAGTGGTATTAAGTGGCCACAAGCAAGTAAGGAAATGAATACTACAGCCTCCGACTCGAGGTTGTTTTTGGAGATTCCTGTGGGACTACCCTAAACAATGTTAGGTTAGGATCAATAATTGCGTTACACATGTATGAACAAGTATTAAATATGCCTGTCCAAAATGGGGCCACTTTGGGGCATAACCAAAAAGTCTGGCTGAGTCTAGCTGGGTCTCGAATGCACCTGATGCAGGTTGGGTCTAGACCAGGATATGACTTGGCCAGCTTACTTGTGGATAAATGTAGCCTATGCAAAACCTTAAACAGTTACAGACAGATGTCTTATACATACTGATGATAAGTGTATAAATTTATCTGCCAACTCTTTGGTATAGTAGTATGGATCTGACAGAAAAAGGAGAAGATCATCCACATAAAGCGACAATTTATGTAGTTGGCCCCTCCCCCCTCAGCGGACACCCTTGTCTTGTCCTGCGGGAAAAAGGATACAAATTTGATATTGAGTAATCATATACATAATCTTGATCCACGAACCGAAATTAGGGCCAAAACCGAACCTTTCAAGCTAAGTAAACAACTGACCTGTATTCAACCCTATCAAACGCATTATGCACATATAAGGATATTACATTGAATATGCGCCTGTTTGTTCTGGATGAATTAGCTTAGGCATAAGCATGCTTGCCAGCACCTTTCCTAGAATTTTATAGTCACAGAACAGTAGGCTAAACAAGCGATAAGACTCACACAATAATGGATCTTTATTCTTTTTGAGTAATAATGAGATAGAGTCCTGTGTCATAGTTGGGGGAAAAGACTTGGACCTGGTGCCTTTCCGGACCTAATTTTTTTATCTGCACTATCAAGCTCTGTTAAAGTTATACTCTTTCTAATCCAGATTTTTCTGATTAATCTAAGGAGGGCATTTATTAAATAAGTCCTCTACTGATTTTTTGTTATTTGCTTCCAAAGTATATACATTTTCAAAGAAAGACTTAAATTGGGCGTAAACATTTCTTTGGTCTGTAACGATATTGCCTTTCCCATCTTTGATTGCGATTATGAAACCTGATTTTTTTGTTGTTGATTGTTTAAGTTGATGGCACAGAAGCTTACTGGTGCACTCCCCATGTTCACAGAAGTTATGACGTGATTTTAAATAAAAAAATTTGCAAGTAGTCTTGAGTTAAGGCACCTTGTACGTTGAGGGAAAATATTTTCTGAGAAGCGAAGCTGTAAAAGTATTAACTCTAGAATGGGTTTTTGTGTACAGGAGAGAACAAAGCTGATCAGAGCAATCTAGTGACGGATCTAAGATGCGGTTAATGCGTGAATCCAGATCAGGTAAGAGTGAAAAAAGAACACATTTGCAAGCTCTAACAGCCTATTAAACAGTTTCCCTTGGATGATTATGTACCGACCATTTTTGTCCCTCATAATGTTTGACTCTTTAAACTGGAGGTGTAAGCCCTGCCATGCATTTATCCATGATACATAACAAAGCAAAGCTTGTCTCATGCATGGGTACTGCCGACTCTTCCAGTCAACCCCTTCTCCTAGACTGTTTACCATGTAAAAGGAAAATAATAAAATAATAAAATAAAACTCAACAAAGCACTTATATGTATGTATAAGAGTCCATATAAGATACAAAAATATGTGTAAATTACTTATAATGACCCTTGGGATGGGAATAGCTTGAGATATATCTCAATACAGAAAAAAAAGGTCCCTTTTATTCTCCCGCTTATTGTTCATGGTGTGACTTGCCTCAATTCTTATTCCACTCTCATTTGTGTGTGCTTAACTAGCAAGTTAACAAAAATATCAGAAATCTTTCAAAATCGAACTTTCGAATCTGGTCACCGACGGCGGTTGTCACTTTGTCTCAAACACAAAAAAAACCCTTTAAAAGGAAGAAAGAATGGAGAAACCTCAGAAAGAGCAACAGAGGAGGGATCCCTCTAACTCTCTGTAGTTAATCTGAGGAGACATCAAGCAACTTCCAGTTGCCCCCAAGTGCTGGAAGGACCTGGACCACTGAGCCTCTTCAGAACCACAGAGACCTGCAAAGAGGATAGACTATAAGAGGCCGAACTCAGAGATACCATTCACACAGAGGGAGAAGAGACAACAGGTGCAGAGAGACGATGAAGTCATTAATTGAAAGGAATACGTAATGTAAGAGTACTTCTGATCATTTATCATTTTGCATGTCTTTAAATTGTGGGAAACCCGGAGGAAATCCACGCAGGCGACAGTGCTGACTGAGCCACTGTGCTGCCCTTACACAAATAACTTATAAATACATATACATATATACAAATAAGTTAATTTGCAAAAAGACAGATGTCTTTAAATACAGAGAATAGAGAGAGATGAGATGAGATGAGCGACATGACAGATGTTCAGGTGGGCTTGATGTCACTTTGCATCCAAGGGATCAGGCACAGAGGGGAAGCTGAGGATGAATGTGGTTGGATTTATGGGAGAAGATCTCTTTCACTCTGAGAACCAGAAAAAAAACCAGAAGAGTTTTGTAACGCTGTTGAGAGAATTTATCTAGTAGTCACAAAAACACAGCCTCACTGCTGAGGAAGGCGATTTTCAGTTGAATGATCCAATATGGATTCTTAAAATCCTGAGAATGATAACATCAAAATGCTAACATGCTAACGTTTGGCAGCTGATGACACTGTGTATATAGACATCTAATCCTGTGAAAGTAATAGAAACACTCTCATATACGGCTGACTGTGACTCACATTAGGAATCTATTCTCCCACTTGCTCATCCTTTTG
>NW_023339718.1:23025408-23031503 GCF_004916995.1 Morone saxatilis
ATACAACTATATTTACATATAATATTCAGATTATGAATCAAGTTAAATAAAATAAAAGTTCATGTATTTTTTGCTTAGAAGTCTGTTATTAATTAAATAAAGAAATAAACAATCCCAAATAAGTGATTATTAATCTAAATTATTTGATTAAATGGTTATCTGGATTGGTTTCTCCACAATCTAATAAATAATATAATCTACTTTCATTCAAGAATGTTTTCAACCTCAAACTACGACTGATGTTCACCACTGTCATATACTATACTATCTGAAGCAAATAAGGATTGTATTTTATATTTTTCTTATTGTCAACAAATCTCATGATAGGACCAAAACCAACAATGAATTTATCATTATTGATTGATCTTCTGATTATTTTTTATGTTCACTGATGAATCATTTGGTCTATAAAATAGTGGAACTAGCAAGGTATCCATTATTATCTATTAATTATATACTTGTTTCTCCTTCTTGTTTCTCACTACCTAGCTCACTTTTCTAAATTTAAGCTAAATTTAATGTATGTTCAACAAATAATTTACCTTTTCGCAGAGGATGGCTGCTGGGCCCTTCAACCCCTTATCTCTTTCTGTTTTCAGAGTTTGTGCTCCTCTCAGCGTGGGAGGGCTCTGTGGATCATCAAGGCAGATATCAAGGTCTGAACATTCAAGTTCAGTTGCTGGTTCTGCCTGTTGCAGGTCTTCAGGAATGTATAAATTGAATGTTGTCTTCATGGCTCAGACAAAAATCAATACTTTGTAATCACCAAACACTTCTGTATCACCAAACACTTCTCTACCACCACTGTGCTCTTTAATACTGAGGTTAACGATACTCCAGAGTGCAGTTGACCTCTTTGTCTAGAACCTTAATGGTGTCAAAATTGAGATTTGAATATTCCATTCCACATTCCAAATATAAGAGAAGAATATTAGAAGGCTTTCAGAACATGAAAAATGTTTTATTTATCATTATCCAACACAAGTTTGTACAATGAAATGAAATTGTGTAGTCCCATTACAAACATAACACAACATAACAGATAATCACATGTATATTATAACAATATATATATAATATAACATATAAAACAAATTAAAAGCAGTAATGAAACGGACCTCGCTCCCCACACACGTCAGGATGTGCTGCGGCCTTGTTGTGTGAGGTCTGTTGACACAGCTCTGACTTTACACGTTTCGAACACTGCACAAAGGCATTAAATGTCGGCCCATGTGTCCACTAGGTGGCTAAATAACGCTCACTAATTATATGTTACAATTATTATGTTACAGTATATCAAGGTGAGACCACACCGTGACAAATGTCATGATGATTATCACACTAGGTTTACTTCCTGGTGCCAGTAGTTGGCACATGAATATAATAATAACTGAATATTGGCATTAAGATTTGTTCTGGGCAGGACTCTCATCCCTTATGTGAAGTTTGGGGCAGTATCGAACATGTACACTCAAGTTACAATAACTTCCCTTCCTGAAACAACAACTCACAGTTTGCACAACTTTTCATCATGAAGGTCCATAGATTTCATTGACCCAATACCAGCTGAAGCTGCTTCGTTAACATTTTGTACTGGGTGCTATTAAGCCATTTTGCCAAACATATTAGCAAGACCCATATCAGATGTTCATTTTTGACCAGTTCTGACATAAAACATATGATGTAATGTATATATATATATATATAATTAGTTTTTGAGCATCTAGGCCCTCAGAAAGGCCATCAACTGGTAAAAATAAAATTCAAACTTTGTGGTGTTGCCACTGAAATGGCGTTCCACCAAAACTGATTTTATAATATAGCATCAGCGAGGTCTTAACCAAAGTATAAATCATGTAATTTCCTGCTGCTGCCAGTAGGTGGCGCTATGAGTATGACTCAATATTGGCATGTATATGTGTTCAGGTTGGGTCTTTTGTAAATTTGATCGTGTTCATTGGCGAAACTTTAAAATTCGACACTATGCCCCAGACATTCAACAAAAACTCACAATCAGCACAGCTTTTCAATGTAATATCTTCAGACTGCACTGATTTTGAAGTCGATCAGATCAATTCTGTCGGAAAAGTTTGTTAAAGGAAAATGCAAACAAATAACTAAAAATGACCACTACATTCAAAATGGCTGACTTCTAGTTGGGTTTGTGGTATGTGTCCAAGACGCTTTTTTTTTTATGTCTGGACATGTATACTGATTTTCATACATATAACTGAAACGTGTGCTGTCGAGCCATTTTGCCATGCTTATGTGCAAGACCCATACAAAACCTACATTTTCACCACCACTCTTGAGTTTCGCAGCATGTTGCCCAAACATTTTATTAATTGGGGAATAAAATAATAATTCCTTCGATTTCAGTAGGGTCCTCGCAGCGGTCGCAGCTCAGGCCCTAAAGATAATTCCCTACATTACAATAGGGCATTCAAAGTGGTGGCACCCCAAACCCTAAAAAAAAAAGAGATAATATTAATGTACTAATGTTGATCAAAGTAGTGGAAGACAGGTTAAGAGGAGATGATGATTGTGAGCAGCAGTATGGTTTCATTCCAGGAGCCCTGCAGATGCGATGTTTGCTTTGAGAATGTTGATGGGGAAGTATAGAGAAGGTCAGAAGGAGTTGCTTTGTATCTTTGTAGATTTATAAAAAGCATAAGACAGGGTGCCAAGAGAGGAGGTGTGGTATTGTATGAAGAAGTAGCAGAGGAGTATGTAAGAGTGGTGCAGGATATGTATGAGGGCCGTGTGATGTGTGCAGCAGGAGTGACGGATTGGTTCGAGGTAGAGGTGGAATTACACCAAGGATCGGCTGCGAGCCCTTTCTTGTTTGCAATGGTGATGGACAGGTTGACGGACAAGATCAGGCATGAGTCTCCGTGGACTATGATGTTCACAGATGACATTGTGATCTGTAGTGAATGAGTGGGGAGCACGCAGAGGAGAGCCTGGAGAGGTGGAGGTATGCATTAGAGAGATGAGGAATAAAAGTCAGTAGGAGCAAAATGAAATACGTGTTTGTGATTGAGAGGGAGGGAGCAGAATGGTGAGGATGCCAAGGGTAAAGGTGGTTGAGGTGGATGAGTTGAAATACTCTGGTACTCTGTTCAAAGTAACGGGGAGTGCAAAAAAGATGTGAAGATGAGTGTCAAGAGTGATTTGTGACAGAAGGGTACCAGCAATAGTGAATAGGAAAGGTTTACAAGATGGTAGTGAGACCAGCTATGTTGTATGTTTTCGAGGCACTGGCACAGACAAAAAGACAGGAGGCGGAGCTGGAGGTGGCTTTTTCAGTTCTTTTAGTGACAATATAGTGTTCAAATGGGTACAAATCTACCTATAGCCCATACAAAACAATGCCTTTTGATGGTAATTTACAAAGTACACTGCCCACACATGTAATCAGGGTAAAATGCAAGCTGTAACCATGGAAACAACAATTGCATGACAGGGTAACACAAACTCGTTTGGACAGAAATATGATGCCTGAGCCACACACTAGTTGGCACAACAAAAGAAAGCCTAATAGCAAAGGTACCAGAGCCACGTTCATGAAGAGGCGCTAAGAGCCAAGTTCTTAAACAGTGTATACTGTATAGTGTTGGGAAGCTACTTTGAAAGCAAGCTACCAATTACTTCACACTGGAAGAAGCTGAACTAGAGCAAAGCTATGGAGATATCTAGTTAGAGCTACTTAGAAAAAGTACTTCAAACTACTTTATGAAACAAATGATCAAATTGATAACACACATTATATGGAACAATCACAAAATGCAATACTAAAAAGGTCAATATGCCACTCAGTTGAGTTTATTGCAAAAAGTGCCCACTTGTTCACAGGTCATATACAAAATAAAATCCCCACTGTTCATGTGAAACCAAAAGCATAGCTCAGAATTAAAAACATTTTTGCACATGTACTACACAAAGGTCAAGTGTGTGGTGGTGGCTGCCTGACAAATGCACTGTCTGAGCATGCTGACATTGAGTACCGGGCTGGTCAAAGGGCATTCAATTACAGAGGAGAAGCAATTTTAAAATAAAGAAAAAACTTTTATAGTTTTGATAGTTACGACCCATAAAAGGCAGAAAAGTAATGTCACTACTTGAATCACTCTATAAATATGAATGTAGATGAGCTACCAGCTAAGTTAAAGCAAAATGCAGTTAAACTACTAGTTTAATTACAGGTAGTTTTCCACTTCAACACTAAATGTAAGTAGATCGTTGCATGGTGCACGTAATGCATAAATTTAGCACCTTCAGTTTGCATGGGTTACATCTTGGCAAAAAATTTGTTATTTGTGCTCAAGAAGGTTCATTGCAGTTTAAAAGTTGTACAGGTTTTACAAAGCTTAAGTAATTCTCATTGCAGTGTTAACAAAGGCACAAGCAATATTGTGCATCAAAACAGTCAGTCAGACTTAGGTGAGCGGAGATTGATCAATGCTTCGATTAAAGTTACCGTTTTAAGGTGACCAGATGAGAATGTGTTAAATTCAGGACAGGGAACTTGGGGATAAGCGTGGACACTTATTCTGAGTGACATCAGCAATCCGATATTTATAATGACCTTATCAATGCAATAGACAAGTGAAAACACATCAGCAATACTCATATATTTCCAAAAATTAAAAGGAATTTTTTTAATAACTAAAAGCAGGAATTATAACCTACAGAATTGATTTTCATCGATTAAGAGAGTAAAAACCTATTGATCTGCTATAATTCATGTATACTAATTGATAATGTAATGAAAGGGTTATTTTATTTGGATTTAGAGTCTTTTATTCTGGTGACAGCAGAAGCTTGTTGCGTGTATCTCGCACATATGTTATTAATTATAAGTTGGCAGCACTCCAAAATACACAATATGTTCAGTGCAGTATTTTTTAATATGTCACCAAGTCAGGTCTCTCACAAGTTCTCACGTTAATAATTTTTCAGGACACAATATATATATATACTATATATATATATATATATATGTTATATATATAATATGAGTATATAGCCAAAACATTCGATCTGCCAGTAACAATGCAGGAACTATACGATTGATACCTATTATTGTCGTGTAGTCCCCCTTTTTGGCTGCTATAACAGCCCTGACCCGATCCGAGCAATGTGAGTCCACGTAACTCTGAACGTGCTGGTGGATCTGGCACCAGCAGACGTCTGCACCAGTCCCGTTTAAGTCTTTAAGTTGTGAGTGGCCTGAATGAATCAGACTTCTTTTATGGCGCGACATGCTGTCTAACGGTGCAACACCGTTGACTCTCTTGTTGTGTCCGTCAAACCAATTTCTGACATTTTTTCGTTTGTGCGCGGCGCTCGTATGGCTGCTGAGACCACTGCATTACCGTGATACCGATTCGAATCGAAAGGAGTGTACCACGGTCTGCAACAATGCTTAGGTAGGGTTCAGTAAAAACCACATGAATGGCAGACCCAAGCGTTTCGCGGTCAGAACAGATGCCCCAAAGCCATCAGCACTGCGTCCGCGCCGTTGACTTCTTCCCAGTAATGCGATCCTGGTGCCATTGTGGTTCCCCAGGTAAGTGATGCAGCACGCACCGGTCAGTCCACAAGAGTGTAAAAGGAAGAAGCAATGATTCGTCCGACACTTGCCCATTGTAGTGTGTTTGCTTCGGCAGTGGACAGGGGTCCCTTTCAGCTCCGCACGTGCGATCAGTGAGTCAATGACCCTGTCGCCAGATATTGCGTTTCCTTCTTGTGGACACTTTTTGATTAGTTACGAACCATCAGACGAAACCCCACAGAAAGAGCTGCAGGTTTGGAGATGCTCGTGACCCAGTATCAGCCATCACAATTTGGCTCATGTCCAAAGTCGCTCAAATCTTCATGCTGCCCATTCTTCAAACTTTGAGGACAAAGAATGTATCACTTGCTGCCTAAGTATATCCACCACTGACAGGGCCCATGATAAACCAGATTTTAATCAGTGTTTTTCATGGTACCTGTCCAATGCTCAGAATCTTGATGGTGATCGGTGTAGAATATCGCCTTTTTGGCCATAGAGTCAAAGTATTACTTTAAGTTTGGTTGTTCTATTATAA
>NW_023339718.1:23031603-23045931 GCF_004916995.1 Morone saxatilis
AATCCTCACGCTGCCCATTTTTCCTGCTTCTAACACATCAACTTTGAGGACAAAATGTTCACTTGCTGCCTAATATATCCCACCCACTGACAGGTGCCATGATAACCAGATAGTCAGTGTTTTTCACGTCACCTGTCAATGCTCAGAATCTTATGGCTGATCGGTGTAGATATATCGCCCTTTTGGCCAAGATCAAGTATACTATTGGTTGTTCTAAGTTTAATATGTTAATAAATATATAAATATAAATAATATTTTTTTTTAAATCCTCTTTTACAGGGATTTATTCAGCATCTGAATATTTATAAACCTATAGTCAAGAAGGGCATCAATGAAGTTCATGTAAATCTGACAAAACAAGTGTTAAGTCGAGTGCCTGCTGATAATCTTCGTACAAGTGGAGTGAAAGAAGTCTTCAGCTTTTCAATACTCACACAAACTCTGAATGGAAAGTATTTTAGTGAGAAATGGGGTGTTGTTGAACCACGAGAAATTCACTTAGGAGTGAGATATGATTGAAAGAGAGTATCTGGAGTATATGAGCAGGTACTAGTAAATTACACTTTCTGTCATAAGGTTTGTTCTCAAGAATGAAATTAATAAACGGCAGCTCTAGATGACTTATGCCATGATTTATGATATAGAAAATACTGCAGACATCACCCCATTTATTTAAAATCAAAAAGGTTTGAAATTTTAAGTTTATTGTGATGACTGATGAAATATCCAATCCAATAAGGTCAAACTAGCCAAACAAGGCATTCATATTTTGGGTGTTTAAATTTTACACCCTGCAATTTACCAAAATGTCTAAATTCATGCCTGCACTTTATCTCTTTTTTAATTCCTAAGATTAAAAAAAAATATGGCATTGACCACATTCTAACTCTGTTTTGAGAAGGCATAAAAACACTACAAGAAAATTTAATTAAATGTGTTTGCTGACTCTCTATTGCACCACTGGCCAAATACCAGTTGACAATTTAGACATAACTTAAATCAAAATTATTTGGAATATTTTACTGCAAACTGTATGTGTCTTATTGACAAAGCATTAGCTCAAACAATGTAAAATGCAAGTTATTATGTGTGACATTACATACCAATTAACCAATTAGGGGCATTATAGTTATCAGCAGAGAAGCCAAGGAGGATTTCTTGTCATACTTCAACGTATCAGATAAATTAGTGTTAAACATCAGGACTGATATCCTAGCAAAGAAAAAAATCAAGTTGTTGTTTGGCTTTTTATACTTTATTCCTAAAGAAAACATACTCCAGTATGTATACACAATCAACTATTGCTGCATAGAAAAAAAATAACCATCCAACACATAAAACATGTTGTGTACTGGCAGTGGTATCGGGCTTAATGCCAGTAAAACACTGTGCCTTATTTGGAACCTCCCAGTAATCTCTGTGATGTTGTCCCAGAAGGTGACAGACACTGGCATTTGTTACTTTTGTTGCATATCATTAACATAGTGTTTTCCCCATTATAGGGGTATTTTAAAGAACATTTTATTGAAGAGGTTCATTCATAGGTTATTTACAGATTTGTATCACATAAAAGCACCTTATGACCCATTATCCTGAATGTATAGACCAATTTGGTCTTTCAGTACGTGTTTGGAGTATGAAGTATGAAGCCAAACACAAATTCAAACACACAAATACTGACTGATAGTAAGTGGTGACTTAATGTAGAATTTCCACATTGACAGTTTTCACACTGTTATTTAGTGTCACAGCTTGGGTTACATAATAATAGCACTGAATATCACACAGGTCTTTGAAGAGCATTTTCATGCTTCTCAAGTTGTTCACCAAGTGCATGATGTTTCACTTGTTACATCTCATCACTTGAGATGCTTTGATGTCAAATATCTTATGGCACAGACTCATCTTTCTGTGTTATGCCAGACAGCTACATTGTATAGTGCAAGCAGGGGTTATGAGCTACAGGCAGTATGGGCACTATTATATTGTGAAAGGTCATTGTAGAGCAGTTTTTAAGTCCCTTGTTTTGCCAAACTGAATGTGAAGCCTTTTGTAAAGGAATTTTTGCAGTACTTTTTGGATTGATTATTAGACATGGCTGGTGGGATAGTTACACTTGCCTTGTTTCCATCCAAATTTATAACACATTTTAGCCAAATTAAGAGTAAATTGGCAAAAGAATATCCACAACTCTAAATGCGTTAACATTTGAAATTTAAATGTTTTAGTGTGGGGTTGGTGGAACTCTGTGGAACTGTTGCAGTTTTGTTAATATGTAGCAAAGACTTACTTTTTACTTCTACTGGACTGTCCAGGTGTAATTTGTGCTTAGCTGACTTCCACTACAGTCTCTGATAGCATAATAAAAGTCTATAGTTGTGATGGGCTTGACATTTTTTCATTTGTTGTATTGTGTTTAGTTGCGGGGAGAGGTTTTGTGAAGCTCTTTAGCTTTTATAGTTACGTAAAGATATAGGATATGGTAATACTGTATAAATAAAATACAATAGGCCCAAGAAATGGGCCCTGAGGTATCCCGTCAGTGGGGCTAAGGAGGACATGTAAAGAACTATTGTGTCTCATAAATAGGAGGTGAACAATAGTGGAACCATACAAATAAATCAATTTCCTGAGTAACCAGCTAAATAATTATTTGTATATTAGCTCAATTTTAAAATGTGTTTTTGCACTTATTGGTTAGTATGTATTGTTTTGTAGGTTTTCAAACATAATACTCATCTGTCTATTGGAATGCATAACCTGTTATTTTGCTGGGTTTAGAAAATATACATTTTTAATGTTTTGTGTTTGGTTCTTGAGCGGAAGAGATACAGTGTATGTGTGTGTGTTTACACATTGGTTTGTGTGTATATGTGTTTGTGAGTAAGTGTTGTTTGTGATAAGTCCAGCTAAATGGGCAGGAGGCACACAGTCACACATGGCAGCCTGCCTTCCAGAGGAGGTGTGTGTTCGTCACACTTTTCTCTCTGGCAGTCATTGCCAAAAGACACAGAATTTCTCACCAACACAAATAAGCCCTATTTAGTATTCTTTCTGAGAAACAGCCAAGACAGTTTATATACACTCTGTACACCTACCTGTCAGTGATACAGCCACACTCTGAGAGAATGATTTTGTAAGCATCTTTCACTGATCACTCAAGGATGAAAATAATGAATTGCAATAATGAATTGCAATGCTGCAGTACTCAATTGTTTCTGGTGATGAATAGCTTTTTTGTGTACTTATACACTTTGTGGTTAATGTGTTGAAATAGACTTTGCTAAAAATTGTGGACTTTGCCAATGTCATTCGTAACCCATTGTAAAACAGAGCAAGGACCACAAGTTTTCAAATCCGGGAATGCCAACACCTGGTAAAGTAAGTGTCAGCTCAGTGGTGTTCATCACTAACTTATCTTATAATCCTAAAACATACATTTGGTTATAATCTTGTGATGGGATGGCAAAATGCTTCCAACTGCAACTTTAATTAAAGGACCAGTGTGAAGGATTTAGTGGCATCTAGCGGTGTAGAAGCAGATTTTCAGGTTGTTATACACAATAAAATATACCTATGAATATTATAATCCATTTGCGCAAATAGAGCCTCCTGAATGATACATTTTTACACCATAAAGAGAAAACAACATGTTCAATATTTTAAATAATGTCTATATTGTTTATAATAATCTACAATAACTGTATAATTTGTGCAGTGTAGGGGATACATCCACTGATATCCACTGATATACCCCCACTTTGTTTACGTGGTTTGGCTCAGTGGTGATTTGACTACTGAAGGAGAGGCTTCTAAGCCTGTAAATGTGGCAGCAGTAAAATTTCGCACAGCAGTAGCTCTTGGGCGCGGCCGCAAGAACTTTCTTCATACAAACAGTTTTTCAGTATTTCAAAACTTTCAACCAGCAACAAGCATTGCACTCATTTACTTTAGATTTCACACTTTTCACTGACAGAGGGTTTTCAGTCCTCATACAGCCTACAATTGTCTTTGAACAGGTCTGTTAAAACAGCAGCCTATTTTAATACTACACAGAGTATTCTTAAAAACCTGACTGTTTTCACAGCTGTATCCCTTTTTAGTTAGCTACGCTAAATCAGGACACGCGAGGGTTTGAGGAAATTATTATATCACTGGAGCTTCGCAGCTGATATCAATTTTAACTCAAAACGATTATCTCAGTTCTGGAGCTTCGCAGCAAAAGAGATTCGTCAAAATCGATTAAATTTAGAAGTGTACGGCGACACTTCTGCATGCAAATAACGCGCAAGGGTTTGAACAGATTATTATATCACTGGAATCTCGCAGCTGATATTAATTAATTCACAAATTCTGGTTCAATCGCAGAATCTGTATAGGCCTAACGTTACAAGTGATTACACATAGAGAGCTCTTATCAATCACGGATCTGATTATTCAACATCCGGGCACATCAGCTTCATTTTATGCAGCGCGAGCACAGCTCAGCGGAATTTTATGCTCACACACAATTTAAGGTATATGCAGTCAAGAATATTCAATCAAATATCGCATTAATCACTCGGTGGACAGTCGAGCACTATTAAACAGCTGATGAATACAACCAATGTTTTGTCTGTACAGACCAATTCAATGCAGAAAACCGTGGTTCTAGGTGGCCTCACACGGGGCACCATAAAAATATATATGTAGGACATACACTGCTTAATAATAAAGCTAATTAATCACCTGAAAGAATTATAATACACTCCCGTAATGGGCACCACCCATCTGGTGTTGTCTAGCGTTGCTGGAAATAACCCCCAATAATTCCACAGATGCTAATCAAAATCAATTTCAAAATCAATTTATTCAATCTCATGTTCTAAAGTAGTGAATTCTTTACACGATTCCTCGATTTCCCCGCATAAAATCAAACTTGCACAGACAAGGACATATGGTGAGATATATTTATTAACTAAATTAGTGTAGAGTAAATATGAAATGATAACGTAGACACAAATGACAACAAACAACAGCAAATGTCGGACAGTATATGAATTATTGATATAAGTGATTCAGAAGGATGAAGGGATTTTGGTGATCGGCTGGCAGTAAGTTTAAAAATATCTAAACGAAAGTAAACTTTTAATGACTACCCATCGCGCTAATCAAAATATTGAATTCTCAATTAAACTGATGAATGAGGATTAAAGCTTACAGACAGACACCAACTCTTTCATGTGTGTGACCCCCAGCAGGGTATGCAGTTTCAGCTCACATTGTCGTAGAGGTTTGGAAGGAACTCCAGGCTCTTAATCTTTCCAGGCTGCCGACTGCCAAGGCTGCGGTCACAGGAACACCCGGTCCCAAGAACGTATCACCCACCGGTACCAGAATTTTCTTCAGGAGGTCCGGTGTGGCGGTTTTTGCACGTCGTGTTCGTTGGGGGCCGATGGCATGGAGAATAAATGTCTTTGTCCGGTCAGGAAAAACTCTTTGAGCAGTGATTTACTGCAACGTCCCCTTTTGGCGTCATGACAAGTCTTTAAAACTTTAGAGGGGTTTGGTCTTTCAGCTTTAATTTCCAGACTAACTCAGCTTCTCGTTTGAAATACGACTGGCGGACTGAACGCTGGTGGCCTGCGCGACTTAAGTTAGATTTAAATTCACCTTCTGTGAATAAGGCGCAATACCCTGCGGTATAGCCCCTTTCCGAATAAAGTACTGGAGAATGTACTTCAGCGATTCGCAGTTGTTACGAGAGTAATAAATGAGTCTTAAAAATAATATAAAGTAAAAAGAAACACGAAATAACGAACGTGAAGAGAAGTAAAAAGAGAGGTAAGAAGTAAGGGGGTAACAGAAAGGGTAAAAGTAAAGCGTAAAGGGTAAAGTAACAGAGGTGGACCGGAGCTCATCCTTATTTACAATCGTTTATTCTAGAGGCGGAACTGGGACGAGAGGCTGACCTCCGCCGTCACTGTCCTCTTGGTGACTTCTGTTTGAATAGAAGTAACTTTTAACTATAATCATCTTTAAAGTTTCTAGATCATAATTCAGCAACCGTTCACAACATTCACCATGACTTTGTACATATGTTCCACATGTTTGTAATCATAACAATAATATAGAACCAAACGTCGTATTTTGGAAATACCTTAACGTTATACCAGAATTTACAAAAGATGGCACTGTGGCTCCATTCAAACATTCAGACATTTTAATACATGGTTCCTGTAACTTTAGTTAATCTTATAGACAGGAACATCGACAAGCATTACATTCGTGTTCTTCTTATTCCTGGGTGTTAATATGTTAATTTAGGAGAGATGAAACCTATTATCATTAGTATTAATCAGGACTGGAAACCAGATATCAATGCAAGAGTTGCTTCTGCTGTAGACTGGAGCAGTGCCGGTATTCAGTACCAGTAGTCACTGGTACTGAATACCGGCACTTCAGATCTTTATGTACGAGTACCCTTTCATCCTGTTGGGTATCACAGAATCTGTCCACAGACAGACTGACATATTAACACCTGCCAGAGTGAAAATTGCCTCAGTGGTACTTCCCACTACAGTAGGTGTCTCCAGAACCAGGTTTTCCCATGATGACACACTCACACATAGATTCACAAGGTGAGCCACGCATTGTAATAATTTCTCTGAATTATGAAGCTCTGTGGCTGGTGGGCTGACGCATGTGTGCCCTCTACTGGCTGACCACAATGGTCTGAATGCCTTTTTCGTAGCCCTGTCCACTTCAATCATGGCTACCACTGTATGTTTCTCCAGCAGAGCAATATCCTGCTTCATCATTTCCCTCTATAAGCCATGGATATACACACTTCTTATTGTATATTTGTCTTTCATTATTTATATTGCAAGCTTGTAGCTTTATTACTATAGGGGGGCAGATTGCACTGACATGAATCCATGTGGTCACCTACAGTGTGACTAAACTAAGTGGGAATAGCTACAGGAATCAGTTTCTTTAGCAGAGCAATAGCTTATCTCCTCACTTTGTATCTGTGATGGATTTCCATCCATTCAGCTGCTGTCATACGCTAGAGAATGATGGCACTGGCAGATATCCATTAGGGATCGGTCAAATCACCACACTTGCACACTTGAATGTAAACCATGAAAACATACACATTCATGCTCATACAAAGACACAGCAGCTACTTTCAGAGCACAGACATACAGAGCCTGACTGCAGCTTTATGAGCCATAGGCAGCGTTGTTGTGTGTGCAGCTACAGTACGGTTGAGTATAAGTGGGTGTATGTGTGAAGGATGAGTGACAGCTAAAGAGAAACAGACGGCAAGGCTCTTGATGAGAATCAGTCCTGGGCAGCATGCTACCGAACAGTCAGACCTTCATATCAAATAAGCTCATTACTTTTCAATATGGTTTAGACAGGAAGGTTTGTATTTTTAGGAATCGAAGGGTATCTAGGTTAGGCCTGGGATTTTAATAATAGTATATGAAAATTAGACCCTTAGGGCTTTCTTAGTAGCTCTTACAGCATATCATTACTGCATATCTTGTAGTGGGGATTAGCTTCTGTTAGAATCCATGCTGCCAGATGCTTTTGGCCTTGACAGCTGTTCTTGGATAGGGGAACCAATTGTGATTTTGAAAATGATACAATCAGAGACATGCTTAAATATAGAATTATACTGTATGAAATGATAACAATATGCAACGTCATTGCTTAAGTTACATGTAAAAAAGTGAAATTTACTTTTAACAATTACACAGAAATATGTATTAGCGAGTTGTTTTAAATCACAATAAATGTTCAGAGGGATATTTGACTTAACAAAGAATGTGCTATGATGATGATTTGCTAAAAGTGTAAGGGTTGCATTAAAAATAGTGTGTGTTCCAACAAAGAAAGTAGTCTGCTGAAAGGATAAAGCTAATGCTATGGGAGTTTGGCTTGTTTTGCCCATTTGTCACCACCTTCTGACTAATGGATTGGCACTAAAAATGAGCACTGTTTTCATAGAACAAGACTAACAGTCTATACAGCCATGCTAGCAGCTATGTGAGGCTAACTAAATTATACTGCTACACTTGCTAACATTTTCACAATGCTAACATGCTGATGTATAATATGGTATAATGTTTACTTTGGTCACATTAGTTTAGCATATTAGCATGCTAACATTTGCTAATTTGCACCAAAAAAAAAGCAGATGAGACTGATGGGAATTTGATTATAAGCCAAAGTACCAGACAAATTAAAGATTCGGACCTGATGATGGTGCTAGTTGAAAAGTCAGAGGATTACCAAACGGATATACAACCTGTTTGGACATGGATAAACTACATTTCATGGCAATCCATAGCTGTTGAGAAATTTTACTCGAACAATAAGTGTAAACCATAAACAAGAGGTTAAGGTCAGAGGTTAAGGTCAGGGTTTCATCAGAATCACTAAATGCCAACTGAGTCCTCAGTTACCAACAGTGCTCTTAAAGTGGTCTCATGAACTTGAGTAGGACTACATTGTGGCTCACTACTGCTTGGTCCAGTCAGAACAGTCTTCCTCATTAATACATCTCAACTGCTGACTCTATTAAAGCTGTTCCCAGGACTCATTTCATTCCATTGGGGAAAGGGTTTTGGTTAGGGTGAGCTGAGGTGTCAGCTCGGGTGAGGAATAATACCTGGTAATCCATTCTCTCAAATGAGCCAGATGGACAGAACCGGGCCATAAATTCTCTTTTAATAATCTAAGTCACAACAGCTGAAGCCAAGATGTCTTATTCTAGCCAGCTGGCTGCATATTGAGGGCGCAGAGAGGGCAGCTTTAAAATACTGTGACCTGCGGGAGGCTGCTCAGCTGAGCAGGAGACACGGAAAGAGAGAGAAGGGGGAGGATGTGAGGAGAGAAGCAGCAGGCAAATCCCATTTGCTTTTCAAATCTGATGTTTCAGGCTGACTTCAAGTGGTCAGATCTGATTTGTGTGTCGAAACCCATTTGTGTTTCGACAAATGTGTTTGCTAGGACTATGACACTGGTTGTTAAGGTAATGACAAACAGAGGACAGCTTTTTAGGATAATATATATCCCATTATGAAATAATTAGCTTCAAAATGTGGACTAGTAGTCTCTTGGAATTATTATTTGCTTTTATTTGACTTATTTTGCCTTTATTTAACCAGATAAGTCAATTCAGAACCAATTCTCATTTACAATGACTACCTGGAACCCTTAAACCGTTAAAGTTTATCAACTCAATCAATTGAAGCATTAAGATATTTCATTTGAGTAGACGTAACTCAAGTATTTATTGATAAGGTACAGGAGTTTATCAAATGTTCTGCTAAACCTCTGCATAGTATTTTTCTATTCTGGTGCAGTGGACTTATGCATTATAACTGTGGAAGCACCACCGGACTGCGTTTACCTTTATCCCACCAATGACAGTCTCCCCAAAGACACACACATACCAGAGAGTTAGCCTCTCTGAGCTGCTAGCGTAGCTACAACACAGGGAAACTGTTATTAACCACCATTTGTGTGCTTCTAGTAACTGTAAAAGCTCCGACTACCAGCCACTCTTTCTGCTACACTGCTGTGGTCAGTCTGTCAATCATGCAGTCTGTGTTGAGGCCACGCCCCCTAAAGTCACTGTCTTGCAAGTTCCTGCTGCATCTTTTAAATTTGCCGAAAGGGATGGAGCTCGCAGAATCGAGGGGTGTAGTACTTTAACATCTGTACTAGTCTGAGCAGAGACTGCTGTTTTGCTTAACTGTAGGTTGCAAATATAATCTGTAAAAGCATAAAAAGAAACAGCCGTGCAGATGTCTCTGAATGAGCTCCTTGTACATGTTCGGATATGTCTTTGAAGAAACATGTTCCAGCTCTAATAGTAATTCATGTGCACAAAAGAAATAAAAGAAATTACCCTCATTACAGACCACTTACGGACAGGATTTTGGAGACGTGAGCAGAAATCTAAGCATTTCATCCTGCAGCCTTCCACATATTGCACCTTAGACAGCTGCACGTTTATCTCCTCTTGGCTTGTTGAGCTGAAACCAGCCTTTTTCTTTCCTGACAACTCACACCGGCCACATCTCCTGAGGCAAACTGACGCACATCAAAGCATAGCGCACCGTATAGACAGCAGAAGTGGTCAGATTACGGCAGTATGACTATACAGCCAGTGTGATTTGCAGATCTAGGGAGTGAATGCGATAAAATTGCTGCTTTTCTGAAGAGTTGGTGCAGAGAAATAGGACCCTGGCTTATCCTGCTGTGTTGATGTATGCCATTGCAGATTGATGTGCACTGTGAGGTCAACACATGTGTGTGGGCTTACATGGAAAATAATGGAGGCAGGTGTTTTGACAGTGGCCAGATTCAAGCTGTGTGTCAAATACATGGTGCATGACAACTCATAACAGGCCGTAGCCAAAAATATGTGGTTTAAATTTAATCTGAGAAAAAAACACATTGGGTTTCTGTCCAGTGTATTGGATACATTAGGTTGTAACACACAAAGTCAGATATAAGCTGTCTGAACATAGCTAACGAGACGGAGACATGACCAATCAGAGTGAGAGGGGCAGACAGGAAATGAGACAAAGAGGCAGACGAGACGAGAGATTGAGAGAGAGCATGATGAGGACAGAGACAGAGAGACATCCTACTATTAGAGTTTTGTTCTCAGCTCAAAGTGGGTCACAAAGGGCCGGAGGTTAAAACTGCAACAACAGCACTCTGCTTGTTTCCGTAAGACCTGTTCTTCAGCAGAAAAAAAGATACTTTGGGAAATTGATTTCTGAGAAGAAAGTGAGAGCGACAGAGTCAAACAGAAAGGAAAGGCTAGAGAAAGTGAAAGTATCAGAGTAAAAAGTATAATAGCTGGAGAGGGAGAGGAAGAGTGCAGACATTATGTAAATGAAATAGTTTCAGTTTGTGAAATAAATTGAATGAATTATGCTTTGCCTAACCCCCAGGCACTCTGTTACATTCTCCCATTTTTCTCTCCAGAATTATTAAGTATGTTTATATAACTTTCCCTTTGTGAAGGTGTGGGTCAAACAAGCCTGCTGAAGCAGCTTTATAACACCTGGAAATTTAGCTGTTTGACTTTTATACTATTGCAGAAAGTAATCATGTGCAGTAAAGGAAATAACCCTTGAGGCAGTGCACTTTAAATAAGAAGCCTATTTTCTATAGAATGCTCATTACCTGGGAAATAATTGAACTGAGAAGTTGTTGAGGATCAAAACACCATGCGACCATTATATAGGTGCTGCACAAGCTGCAGATAACTTCTTGGAAAATGAAAACAACTTGTGAAGAAGTGATACTTCAGGGATGCCCTTTTTAAACTTCCGCTGAAATGTGTGACAAATTTTGACTGAATTTCCAGAAAATCTGTAAAATAAAATGTGAATTAATGTACCTTTCAGACAGTTGGTGGCACTAATTCTCAAGTTGGGGCAAAAAAAGAGAGCCAGCCAAACATGATACTGTGGAAAACCGTGTAGAAAACATAAAGGGAATATGACATTTCTCTGTGCTTTATGTATTGAAGGTCCAGTGTGTAAGATTTAGGAGGATCTGTGGGCAGAAATGGAATATAATATGTATAGGTATGTTTTCATTAGTGTATAATCACCTGAAAACAGGAATGGTGTGTTACCTTAGAATGAGCTGTTGTTTTCTACAAAGAGATCTTGAACTGCCATGTTTCTACAGTAGCCCAGAAAGACAAACCAAACACTGGGGCGTTTTGTAGGCATCATAATTCGCAGCCCCTAATATAGTTGATTAAATTAGGTTACAACTGTGTCTAATATTTTTCTTGGTTAATGACATTTTGCCAGTCTCCCAAGCATGAAGAAGAAATGGTGTATGGTATGGTGGCAGCTAAACTCTGGCCTTATCTAGAGCCAGTGTTTGGTTTGTCAGTTCTGGGGCACTGTAGAAACATGGTGGTTCAACATGGCAACACTGTGACCCTGTCTCCATTTGCAGATGCTCTGACCCAGTTGTCTAGTCATCACAATCTGGCCCTTGTCAAAGTCACTGCTTCTTCCTTTTTCAACTTTGAGGACAAAACTGATAGATCAAGGGAAAAAACTTGGACTTGCTATACTTTTCCAGAGAGAATACCAACCATGACAAATATTGTTGTTGAAATCTTTGGGTTACGCGCTTACTGGCCCACTTTCCTGTCAGTTTCTACAAATTGGATTTGAACCCTCAAATCCTGGTTAAGGAACAACGGCCTTATCCACAAGGCCCCTGGGCCTCAATGTCCCCAGCATTTTCATTGTTGACATTCTCGAATAAATTTTACATAGATTTTCGTTAGTCAGGAAGCGTTGGCTTCGTGAAGGTAAAAACATCAGTTCTGAACAGAAAGAAATAAATGCAAATGTGATACCTGCGGGACACATCAGGAGTAAACGTAAAAAAAGATGCATTCAAAATGTAAATGATTGTGTTTACCATGCATACCATGAGTCCTTGTCCTGCTTGTTAGCCTTTGACAAATGTTGTGAGTGGTTAGTGGATGACATTCACAGCCTGAGGTAATCAATGACTGGCTCCCTCATTACCATCGCAATGGACTATTATAGCTCACACACAAATTCTAAAACACAAACCCACAGACACATGAAAACTCCCTCCTTCACACACACACACACTCACACTAGCTGGGTGGCCACTGTAATTACACAAAGTGTAATCATTCATAGTGGCCAAGCCAGAGCTAAACCTTCCTCCAATTAATTCAAAAACAATTTTAATTAAGGTGATAAACATTTAAATTGCTTCTGGGAGATTTGTATTGTATTTTACTCTGCCTTCTTTCCCTGCCGTCTCCCTCTATCATCTCTCTTTCCCGTCTAACTGCTCTCTTCCTCTTCCAATCTCTTTCATCCATCCGTCTTTGCTTGTGCCTATCTTCCCGTCTCTTCCCCATCTTTCTTTCATGTCTTTCTGTCTTTGTCCATCTTTGGGGATGTGGATTACCTCTTTGCCAGCCGGCGCAGTATTTCCCTTGTGAAAAGTGACTCATTCAGTGCTTCAATTGGCCCACTCCTGTTGATTCAAATTTTAAGTCCCGTTCCATTCTCTGGCTCTCGACCCATCTCCCAAAGCCACCCCAACACACACTCGTCAGTGGCGAGCCCTTACCGGGCGCCCACCCAAACCCTCTCTGTTGCTGCATATGTCCTCCCGTGCCGGAGCATTAGAGAGAAGATTGCATTTGTGTCGAGAGGGATGATCCGTCTGAGGCCTTGTTGTTCCTCTTCCCATTCATGAAATGCATCTCCATTGACTGCCAGTGTGTTTACTGTAAGGCCAATTGTGCTCACACTCCAGTGCTTCCAGTAATAAGCGAGAATGTGTCCCATTATGTGGCCCTCTCAGACTGTAGATACTCAGAAGCCTGGCTGCAATTTGGAAATCAGAATGACAGATGACAGGGAGTTTTGTGGCCAAGGCTGTAACATTGTTACAGTTCCACCCAGCCGTAGTCTCCCAAAGTCAGAGAAACCCCTAAATAACTTTTGAAGCATACCCTATGAGAAAAGTTTACTTTTTATGTGATGCACATAAAAATGCTTAATGATTATGGTGCATAGTCTTAAAGCTGAAATTCATAATGTTTTTAATAATATATCATTGATTATATCCCTCAATATTATGGGCATAAAACTAGCATATTTACCATGGTTGGACGCACTCCATATTCTGCTGCTGAGAAGTGTTCAGTCAGGTTGTCAGGACACAGTTCTCCTGGGTGACAATGCCAAAAACATAACAAATATATTTGCATTTGCATTATCTGCCAGGTTAATGCCATTTTACTTAATTGGAAGCTAACAGCATCAAGGTGAAATGGCCAACAGCTACTCAAAAATAGATAGGACCAAATTAATTTTGCAAAAGGGACTCATTCTGCCACCTCTGTGGTTAAAGCTAGAGTAGGCAACATCATCTCATGTTAATTCCACTCCCTTCAGGCCTCCCTCCCTTTATTTATGGTCAGGGTGTAAGTACATTACGTACCTGAGCATTGTCAAAGTCACAATCTGTGTATGCCCAACCATTTACCCCAAACTTTATCTTACTTCTCTATCTGCACTGGCCATATAGCTAAAGTAAAACATCACCAGACTAACAGCAGCAGCTGCAGCCCACCATCACTGTCTATCAAAGGTTTAGTAGTGTAGATTTTTTTTTTTTATTCCTGACAGAGCTTACAGCCCAATATGAAATAAATATAAATCTAATTTACCTGGAAAGGATTATTATGTGTAGAATACACTGATCACCCATAACATTATGACCACTGAC
>NW_023339718.1:23045962-23046312 GCF_004916995.1 Morone saxatilis
CATGGCACCTGTCAGTGGGTGGGATATATCACGCAGTAAGTGACCATTTTGTCCTCAAAGTTGATGAGTTCGAAGCAGGAAAAATGGACAGATTGTGATGGCTAGACGACTGGGTCAGAGCATCTCCAGAACTGCAGCTCTTGTGGGGTGTTCCTGGTCTGCAGTGGTCAGTATCTATCAAAAGTGGTCCAAGAAAGGAATAGCGGTGAACCAGAGACAGGGTCATGGGGGGCCAAGGCTCATTGATGCATGTGGGGAGTGAAGACTGGCCCGTGTGGTCCGATCCAACAGACGAGCTACTGTAGCTCAAACTGCTGAAACAGTTAATGCTGGTTCTGATAGAAAGGGGT
>NW_023339718.1:23046412-23068683 GCF_004916995.1 Morone saxatilis
TAGAGCAAGACGAGGACAAGGTCCTACAGCAGTAATTAAATAAATAAAACTAATATAATATTAATAGGTGTAATTTGAAATCATTTGTAAAAATGTATTTTTAATAAATCTCAAGCAGGAAATGAGCTTCTCCCACAAGGTTTACAAATTAACTATAGATTTATGCCTTTTGTGAGACATTTTGCATTAATTGTTAAATACAAGGAAGTTAAGGAAGCTTCAGCAGTAAGATATAGGAAAACAAATGTTTGCGGTGGTACAAATGGGGGATCTCCTTGTATAGTATTTTCCATCACCTTCTTTCTGGTTGCATCACTTCCATTTTGCGCACTGAGCCATTTAACTGGACACACTCTGTACTTTTTTCTGAAAAATTGCCATCAGCCTGGAGTCAAGCTGATGCTTTCTTGGGCTCAATTGCATGTTTGGTCTCTGGGGCTTTCACTTTTTCCTTTGAGCGTATATTCTCAGTTCTCTGTTTTCCCCCTCTCTATGTTCTGTAAAAGTAGGCTATTACTTTCAAACAGGAAGCAATATGGGCCTTTTCACAAAGCACAATTGTTTATTCTGACTTAAAACTTCCCTTGACCTCCCCAACAATTGTTAAAAATTCATAAAAGCCCTGCAGCCAAATCATTGCTTTTCAAGGTAAAATAGGTAACTGTCTGTGGCAGTTTGAAAAAGGCTAAAATAACAATTTATTGTATTTAGTTGTACGTAGTTTTGGCTATCATTCTAGTCCGTAGCGGTAAATGTCCTACGATATTTGCTGCAATAACATGTGGGCAAGGAAACAGTTAAAAATCAACCTCTTTAATCATTAAAGTCAGTCGTTAAACGAAACACTTCAATCATCAATACAACAGAATAAAGAACTCATTTGGAAAGCTTGTACAGCTTGACATAATTTAAAAGGCAACTGGGACTGGTATAGGAGTGAAATGTGAAATGCTGGCCTCTAAATCAAGTCCAGCTTGTTACATTTGAGAAGATATATTGGCAGAAATTGAATATAATATTCACACTGGTCCTTTAAAGTTTGACTTGCTGTTATGGTTTCGATTATTTCAAGCATTTCAGGTGAGCTCACTTTTGACTTTAGCCCAAAATAAAGTGGATTAGGCCGCTGTTGTTGTTGCAGCCTTCCCAGATCCCATCACTTTGGTCAGTAAAATGTTGTTCAGTAGAAACGATAGCCATAACCAACCGAAATGATGTTCTAACCAAAAATTATATGTTGCTTTTTGCAATGATGATGATTAACATGATTGTTATTAAAAACAAGCTTCACAAAGCAGAAAGTACGGTACATGGCAGCTATTCACTAAAATGCCCAATTTGTATTGGTCCTTTTTTGCCTCTTATAGCTAATTGTGCCTTCATCTCCTGCACACTGCAATTAAATGAGTCAGAGGCTGAGGGTTGGAGATAATGGAAATTTATTCCACCCAGTAAATTGAGAATTACAAGAAAGTGCGCTGTGCTCAAACGTGACGAAATAAAAATGGACATCGGCATTTTGGAAGTGAGTGCACAATCACTTGAAGGTTTGGATCTCACGCTCTAGCGATCTAATGCTAATGCCTTAGCTCAGACTGTCAACTTGGCCCTCTGTTTTAACCTGTTCGAACAGCAGAAGACACAAAAACTCTTTGTCCGTCCTCCACAAAGGCACTTTGCTTCGATTTACTATTACCTGAAACCTTGAAGAAAGTTGAGAAAGGCAACAACTGAAAGGCAACACACATGCACATATACCTCTCCACCACATATATATCCTGAAGCAACACAGATACAGTTCATGCATAAGCACATGAGTATGTCTGAATGAATGCACATAAAATAATAAATAGATGCACAAACATGCACAGGGAATATATAATTTTGCATGCATGCATCATGCATATATACTTAAGCGAACTGGCTCGCAGACATGCACACAGATGCGTAGATCTCGCAAATTTCAAAGAATAAACACTCAGATACATAGACACATACAGTGCACACGCGCACACGTCAGCTCATTTCTCAGGGAATGACGACCGTGGAGGGTGTCACAGATGTCAGCAGTGACTGTCACGCCCCAGGGGGTTCTGGGAAACGAGAGAGATGAATGGCAAAAAAAAAGTGTGGGAGTCTGCCTTTTGCAGAGGAGAGAGAGATGTGTGAGTGCAAGCCATAGAGTAGAAGGTGGGGATGAAGGCAAGGGAGGAACAATCAATTCTCTGACATCTCTAAATGTGCACTTGATGATGCATACCTAAACAGGCCTGAATGGTCCGCAGGGAGAGGGGAAGGGAGTGAAAGAGGTGAATGAGGAAAAAGGGGAAGGAGGGGGGGAAACAGGGAGCAGTGAGAGACTAGATTAATGAAGAGAAATTGGGAGGGAAGGAGATAAAGGAGGAACTAAGTTGGAGAGACTGTTATGTCCGTCCATTTGGGCCTTAAACAGCAGTTGGTCCTCTGAGGAGTCTGCTCTAAACGAAGCGGTCAGCCTTGCAGGTCGTTCTTAGGTCCGCAGAGAATGAGGGGAGTGAAAGAGAGAGTGGAAGGGAGAGGAGGTGAATACTGATGAGGAGGAGGTGAAGGAGCGGCCAGAGATTGTCCGTGGGACCCGGGAGCGCTCTCACCCTCACCACAGTTCATTTACCGCAAAGCCTTGAGAAGCTTTCGGTTATGCTGCATAAAGAGTAAGATAAGAAACTTGGTTTCAGCCTATTTCTCCAAAGATTATCTTTAAGGCATTTCCTACTTTTTGGAGAAAAAGTACAGGGAGGTGGAGGAGAGGGATAATGTAATATAATTGTTCATCGAAGTTAATTAAAAACACATACAAAAGGGGGACAAATGAAGGAAAAACCAATGTACAGTACAAATTGCTACGTATCATCAACTTTCTTTAACAAGTAATACCTCAATTTTATGGAGGGATGAAGGCAGCAATAATGTACTTCTCTCAAATACTCAGTGATATGTAAATCTGCTGATTGAAGAAGCCACGGAAGTAGTTTGACCTCAGTGGGTCCATTCCATTAGAAAGTAAGTGCAAGCACTGAAACTTCTCACCCACACACAATTCCTATCTCTGAACAGGAAAATTTTAACTTAATTTTGCACAATTAAATTTTAAAACATCTTCTATAACCCTGAACTGGATTGAGTGCGATGCAGATCTGAGATATTAAAAAGTATAAGACAAAAGCCCTTTTCAAACATGTTCCGTAAATATTGGGACAACTTAATATGCCGCCATCATTTCTGAGTCACTTTGTAAAACTTGGGACTTCAGTCTTTCAAGGTCAGACCTAGTAACATTTACAGAACACTTCTAACACAGCACAAGTTGTAAGATTGACAGAGAAATGTTAATGATCATGCCATACCTGAAAATGTAATCACAGTACAATTAATAAAAAGATTATTTTCATGTTGGCTCAATCTATAAATAATTGTTGTCATTAGGTGTGTATTTATTATCTGCAGTAAAAATCCTCCACTCAAAATTGAACTTAAGTAAAATAAGTATTCACATCAATATATACTTAAAGATACCCCCCAGACATGTATCAAGACATGTTTGGAATAATAATGTGAGTCTGCAAAAAAGTATAATTTCAACATTAAAATCTGTAAAAAAGCATTTACTCCCTCTACTTCATTAAATATTCTCAAATCTATGAATATGCAAATGTTGTAAAGGTTTTCCTGCTGGACATAAGATGCCTCCTACTTCACTGTAAAGTCCATTTGTGTATGTGCACTGGTGGCTTCAGGTTTCTACATTACAAGTTATATACTGGACCAGGATATACAGCTGGGAAATAGAATCTATAATAATACATAATAAAATAGCTGATTATATTAATAACCTGAATCTGCAAAGTAATTTGTAACTAAAGCCCTAAGATCAATGTGTTGGGGTGAAAAGTATATTTCCCTCTGAAATGTATAAGAGAAGGTATAAAGCAGGAGAAAATTGAATTACTCAAGTAAAGTACAAGTATCTCAAAATTGTATTTCAGTACAGCACTTGAGTAAATGTACTTTCCACTACTGGTCAGCTGCAGCAGAACATGATATGGACAAAGACCTGCATGAAGACACTGAGGCAGCTGTTGGAGTTTCCTAGCAACAGCTGAGCATTATAAGTTGCCGTACTGAAAAATGCCAATAAACATCATAAAATCTACAAAAGCTCTCAGTAAATTGGCGAGCCATGATGATGATAATATGGTGAGCTGAATATTTATTTGCCATTAAGTTTGTTTGTTTTTGTCCATGTCGGCGTCATTTACACTCTACATTTATTCAGATTAGGACATTATAATTCCACTTTTATGTTTTGTGTTTTCCCCTTTTTCATTATAAATGTAAAATGTAGGGACGCAAGAAATTACATCAGATCCATCATATCAGAGTTGGACGACATTGATCTGTTGAAAGCTGATATTTTATAAAATGGCAACATAAAGCTATTGAGAAGTTATTAAGTATTTTGTTTTGCAGCTGCAACATTCTTTACATTAATATATCATTAAGAATATGGTCTATGTCTGCCTTGTATAAATATCACTTGTCAGGGATAGAGACATGTATCATTTGCTACATGTATATATATATATATATATATATTACTTTTCTAGAAGAGATGAAAGCTTTAAAAAAAAGAGCGTGAATAACTTATACAACAAAGTTAGAGCAAAGTGTCTGTTCATGATTTTTCTACCCACTTTTACAGAACTTTTATTTGCTATGAACCAAGATAACTCAACATTTTCTAAATTCTAAAATTCATAAAGTTGTGGTAAGTTTTAGTTTGATAAACTAGTTAAAGGACCTATGTGTCGGACTTAGTGTCATCTAGCAGTTAGGTTGCAGATTACACTCCCCTCGCCTCACCCTTCCATTTCAAGTGTGGAGGAGAAACTACCAAAACTCACCAAAAATCCTAAAGCCAGGTTTTGGTTTGTCCATTCTGGGCCACTTTAAGGATACGGAGGATGGCATCTCACATCACAGCAGCACTACATGAACAAACCACAAATATAATTTATGGTTAAAGCCCCATTATGTAACTTTTCTACCTTAAAATACCAGCTTCACTATCGTTTTGATGCACTTGTTGTTAGAAAAGTTGTCGACATGCTAGTTTTTGATAATAAGTCATGTATTCATAACAAATGTACATAACAGCTGTACATATTTAAGACAGAGGTATTGCAACTGGGGCCACCAGATTGCAACAAATGCCAAATCTTACATAGTTTTGCTTTAAATCGAGAGAGGTGGTTGTTAAACTCATATCAGGAGAGTTTGGATCTCGTAAGACTTTCATAACTCTGCCAACACAGCTCAAGTCAACACAACATAAACAACACAACAGCACAAGGTTATATGCAACGAGAGAGAAATTAAATGCATGTCTTGTTCAGCTGCCTCAAGAGCACTTTAATACATTTATCTATATTAATATGATAACTCTAATGAAATGTTTTTTTACATAGCACTATTTTAATCCTTATAAACACAATAACCATCAGAGATGAAAATGCAATTAAGCACCTGTGGGAGCAGTAAATCAGGATGTGACATACAGTACAGTACCTTACTGTACTGTATGTCACATCCTGACTCACACACAACACTAATTACAGAAACTTTTGAAGAGACACGCATAGAGCTCATCTCCATGCCGCTCCACACAGACAAACATGCTTGCCAGGATAGCTGGTGTGAGATTGGTAACGTTTTACAGGTGGACATGGAAACTTAGAATATAATGGAGAGCATGGCTGAAAATGCTGGAGAAAATGGAGTGGGCATGGCGGATGTTGACTTTGCCATTGTTCGATTTTCAGAAGATTAGCTTTCAGAAATTACTTTACACTTTGTGTCTTCAGACTGATAATGATAAAAAAAAACTGGCTTTCATATGGATGGACATTTCTTATTAGAAAAGGTCTTCTCTCCAGGCCACAGTCACAGTTGAGTTCCTACATTTGTTTCTTGACCTCTTTAAGTCAGAACAAACCCATGCTGCTGCCAAGCTTTGTTTGAACAGACAAACCTCCTGTGGAGGTCCCTGAAGTTACCAAAGATACCAAACACATCAGGCTAACTTTTAGGGAAACATTGTATAAAACATGTACAAGACCTTCAATAATATATGCTTGCATGTATTGGAACTGAGCAACCTCATACTGTAGCTGATTAAACTGAACAAACTGATACACAATTTATGTGTGATACTCTGATGCAGACTGAATAAAATTATTTTCCAAACCCCAAGAAGTTACTTAAAGGGAAAACTGGACTGCATGTGTGTACTAGGTAGAAATACTGTACTAAAAATATAAGAAAACTCCCCTGAACAGAAAACCACAGTACTCTGCTGTATCACTGTAGTCCGCTTCACTGGAGGACAATGTCCCGAAAGGCCACCCTCCCTGCGTCTGACTGAAAACAGGTCCCTCAGGCCATTCCACACCTCAGTGCCAAGTCAGATTACTCAATCAGCAGTAAGCGATCAGTCACATTGCTGTGTATGTACTTGGCCCTTTCGGATTGAACTTGGTCAATGCCACAAAAGGTAATTGTGCAAAGCCACATGTGTCATGGTCTTGAGCCATATCAATACAACATTCCACTGTAGTTTACCTTGCTGTTGCTGTGAAATGCTAAAAGCATGTTCCCTGTTAAAAGGATAATGCAGAGTTATGACATTAAATTTGAAACATAATGATATTAAACACAATGGTCACAAATTAACAATGAAAGACAATTTTGCCCATTCATTTCACTAATCACCTTTAAATGTCTCAGTTCTGAGGCTGTACCACAAACTCACCTGAATATCAGTTTCAGAAGGTCAGTGGAAAGGCTTCATTTCTGAAAAGACGATGGTCTCCAGATGTCACTCAGTAGGAGGTGGCAAGGGATGCTTGCCCTTTGGGATAAGCTGGGATTCACTGCATCCTCTTGAATACACCCCAGTATTATTATCACCACCTATACCCCTATGATCACAGCTGTCAATCTGTACCTGCCATTCTCTGTGCGGTTCTCCACCAGTGACCAATCTATAGCTATAAATGTGCTGCCATGCTTTTATGTGCAACCGATCCAAACCTTTGGAAGAATACAACAATGTAACTACTAACGGCTGATTAAAACCAATATTCAGCTGAACCAGGTGTGAAAGCACCTTCAGTTATTCAGTCAGGACATCATGCAGAACCCGGAAGACAGAGAAAACCTATGAGAAAAACCTGTAGGTTTATCAGGGGCTGTTTATCTCAATAATACTGGAATGTCATGTGCACCTTAAATAGCTCATCAGCAGTTCACAGTACATATATTATAACCTGATGGATTGCTGGGAATAGTTTGACAATTTAGAGGGCATGATTAAGAGCCTATAGCGACAAAAGAGAAAGAAAGCACCTCAGAAAACATTTCATTGATCCTGTGAGGCATGTTGGAGGACATGATGGTGTTCTTGTTCTCTTTGCTGTTCAGAAGCCTGATGAAAAGTGACAGCCAGGGTCTTAATCTGGGTAAGGTGGTGGGTAAGTAGCATCTGGTCGCCAGCACACCTGGTATTTTAAGACCTGTTAATTGTGCCATCTGAAGGGAATCAAAGCACTACTGTTTAGTTTAAGATAAGATTTGATACGATACGATACCATACGATACCATACGATATGATATCAAACCATACCATATCATAGCATACCATACCATACCATACCATTTTATCCAGATAGAACTTGTGCAGCAGTACAAAGTAGAAAGAGTGCAAATATAAAAACACACAAAAACTGGACCAACCAGGTTTGTGACCAGGAGACCAGGCAGTCAGATCTGCTTAGCCAGAAAGAAAATCTTCACAACCAATTTTTAAGGTTCAGAGGTCAGCAACCTCCGGTCTGTAGTGAAACTGGATGGGGACATGAAAGAAGCTGCAAGCTAAACAAGCCTCATACTGGCAGAGAATGGCAGAACAACCTATAAGATCATCTGGACCTGCATGGCTTGTTGGAGGATGTGATGGTGTCATTGTCCTCTCTGCTGTCCAGAAGCCTCCCGCTTGAGGCTAGATAGGATAGCCAAGGAGCAATTATCAGTGTTCTGTCAGCACAGCAGACATTTACAGGAAGCACATACGTCTCTTTAACACTACAATCAGCTCCAATGGGAGACAGAGCTTCATTCAAGTTGTGTCTGAAAAGCCCCTTTCAGACAAGCACTTCATTATGTAAATGTGTTTGCAATTTTGCATGTAGTACTCATGTCTGACTAAGCCCCGACGTGCTCCCCCACAAAAAGTTGTTACAATTAGTCTTACTAGATCAGACCCGAGTAACGTTTCTTTGACACTTCCTTCATGGCACAGGTCTGAATTGGAGACTGTGAACTTTGAAGTTAATTAGTGGAGCATCATGCTACTGTCGGTGTTGGTGTTGCTATTAGGGCTTGTTCGGTCAACCGCATTTTGGATCAGATCTAATTATCCTCAGGTCTATTCTGATCGGGTTGAAAAGGAATTTTTGTATGTTGGGTTAGGGTAGGTTTTTGATCGGTCTAATCACTCTACTGTACATCCCATGTATGGCATATTAATCATATTTTCACATATTCCACATTATTATTTCCCTCCCTCGTCAAACCCCCTGTTGCTCTGCTTTCCTATGTAGTGTTTCCCCAGGCTAAGCAATGGTGGCAGCCCAGAATACTTGCACTCAGAATAAATTCTCAGACTTTTTAACTTTTTCATGCTCTACACTGAAATAAGAAAGTGTGATGAAGGACCCTACGTCTTTTCCTCTGGCCGTCTCAGTGGAAGGGAAAGTTGCGACTCTGTCTTCTCTGCAGAAAAGCTGTGTCTGGGATCCTGCCGGGGACTCTGAAATATTCATGGTATAAATATTGCAAGGCTCTGCGTCTAATAAAAGCGCTGGTCTTTATTAACGAGGTAACTAAGGGATCCATTGATCAAGCTTTCTGTTTTATGTCATGAAGATTTTCTCCTCCACCACTTCTCTCTTTGTCTCACATTCCCACACTTTGTACGACTCTCCCGCTCTCTCTCTAACACTGAGTGACCCTCTCTTTAATACACATATTCATTGGCTCTCGTTCAAGCTTTTTCTCTCAAGACGTACTTGCTGCTTTGTGTGTCGCCTGTTTATTACTGTATGACCCTCTCTCTTTGTCTCTCTCTCAGTCTTTTCATGATTCTTTCGCTGCTCAGCGTTTTCTGTCTTCGGCGGCAGCACTGGCCTGGTTTTAACAGCAGCCCAATTAGCCAGCCTGTCTGAGGGAGAGCTGGAAGTTTTTCAGGAGCACTTAACATCAGAGTTCAGTGACAGAGAGAGAACAAGACACGCTGGATGAGGATGAGTTTGCGGTTCAGAATGTCTGTAAGCTCATTTTACTGCTGTAATGGTGAGTCCAAAGGAAGTTGAACTATGACCTCTACTCCGTGAACATCACAGCAAAGCCTGTCCTACAAAGTGAGGTATAGGACTGAAACTGTCAAAATCACTCCCTTTTTCTGCCTAATGCAAGTTCTACTTTGAGTCTTTTTGAATGATTCAAATTCTACGTAAAAAGTATGCACTATATAGTGCACTTTATTGGACAGTGAGTTTTTGCCATATTGAATACTGCCTGTATGATTTATCAGCATTTGTCAATACGGATGCAATTCAGGCAATTACTGCAAAATAGGTAACAAAGGCAGATACAGAAATGAGTCATATAAATTTGAATACCTAATAGAATATGTGTTAGCTTTAACATAAGAGGTCTAATAATGACCATTTTGTTTGGCAATAGAGGATTACTTATAGAGGTTATCTAAATACTGCTCGCTGAATTTGTTAGTCACAGACAGTGACGTTTTCTGCTGGGCATTGTAAGTTAGTGCAAGGTGAAATAAATTATTAAAGCACAGAAAAAAACCCTGTTGAAATACTGGAAATACTAATCTTTGTTTTGCTCTCAGATAGAGAAGCTCTTGTACTGCACTTTGTATACCTACTATATACTGTGAAACAAAGTATACTGACAGGAAAGCACAGTAGCAGCAATGTACATTGTACATTTTAAAGAAAAGTTGTTTCTACCTGCAATATACAGTATACATTTACAAGTGGTGGAAAATAACATACATGAGTACCATTTTGAGGTACTTGTACTTTAATATTTCCATTTTCAGGTACTTTACATAATACTTCATTGCATTTATCTAAGAGCACACTTGGGGAGTAACGGCTTACATGTAATTTAATCCATTACAGTTACAGAAAAAAGACATAAGAGCTAGAGCTATAGCAACTAGTAACTTTTCAAATTAAGATTGTATACAAAAAACATGATAATATTATAATTAGAGAAGATAAAGTTCTCTAATTATAACCAGTGGTTCCAAACCTTTTCTGGCTTATGGCTTACAAAAAACTGTTTATGAGTTGTTTGCAGTTCCACCAAAAAGAGATTTCTCCTCCAAACCTTTCAGATGGTTTTATTTAAAACTGTTCAAAACTTAACACAAAAAAGAAAAGAAAAGTCCAAAATATGAATAAAAATACGTGTATCCACAGTGTGTCTTTCTTCTTTTCAACAAAATTACTCACATTGAATCGAATTTATTTTGTTACCCACCACTGGGGGGACCCCTACATTACCCATATGTTAAAAATTATCTTAACCACCTTAAAAAATGTATATCTACGGAGCCCCCCTGGTGACATTGGATTAAAAAAAAATAACGCGTGGCCACGAGATAATTCACCTTCAGTAGCGGGTGTTTATCCATAATGGAGCCTGTCAGTTGATGCTGTTTATTATTCATGAATAAATGTAATTATAGTCTGCTTTTGTATTCAAGAGTAGCTTTGTTATTATTGTCATGGCAAGTGTAATGTCAATAATAATGCTATGACGGGCTGGAGGAGCTTACGTCTAAGTGAAGCCGGACATGTCACTGTTGGTAATGCTAAATGCAGTCCCTCCAGAAAAACGCGATTATGCGATCGCATAATTCAACGCATAATCAGCCAAAGTCCGCACATTTATGCGGCGGCCGCATTTTTTCAAAGACGCCGCACTTTCGCCGCATAAATCGCAGATTTCCGCGCAAAATGCGCGAAATATGCGGGGCTTACATGATTTCATAATCTCGGCATTTTGCAAAAAAGTCACATATGTTTTCGCAGAAAGTTGAAAAATTTTGCATTTACTTCTATTTCCAAAGCAGAATATTACATTTGGTGGTATGGCTCTGTTCTGGGACCTCCTTGCCCTTCCACGTGTCTACATGGAAAACCTTAAGGCAGGGAGAGCACACCTTGCTGGGGTGGAGGTGGGATGCAAAACTGCTTGCAGAGGACAGGCTAAAAGCCTTAAATAGGGCGCCATGAATGATATTTGCCTAATTGGACTTGAGGGAATCAGCTGACTGTGTATAGTTTTCCCAATAGGAAGCTTAGGAGTCAGGAATCAGCTGAGCCATCAGCTGATGTGTGTTTACACTAGCTGTGATCATATGATATAGCTGGAACTGAGAGCTGAGCTTGACTTTGTGGCCTTCCTAAACTAACGCTATGCTTTTTAGCTCGCAGAACATGGAAGTTGCTTCTCCAGTGCTGCCTCGATTGGCTAGTTTGTTTGTCTTATTGTGACTTTGGTGAAAGTCACATAATATTTATTTGACTTCAGTAGAATTGTGAATGAAGGACTTTAACTTGTAGCCTAATGTGTATTTTTATAATGTGGCACTGGCATTTCTTCTTTAAAAAGCATCTGTGTACTTCTGCAAGTGGATTTTGCATCAAGAAAGTTTCCCCAATACTTTATCTGATCCAAAGCTGACTCCATGAAAGAAAATTTCACTCATGAATGTCACTCAACCCTTCATACAATTTATATGAATTCACCAGATGGAAAGCAAATTTTTTATCAGACTACAGAATATTTTTGTCTTTTGAGATGGTCTCTGTGTCAAATGAGGCAATCATGGTGTCATGAATTATTACCGTGATTAGCTGAGAGACATGGTTGGTTAGTGACTTGAAAGGCAAAGAACAAAAGAGCAAAACCTGTGATTCACTCTGACCAAACTATGTGAAACCAAACCAGACAAGATTTCTTCCTCTCTTACTAACTGTGGTGCTGCTGAGCCACAGTGTGATCTTTTTAATCTTTCTTCCTGAAAATTGTCTAGCTATCTCTGATAGCCATCCAAGATTATAATACAAAGTATAACTGTCCTGGATCAGGGCTCTGTTTCCTCACCCCATTACCTCACTTCCTCCCTCTTTTTCCTCTTCCTTCCTTTCCTTCTCCCTCCCATCCTTCTCGATCATCATCCTAGCAGACTGCGTGTCTCAGACGTTTTGTCGTCCCACAGAAGTCTGTCAGTGACAAATCACCCTCATCAAGGATAATCTAAGGTATTCATTATGAGCTTCCTCCCAGTTCGAAGTGTCCGTCTGCCATGTTGTGGCAAACGAGAAGGGCAGGGAAGTTGGGACATGGAGTGGGGGTCAAGAAATCTGTTGCCACGTGGACCTCTGGGTTACACCAATTATTAAACGACAAGCACATACATATGAACCAACTCCAGGTACGCTTTCTAATTGTGAAAATAACATCTAATTATATCAAATAACAATAAAACCGGTTTTACTATCAAACCGGTTTTATTGTGGAAAGATTTACCAAAAAATTACTTGCTATACTAAAACATGACATCCCCTTAAAATTTGTACAGTGTTATATGCTGTAACCAATTGATATTCTCAGTTATCATAAATGTTGGGACCAATTGGAGACAGGTGGTCTAATCAGCTCAGGTGTTTCACATTTTACTAATTAAGCATGCACAAACAAGCTGTGATGTCTTGGCTTGGATTTAGTCATTGGAGTTGTCTTCTTTAGTTAAATGGTATACACTAAGATGACAACAAGAGAGCTGTCTTTGATGGGAAAGCAAGTCATTTTGAAGATTATGTTTCAATTCCAATTACTTTGTAGAACAGTTGGACTTTAAAAAATCAATTATATTGAACGTCATGAAAATGAAAGAGCTGCTGGGAGTACAATCAGCAATGTCCAGGAATCCAAGGAAGATGGCAGCAATTGATGAAAGAAAAACATTACAGCTGTGAACAAAAAATAGAATCAGCCAAAGAAATCAGTCTCCAGATTCCAAGGGTGAAGCAGTCATAATTCATCGCTAGAAGAGGATTAATAAGAAGAAGTACAAAGATGCAACGCAGGATGCAGGCCTTTCATCAGCAGCAAGAACAGAACCATACAAAGAAAGACACAAACAGCAGAACACACATCTTCTCACCTGTGAAGCATCTGGGAGGCAGCATCATGATTGCAGCATGCATGGCTGACTCTGGACCTGGCTCAGTGGATTCCACTGATGTTACTGATAATGGCAGCCAAATGAACTCTGAAGCATACAGACAGATCTTGTCTGCTCTGTCACATGTAATTAAGGAGTCCATTGGGAAGAAAAGGTGGGAAATGTGGGCCAAGTCAATTTGATCATTTAAAGACGCATGTCGTGTTTCTGTGGAGCCTCTTTTTCTACAAATAATCAGAGCAAATGTTTGGTCAGACAATAAATACCCCTCAGTAAAATGGCATTAGGAGAGAAATGTAATGTAATTTGTATGGATTGTATAAACCTTCTAATCTGTTGTTATGTCCGGGGGGGGGAGCTTGGGGATAGTGACTACTCACTGCTGGCCAGCTAACCCCTACCTTGCTAGCTAGCCCAGCTGGACTAGCACTGGTTACAACAACTCCTGGACACAGACTCTTGTCTCATTCTTTTTTTGTGGAACAGTTTTTAATGTGATAGGGGACTTAACAGTGAATGATGCAGCACAATAAGCTATGATGGCATCCTCCATTTTAGATTGTCCATTCCCTCAGAGCTCCGCACTGTCACTGTCTTGCTATTGGTCAATGGCGCAAATTCATCAAAGTTAACCACTGTTGAGCTAAACACGGAAAAATGCAGATTAATTCCTAATCCTCTGATCACTGCTGATTCAATGGAATACAATTATTTTACTAACAAAAATGACTAATTTAAGGTGAAAAAAAATTGCTTCTTGGAGCCAAGCACAGAGGTTATGTAAGAGCAACATGACAAGGAGTTGTTGTGTGGTAAACTGCACAAATCTCAATTGGTGGGTGTGAAATGTCCATTATCTGAAGAGGGAAACATTCTTCCCAGCACACAGTACATAATTACAAGCACTCAGTGATTTATGAGCAAGCGGGCTCTGTTTAGTATACACACTGGGCTTCTCGGCTAGGTGCATAGCTACAGCTATACTGTGTTCAGACAATGCTTGGCGACTTGGAAGTACTGTATCTCATACTTGTTCACAAGCACAGACGACACAGGAGGCATATGGGCCTCTAAGCCAAAGGGGCCTCTGCTGTTTGGTTTTTCACATAACAGCAGCGTACACACAGGCATGAAAGACTCCTGCTGACAAACTCCTGTCTCCAAAAAAAGACTCAAGTAACCACTGAGTCCTAATTAGAAGCTCATTTTTTCTGACCCAGTGCATTGTTAAATATGCACTGGCAAAACAACAAAGTTTCAGTCATAAAATCTGTTTTAAGCTGGCAGCACGAAGAAAGAACTAAAGATGACTCAGGCGCAGGTGCTGGTGCTAGGATCAGTGATTTCCTGATCAATAAGCATATACAGAGCTATATAGAGTTGTAGGTCTTTGTAGAAGCTGCAATTTAGTCATAGCTACATTCAGTTTAGATAGAGATAGCAGAGTGATTGGTGTAGAAGGAAAATGCAGCATTGTGCAGCCAGTAAATAAGCATATTAATCTTTGCTTCATTGTTTAGTCATTATTTAAAACGTTGCATCTGTTACAAACAATCCTCTTTCTGTATAACACGCACAGGTGGAATTTTCAGTTCAGCTGCATTGGAAAACCAACCAGAGACTTTTAATAATGATAACTGTTGCTCATGATGGATCATGATGGGTTAAGGACATCCCCATAATAATGACAAGGATAAAGAACAATAACAAGTCAGTCATATTATCCAGTAGCTACCGGCTGTACAGCTGGCTCCATTTATGCTTGCTTAGCTCAACACACTACATCATCTATTATATCACAATATTCATTTACAAATGATTAATATTGTGAGCTTTCAAACTGCAACTATAGAGGGCCAGAGTCCACCCCCCTCCCCATAACCCATAACAAAGTGTAGTTTCTCATAGTAGGTTTTTTAATTGGTCTGTCTGGGATTTTCTTTCCACATTCTAAACTAAATAGGTATCTAAATGTACTACTGTACTGGCATATGGGAGTTATATCTATTGTAGTGGAGTGGGACTTTGGCTCGCTAGTAATAACAATTTATGGATGTACAGTTGCATATGAGTTTTATAAAAGATTATCTGCGCAGCTAAATACTACTTGCTCCCTCCATCCCTGCATATTTAAAAGATGCAGCAGTCAGACTTTCCGTGTCCACGCTGGAAGCACAGTGTCCACTGGAACTTTTACAGTCACTAGATGCATATTCATGGACCTTTGTAAAAGTTCCTGTGTGGTAGTAGTACCTGTAATATCAAAAATGTCCCTGTGCTCTTCTCACTAGTACAGCAACAATAACGATGTGAGCATCTACACTGGCGAACGACAATGTGTAAATAGTGGCCACAGGCCAGAACTGGAGCTCGGTGAGCAGAGAATGTAACCAGACTCAGGAGCTTCTATGGACATAATGATGGCAGAGGTAAAGAGATCAAAGAGGATGTTGACGGAGGAAGCTAAGAAGAGAAAAGGAGAGCGAAGCCCCCAGAAAAGAGTATGTCCGACTGGGTTTTAGTCGTTGGAGCTTTGTGACATAAAAGGCTGCAGACAGACAGTGAGCTGGCCTTGTTGCTGTTGGACGAGTAAGTAATATTAGCTGCTTGCTATGTCATGTGTTGTTGCACTTGTTTGGCCGTGTAAGCAACACTGTCAACTGGCTAGTTTTTGATCATAAGTAATGTGATCGTAACAAATGCAAGTGTGCAGCAGCTATCTATATGTAAGACAGCAGTATTGCAACTGGGGGCACCAAATTGCAAAAAATAACAACTCTTACATAGCTTTAAATAGAGAGAGGTGGCTTGCTTATTCACTCTGGAATATGCAATGTTATAAAGTATTTGGACGTTTTCAGGGTCTTTTATAGTGTTTATTTATAATATTGACCATTATTTATTTATATATATAATAGATGAGTGAGTCAAATGTTTGGTAATGAGCTGTCATGTTTATTCTAAGTGCAGTAACGTAATTTTCACCTAAATGCAAATACCTCGCATTTGCTACTTTGCTACAGTATATATTAATCCCACTTCATTGAATTTCTATTCCCACTCTTTCAGATCCAAAATAATCATATTGACTTGTATTGTCTAATTCACATATACCTACATTTCTGGACACAATTTCAAGTACCCATTTTCAGCTTTATTAAACATCCAACATCAATTTATGACAGCTGGGCTCAGTATTTTCCAGTGCATTCATTCTATTATTTTGCAATAGGTTTTTTTTTATTAAGAACTATGAATGGGGACATAGACAGAGAGAGTGAGAGACTGACAGACAGACAGCGAGAGAGAACAATATGGCATTTGTGGGGGCCCATCGTGTTTCCTGAAACCTTGATAAAGTGTGAAGCTTGGCGTTTCGATACGGCCGTTAATTAGCTCTCTCTCCCTTGTGGGGTCCGCCTGATTGAGCGACTAATGGTTTGCTTTAAAGTGCTGAATGAACAACTGTGTGTGTGCGTGTATCAAATGAGTGTGTGCATGCGTTTCAAAGTGCTTTGTTTGTTTTTTGATTGGCTAATTTCCTAATGTGTGTGTATGTGCTGATGAGAGTCTATCTGTGTGAGTATGGAGTCTGTACTGTGCCATGTCAGCATTTCTAGACACTTGACTAAGGTTGTTTCTCTGAGGTTGTGATGGCAGGGGATTGGCACAGTACACCTTGAGTGAAATAATCCTGTGTTTTCATTTAATTGCTTGGAACTGGATTAGTTGAGAATTTTCAGAGGTGGGAGTTGGGCCTGGCTCGCCATTCCATTCATGAGCACACAGTGATGGCCCCTTAGATTAGGTCTGTAAATCTGCCACAGGTAGTGCTAACACAGCTGATGTCCTTTTTGTCATATTCTTTGCACTTGACTCATGTTTGATCTGCTTTATAGAATGCATGTATTTGTATTATGTAATCTTCCATTATTGTACCAACATCTAACTAAATGGATACAGGGCTTTTTGCTTTTGTACTGCAGAAACTCTGTAGTGAAATTATCTGCAGTATATCGCATGTCCTTCTGATGCACTCTGAGGAACTTCAAAGATGTCAAGACATATTACCTTTAGGCAAGTCCCCTAACACCATTACTCTATCTCCCCATGATCAAATAATACTGTTGTTTTAAAGGGATTATTAAAGAGATTTCTATTATCATGTTAATGAGCAGAATATTGCTTTGCATATAGTACAGTATATGCACATGTAGATATTCCCCGTACATAAGAAACTGATTGCAATCTGTTTAATCACTTGAGAAAAGTAAAAATTTCAAAGGTAATTTATGTGTCAACAGAATTTCCCCCGATTTATAACATTAATCATTCTGTTCCTGATAATTATGCTTTTTAAGTTTAAGTTTGTTGTGTGACAAAATCATCCTGAGTAAAGGTCCACTTACTGTTTTTTTGGAGCTATGATCTATTTATTCATTATCTTATTTCAACAAAAAAATTAACAATACAAACATTATATTTACTGCAACAAAATTGTTGACTCCCCATGTTTAGTCTATGGTTGTAATACAGTTTACTCATACATTTTTATGACAGAACATCTTATTGTCAATATGTCATATCACAATATGGCTGGTTAGCTGGCTAGTTACATATGATAGCTGCAAAACGCTATCTAATTACAAAGCTAATGATTGATGTAGATTAGACTTAAGTTATATATATCTTTATATTTATATTTGTCACTTTTATCTTTTAACCATCAAAAGTTAGTTGTATTTTCATCATAGACGAGCCATAGTTTTTTTTAAGTACAGGGAGTTGACAGAGGTTCCAAAAGGGGGCGGGACTTAGGAATCTTCAAAATAACTAAAAGTATCATTGTGCAGAATCAGGAATTTCACATGTTTAAATCACAACAGGATATCTTCTAGCTTCCAGACATGAGTTCTCTGTATTAATATTGTGATGGCATAAGTTTTCTCCTCAGACAAGCCTTCCATTAAGCTGTCCTCTGCTTTTAAAGGGGATGACAGGAGCTGATGTGATTGGACATTATTGAAGCCCGCTCTGACTCCACACGTCAATACTGAATCTTTTCTCTTGATAATGAATTCATCATCTTCTCCACATTGCTGCACCAGGATTGTGCTAGCCTCTCTGCTCTCTAGAAATTAGTTGGTCACACTCACATGCTCGAGCAATTGCTCTCATGCTGAATTTGAGGAAACTAGATGCCTCAGAGTCCTTGGGTACATTGTGAAAGGACGCTCTTCTTCAGCTCTTACACAGTCACAAAGAGCTCCTCTGTAATAGGTAGAGCAAGGCTTCACACTTAACTTCCCTCCATCTCTCTCTCTCTCACTGTCTCTTAACCTGCCTTACACTCTGCCTTTCAACTCCCTCACTTAACCTCCCTCTATTCTCTCTTAACCTGTCTCTCTTAACACCTCTCACTGTCTCTATTAGCCTTGTTCTCACTGAAACCACTGCTACCTCTCTGTCTCTCCTGCCGTCTTTTTCTTTTGTGCTTCCATACTTCTCTCTTTACTTCCTTCCGCCTCATCACATAAATGTTGAAACAGAGAAGCTTTGCTGGAGTCTACGCCATGGCAGCAGAGCTGGGCATTTGGTTTCTGTCCTCTGGGTTTTTCCTTCTGTCTCATTCTATCTATTTTTCTGTCTCTTTCTGGGCTCTTCCTGAAATAAAAAAAGTCCTTTTATTCCGTCAACTGGAGACAGACGTTTGGTCTTCATCACCCCACTCTCTCCTCACGTACATCAGCATCATTGTCTGTCTCCCTTGCATTATGTCTGTTTCACCTTCCCAGCATCCTCTCTCCATCAAACCAACGACTGTTCCTTTTTACCTCTGGGTTCATCAGTTTCATTCAATTATTTCCTGACTGTTTTCATCGCCTCTTCCTTAGTAGTCCTTTCCTCTTCCTGCCATCTGTGGCCTCACTCTCCTCTTACTCTTTTGGATCACTATTTCTAGTCATAGTGTTTCATTTTAGTACATGTGGAAATTATGAGAGAAAGTTGTGAAAGTTTGGCAGTCAAAAGGACACTGCACTGTTTTTTCATCATTAACAACTGGGTTTACTGTTACTGCTTGTGAGAAGAAATCCTTTCTCAAGCATGCTTCTCAATAGTAAATTCTAAAATCTTTAGTTTTCTATGATAGTGAATAGTTATGTTGGGCATCTGGAAATTTTAGGTAATTATCTTATTTGGTGAGATTAGGAAGATTGATACCACTCTCATATCTCAGTATGTCATAGTTGGCGGTATGACCATGATCTGAGACCTCCCTGCCCTTCAGTGTGCATACGTGGAAACAAGGAGAGTGGCAGCAAAGATTTACCATGGGACACAAAACAGAGCCGGCATCAATGGCAACAGAAATGACATTAGATCAGATACAGCATAAAAGGTTCAGCTGGGGTGCAAAGCAGCTTGCAGAGGAAGCAGCAAGGGTTGGCAGGCAAAAGCAGCATAAATATGGCGCCCTGTATGATATTCGCCCTGTATATTTGTTTACGATCAGCTGATGTAGCTTGGCTTGTGAGCTGAGTTTGACTTTGTGGCCTCCCTGAACTAATGTTGTGCTCAATTTTGTGACATGCAGTTTATATCTTTTATTCATTTTTTGTGTGATGATTGGGTGTGATAAAAACTCTTTTCGGGCCAGTGTTGCATTATGGGAAGTCTAGACTCCAGCACTTTTAGAACTTTAACCATCTCAGCTTGCTCTCTGCTGCATCAGTTTTGTCCATTATTTTTTTTAAATGACTTAAAAGTCCAAAAACCTTTACATTTCTGTACTGGCACTTTACATTTCTTAGACAGATTTGTTTTTTGTATAACAGAGTGTTTCACTTTCAAACAATGCAACCATCCAAATGTAACGACTTGTGTACTGTAGAATTTATTCAGCCATTGAAGCCACAGATATAGATTTCTGGCGGTATACACAAGCTTAATGAAATTACTTTTATTGTAATGCTGTCATTTACTCTATTGTTGCCTTATAAAATACTCCAGTGCTTACCTTTATGGCATACTGTGATCATGATTCACTGATCATACACTCAAGCCATGTTACCTTCTAGGACTTTTATTTACCTGCTACCCTTGAGAAAATGTAATTATTTGCTTTCCTTTTCCACTATCAATCATTTTGTGAGAGTAGCTGTCACTTTTTTTTCAAAATGGTGGACATCTTATTTGAAATGAAGCCCATCACTGCCTTTCAACCCAGACAGGCTTATCATTCCTTTTCTTCCCCCCCTTGTTTATTTTCTTTTCCTCCTCTTCCTCTCTGTCCACTCTGGGCCCTCTGGGCCCTCTGGGCTGGTCTATCGGCTTGTCAGGCAGCCAGGATCCGACATGTCCGTCAGGGCTGAGTCAGCCTGCCACTCATTCACTCGCTCAGTCACTCAGTCAGTCAGTCTTCCCTTCAGTTTCAACTCTGTAGAGGTAAACATCAGCAGGGGGGATGCATGGAAAAACATTTCCCTTTTAGCCACTGCTCACAAATGAGCATATTAGTATTCCACACAGCGAGGCACTTTCCAGCCCTCTCTAATCGCTCGGCATCGCGCAGCTTCCAACCAATGCAGAAAATCAATGACATCATAGCCACATAATTGCATGTTACCAGCAGAGGCACGAGACTCCAGTGCCTTTGTGCATGCTTGTGTGCAAGAGAGGGTGGGAGTACTCTTGTGTACGTGCATTTGTGCTCAAATACTTATACACCAGCATATGTTCATTATGTGTGTAAAACAGTGGAGATCATGGGATTCACCCCCCAAGCATTTTGAGTGATACTTGCAGCCTGCATGCATGGCTCTCTGGTGAATACTAGTGCGCTGCTGAATGGCTGTAAAGGTAGCGGAGAATGGAGTACATTCTCACCCGCTTGGTCTCCAGGGTTTCTTAATATCTGCGGGCGAACACTGCACCATCTGCACTGCTCAGAACACAGAGGGGGAGGTGGAGGGTGGGAGGAGAGAGAGAGAGAACATTCTCATGGAGAGATAGTGGCATTAGCTGCAATGCTGAGCAGTGACCTGCCACTCTGTTTCCAATTTCAAATTCAAATGCAGAACTCATCCTTGGGGAACCTCACCTTTCCTCCCCCTTCTTTGTCTCTCTTTCTTCTCTCTCTCTCACTCTCTCTCTCTCTCTCTCTCTTCTTGGCTGTCTTCTTTTCGCTCCCTCTCGCCTTTCCATCTCATCCTGTCCTGCTCTCAATTCGCTTTTTCAATTTCGAAATGCTTTGAAGCCAACGCCAGCCGCGAGATCCCCCCCCGAGACTGAACTCTGGGACTCCTTACCTTTTTTTTCTCCTCTCTATATTTCTCCTTACTGTGTCATCAATCCTCCACCTTCCCCCCACCTGGCCCTGCCTATCTCGCTCCATTTCTTTTTGTACTGGATGTATTGTTCTTGCTTGAAAAACTGGTTTCTGGACAAGGGTGAAGTAAATCTTTTGTGACCCGCTATTCCCTGCTGGGCCTCCCCCCCCCCCCCCGCTTTGACTTCTTTAGTTAAGCCTTTCTCTGCCGACACAAGCACCAAGCTGTAACACGATACAGATGGAATATAGTATAAACACAAAAGCTCCCCTAAAAGAGAAAGGCACTCCGATCCCCGTCCTCCCCCATCTCCGTGTTCTTGCCTAGCTGCACCCTCTCCTCATCCTTTCTTCTTAAACAACCGGGTATTTGTTTCAGCTGCTTTGTAGTTTCCTCTAGGTTGAGTCACTGACTGGAGAGAGAGTGTTTGTGAGGTCTACATGTCCTTGCTCACTGTGCTAAGAAAATTTCTTGGTTGTTCAAGCTGCAATTATCTCTATTTGTTTTTGTTTTTTTGCAATTGCTAGCAACAGTTTTTTTTTTCAATTCAGAGTCCT
>NW_023339718.1:23068783-23069752 GCF_004916995.1 Morone saxatilis
CGCCCATGCCCAAAACCGCTATTGGGAAAGAGTATAATTCATGGTGGCGTTTAACACAGAGGAAGACCACAAGCTGCTGTCTGAGATAAGACCCACCATAGTAGTTCTTATCTTATCGCAGTGACCATGTTATATATTTCGACTAAACAGGTACAGCATTATGTTTTCTGTTCTGTAAGAACGTTTTTAAAGAAACAGTGGTGGTATGATCAGGCGAAAGAATAATACATTCAGTGGCATAATACAGGATAGTGACAATGTTTGTTTGAGATGTGTGCAGGTAATAAAATCCCCCCTCGCCTGACTGATCTACTAATGACTTCCCATCCAAAATACCACGCCTATCCGCTTTAATCCACAAATTGGATGGGTGCCTACCTTCCTATGGTCACCTTCAACAAACCTAATGTCAGACATCTATACCCGGATTAGTTTTTAAAGCTGTACAAGGTGAAAGATTTAGAAAAAAATAGTGATAAAAATATAAATAAATGTCCTCATTTGGTAGCCAGAGAAGCTGGATAATGTGTCAGAATCTAAAAACAAGACAGTCTACAGCCATGCTACTGTAGGCTGTATTTCGGCAGGGCAGGGCTTTTAGCTAGATGGTAATATGCAGGTGTTTAGCAGGTATTATGTTTACTATGTTTGCCATCTCAGTTTAGCGTATCAAGTGGAAACCCATCCAGTTTGACACAGGGGGCATGGTTGTAAAGTCTGTAAATGTTAGCATGAATGTTTAGCAGGTTTTCACAGTTGATTTTGCATCCTGTCAGTATGTGCTGTTATGTTCTCTAAATGCGTGGTGGAGAGCAGTTGTTTTATTTGTCCTGAACATGCCACTGTCAAGCTGATTTTTCACAAACACTTGTTACACTAATCAGACACTCAAAGGTCAATGCCCTTAATGAAGCTATAAAATAATCTTGTGAAGCAGAGAGCGCACATTAATCTGCAGCCTATTCAAAA
>NW_023339718.1:23069826-23070371 GCF_004916995.1 Morone saxatilis
GAGAGACAGATAGAGCGTGAGCACAAGAGAGAAACAGAAAGGTCATATGTGTGGGTAAGCAAGCCATGGAGAGTGAGTGTAGGCTCAGCAGAGAAGGAATCTGAAACTTTATCTAGTAATTATGTAATGAAATTCTGTGTAATTCTGTGGTTTTGGAGAACTGTCTTCGGTCTTAACTGCAGATTGCAGTCTCTAACCTGCAACGGCAATGGGTTCAACGCAGGTTCAAACATGTAGGAAGACTATGGGTATAACTTGTATACTTTCAGCACTTGTGAAAGAATATTGGTCATTACAGTTATTGATATGCTATGCTGAATATGGAGCTGAAACTACACTCACTCACACTTGAGCCTGAAATTTCACCATGATTAAATCCATTTCCTTTCATCCATTCATGTTCCCATATAAGCTGCTTGCCACTACTTCCACTACTTGTACTACCATACTTTATACATTACTATTTGGTAAGGGAACCCCTTAACAATATATCATTTTAAAAACTCAATACAGGTTTTCTGTGTAAAATCTTAATCTGAAAACTA
>NW_023339718.1:23070477-23074474 GCF_004916995.1 Morone saxatilis
ACTTAGTTACTTTCCACCACTGATCAATGAGTTATATAAAACACTAGTATTCAGCCATCTTGTCCCCATTTTTGTAACTTAATCTTTAATTTGTTGCATATTATGTATCCCCTTTTATATGTGTGGTCTAACTTGTTGGACTTTCCCATCCTGTGTCGCATGATGTGTAACCTTTGAATCACACACCGTCCATCTTTAGCTTCTACCTGCATTCAAGTATCACTAACTCCCTTAATTTGTGTATCCCATGTGGTTGTGTGTATCCCCTTCGTCACACTCTGTTGGCTGCATGTCCATTCCATTCTGCAGCCAGTCAGTGGATGAGAGCAACAGGGCGAGCACCCCTCCCATGTGTTGGGGTAATTGTGTTTTTGTATAAGCTGTCCGGCTGCATTACAGTAGCAAGGACCCAGTGTCTCCCCTGCTCTCATCACCCGGGCTACTGGGCCTCTACATAGTTGGCAGCAAACACTACTTCCATCCAGCCATCCTCATGAGCTGGAGCTGAAATTACCTCAGGTGCAACCAGGAGATCAGAGATATTCTCACGAGTATGTTGCTTTATTGAGAGTCCATAATTTAGCAGAGAAGTAAAGCTGGAGTGGAGGGGAAAAAGACGGAGGTGGAGGTTGGTTGAATGATTAAATCATGATAGGGTGGGTGTTATGTCTTCTTGTGCTGCTGCACAGACGTGACAGATAGAGAAGGCAGGGAGGTGGCAGACAGACAGATTGAATACAAGGACAGCCAGATATGCAAGCAGACAGACAAACAGAGGTAGTGAGTAAGACAGATAGGCAGAAAACAAAGAGGAAGGAAGATGAAGGAAAGTGAGAGAAAGATGAACCAAGATCAACACAGAGACAGAGTCAGAAGAAAAATGGCAGTCAGAGACAGGGACTTGAAAAAGTGTATGATAGACAGGCAGACAGACAGGCAGACAAAGGAGCTAATCTAATGCACTTCCATCCAGTGGGCCTTGTGTGAGAATGTGCTGATATAGGGCTTAGCTGGAGGAGGATTTTCTCCCTTTAGTTTGGCTTTTCTGCTAAGTAGCATTGTGATACAATCAGCCACTGTACAGACGGTCTGTGCGTACATATGGAATTCCATTAACCTTTTTGGCTCTGTTGGTTAAATGTCAGCATGGTGCATGAAATTGAATTGGTCATTGATTCAGAAGCAGGACGATTCTCCCACTCAGTTGGAGACAAGTACAATACAGCCGGATTGAATCTGTGTGTTCCTTCCTGGTAACAAACTACAGCGTAAATAAGAATGCTGCGGGGAGCAGGACGTCTGTGAAGACAGCTGTGATGTGTCTTCTCTACAAAGACAAACAAAGTTTACTCAGCTTTCCAAAAAGGAAGTGTGCCGTCTTTTTAGCTGATAATATTGTCAATCACTTGAAATCAGACTATTCCATAATTAGTGCAGTGGTGTGAAATGCTGTATGAAGCACAATAAAAACACCCTCGGCTAATTACAAAACTTTTTTTTTTTTTTTTGCTGCTCTGGCCTTAGCTGGTCTGGTATGACCTTATTTTCTGTTTATGGTCCTGTGGTAACCTAATGATGTTTGAAACCTAATGAGGTAAAACTGAAATTAAATAAATTTAAAGTTTTTCTGTCTACAGCATACATATCTGCTCTGTAAATCACTTGTCCCATGATTGTGTACCCTAGTTTTGCATTGATTCGACTAAATACTGTTCCAATATCCATCTATGTAGATGGAGACCTTATTTTGAAACATCAAATCTTGCATAAAACAGTTATGTCAGTGTTGAATCATAGACAGAGCAGACAGTCACACTGAGCCAGACAGCAGGTTGCTACACACCACAGCAACCCAAATTAGCTTTTATGCTTATTTCACTGGGGAAAAGTGCACTGCTAATATCAGTTAGCAGGTACATAGCTAAATAGCTGCTCAGCTGCAACACATTAAACAGCATGTAAACATCCTTTAAATAAAAAAAACAGTAAATTAAACAACAAATACTTCAGTTGGACTTTAAAGCATGAGAGGAATGTAGGAAAATACACTAGCCGTGTTTCCATCTAAATGTATCATAAATTTAAAACATACAAATACGTTATTGGGAACACGGCTAATGTGTCATAAAATTTGTGCTTTGCCACAGCTGCTCAGGAAAGTTACATCTAATTTTTAATAATACATTTGTTTTATCATAAACAAAAAGATACTCTTCTAAGTGGAAAATAGCACACAAGTGCTTTTCTGGCAGGAGCACATTTTTGTTTATCTTCTTGGCTGTTCTGCTTCACAAAGGTCCCCCACTGGAAGTCATTGTGCACCTAATATTTCATTTTTTGCAACACTATCTCATCATAACACACCAAGACTGTGTTGTCAATAAGAGGTGACAGTTCATTTCAAGCTCTTTATTTATTTTCACACATGACAGATACTCTATCTGACAATTTGACAGTGACTCTTCAAATGTAATTGAGGAGTGTCTTCTAAAATTGAATATCCAGCTATTTGAAATGGCAATATACTGTATATCCATTTAAAACTATTTACTTACATATATATTGTATAGGATGGTAGGAATGAATAACATTTTAGACATGATGTCTGAACAAATTTAGTCATTATGACTAATCCACCCATCCATTATCTATAACCTCTTATTCTTTACAGGGTCACAGGGGTTGGAGCTGATCCCAGCAGACATTGGGCGAGAGGCGGGGTACATCCTAGACAGGTCGCCAGTTCATCACAGGGCTGACAGATAGAGACAAACAACCATTCATGCTCACATTCACACATATGGGTAATTTAGAGTCACCAATCAACCTAACCTGCATGTTGTTGGACTGTGGGGGGAAGCTGGAGGGAGCACCTCAGGGGACTCCCAGGCCCAGCAACAGCAGCCGGCCAGTGGGCTCAAACCTTTTGTAAGTGGATATAAACCTATAAATTAAAGCTGCGCTAATTAGTATTTATTTTTACATAGTTTTGTTTGACCACCAAACTGGAAGTCGTACATACTGTTTTATCTAGCAATATATTTTTCACAGCAAGGATAAAACAAAAATTATTTCCCCTTGAATTTTACAAAAACTAAATAATGAGATTCAGTCAAAACACTTGAACTAGTGATCCCAGTCGTAACTGAATTCTAAGCCAATTATGACTGCAGTTTACAGTAATAAAAAAAAAAATATAACAACCATATTTTGTGAAAGGGGGGTCAAACACATATTTTCCAGTTTGACATGGTACAGTTTGACTTTAAACTTTCAGCATTTTCATATCGACATTTGGCTGCTTCCCTGAATATATGCGCCCTACAGTCCTGCCAGATGCATAAACAAATCCTGACCTTTGTACTCATTTGTGGGAGTTCAATATTAATGGCAAGGAGGGGGGTGGTGGCTGAGAGGTGGCATGGGAGAGCTTTAGGAATATATAGGAGCTGAGATGCTAAAACAATGAGGAGCGGTAACAATCCTGCAGCTCACGAGGTCAGCGGATCAATGTGCGGGGATTACACGGTACGATGTGGATGTCGATAGGTCAAGAGACATACTCACTAATGAAGCTGAGTTATGACTCATTCATCTGGCTCCTGGCCACACACTCCGCTATCTGTTATTCCTTAGCACTTTCTTTCTTTCATTCATTTTTGTATTTATTCCAGTTGTTCTTTTTCTCCTTTCTCACATGCTTACTTGGGTGTGCTAAAGTTTTTCTACGGTCTCTTTATTTCTCATTTTTCTGCGTTCCTCTTTCTTCAGCTGTCTGTCACATTTCTTTATTCTCTCTCTTTTTTCTCCAGCTTTTATCCTAACACCCTTGCATCAGAGCCAGCCCGCCTACCATCATGCTCTCCCACTCCATACTCTTTGTTTTTACCCTATCTTCTTTCTCTCTCTCTTGCACCCTCTCTCAATGCTCTCAAGTTGCTCGTAACCTAATCTCAGGGTTATCCATTTCCTTCCTGCTAATACCCCCCCCCCCCCC
>NW_023339718.1:23074574-23081181 GCF_004916995.1 Morone saxatilis
CCCCCATTCCAGTCTAAGCATCTTCACAGTCCAATCTAAGAGCACAAACAGTCCATTTTTGCATCCACACTTTGCCATATCTGTGAAGATAAAGCCCCGTCATCTCAATATCACTGATCCCTACTGAAGGCTTATTCCTGACAACTGATGGAAAGAAAATGTCACTCCCAAAGATGAGACAAAATTCGAGCTATTTCTATCCAACTGCAACAAAGTTAAGAGGTTACTCTTGGAGATTGTTTTCCCTTACTAGCAGATTTCTGCCATGTTTCACAACAAGGTGACAGACTGCGGTATATCTTTATGTCTATACATCTCGAAAAGCTGAGACAATAAAATAGTGTGACAGGGCTGAAGCTCTGACGTTTTAGAGAGATGCAGTAATCTGTGTAATATGGGGCCAAATTGCAGCTTTTAGCACTGCTTTCATAACCACTCTCTTACCAGGCGCTTTCTACACTAAAACACTCTCTTTCATCAGCAAATGGTGAGTTTCTCTTGTTCTTAACCTTCTCTTTGCCTTTCCACTCAGCTGCATTATCAGGGTCTGCTCATATAAACACCTGCCAAGATGGTGACAGAGTGGCTGAAATGTGCCCGCTCTTTTCGTCATGACCCATTTGTGCAGCAGAATTTGTCTATGCTGCCGTGTGTGTGTGTGTTAGACCGAGTTTCAAGTTTATCTTACAAATTGTATGTGTGTTATACCAGAGCTCAATTTGCCTGTTAGTGCAAATGCATGCTATGAAGTGAATCAGACAACGAAAAAGGACAGGCAGAGAAAGAGATAAAGGGGGGTGGGGGGTTGGGGGGATGACATTTCCAGCTGAGTTTTAAGCTTTTGTTAAGACCATTAAAAGTGAACACAACTACAATACGCCATCCCTCAAACATTCAGCCCACATGCTGAATTTGTCTGACATCATAGCAGAAGAAAAAAAGGCATTTTTAAGGACAATAATATACAGACTTGTGACAAATGAAAAGAAAGAAACGTCTTTGTCTTGTGCCTTTTAAGGTGTTGGGCATAAACAAGCATCCAGAGCAGCTAAATTGTTCCTTTTCACAGAATATACCAGTCTTTGAAACTCTGCTAAAGGGATTAACACTATTCTTCCAGAAAATATTCCCCTATTTGGTGTTTTGATGGGAGAGCCCTATTTAACATGATAGGCTAAAATCTCTGCTTTTTCCCTTTATGCTACAATATGGCGGAGAGAGTAGAAGAATGGCAGAACCACAAATGAACTGAAAGGAGCTACGTCCATTTAAAATGTTAGTGAATGTTAACAGCCAGCCAGCTACCTCATACAATTATTTAATAAATGGCTTCTTTATGCAAGTGCAACGTCGCTAAAGACCTAATGTATGTAGGAATGTTTGAAAAACAGCCATATGTGAACATTCAGCTTGTATGCCTAAATGTATTAGCTAGCTCATCTAAAGAAGTTGATTTTAAACAGGGTAATATGAAAGGGATCACGAGGAGTGATGAATCTACAGAGAATCATCTGCCAATCAACCCCGTTTTCAGCCATAGTAGGTAACTGTTTTCTGCATCAAACACGAGACAGACACAGTTAGCAACAAGCTGGTGAACGTAGTGCCAGTGGTATATCCCCTTAGAGTTTAAAAAACATAGACAAAAGATGAGTTAAAGGTCCAGTGTGTAGGATTTAGTGGCATCTAGCAGTGTAGTTGCTTCATCCTCTCCTTCCAAGTGCAAAGGAGAAACTATGGTGGCCACAAAATGCAACAATTCCTATTTTCAGGTGATTATGCACACCTATGGACATTATATATTTTATTTCTGCCAATAGATCTTCCTAAATGTTACACACTACTGGACTTACATTCATCAGGTAGAGGGAAATGTATGCTAATGTTGCTCTATGAATCAGTATCAGATTTCAGTATCAGAAGTTATACATTATTACAAAGAGGGAATAAGCAAGTGTATTGCACATTGACCTGAGTATGGCACCTTAATCAAACTATTACACATTAACCAGAGACATTCTGAAGGCTTTGTTGGCAACTGTTTGCTAAAACATCTGCCATGTTGTGTTAACAAGTCGTTGCGCTGCCCCTGAGAAAAAAATAAATCAAGTAACACTGCTTGAACTTTATAAAAACACACCTAAAAGTCAAGGAATTATATGTTATAGTTATACAAAAACTCATGTCTTTTTTCTTTACCATCTGTTTCTCTTGCTCCTGTGTGGGGTTTACGATCCCTGTTAGCCTATGTGTTGTAAATCACAATGGCTACCATGTGAATAAAGTGAAGTTCACCTGCAGACCTTGAGATTCTCTTCCTTTAGTGACTTAATGCACAGCGCAGTGCTGTGAAGCCAGCATTAAGTCCTGCAGGCTCTCAGGAATCCCACTTATCCCACGGTTCAACACCTCACTTTCCTTTTACACTCACAAAGTTAATGTGCTGTAGATAAAATGAATAGATCCCTCATGCTTGACTAGAGAAGGGTGAGAGTTCCAGTTTCCAAAAACCTTTCGCATATTGTAGTCCAGAAGACGAGAAAAATCCCTTGAATCACAAAATGCAACTGAATATAGAAATTTAACTTCACAGGCACCAAGGTGACATCCAACATTACAAGGAGGAGTAGTCATCCTCTTATTAAAACTATACAATACATATATTTGTTTTAGGTAACTCTGACTTGTAATTTGAATCATGATTGGTTGCTCCTTTGACTCCAGGAAGATAAATTCTTTGACAAGAAACAACTTTTCTCAATTGATTCCTATCTCTGTAACACTTTATTTGCATGGTGCGCTTACAGATATTCTGATATTACACCACTGGCGTTACGTTTTGGTTTAGGCACAGAGAACATCTTGGTTAGGGTATGTTCCTGAATTGTCACAGATAATCTGTTAAACATCTACAGACCAAGTGTAATAGTGGAAGTGTAACAAATACTCTATCAAAAACTATCTATAGGCAGTGTGTGTTTCTGCTTGCCCTCTCAGACCTGTGGGACTGATGCTGGACAATGCACAATAGAGTGCTGACTTGATTTCCTATTACCGTGCTGGAGGAACTTTTTTGTCTGTGGATGGGCACTATAATGGAGTGTAATGAGAGAATTGAGGTGTTTGCGGAGGAGTAGTTCAGTGCAACAAGAGGGCCAATTTCTTCTCTCTAAATTTGTTTGTGTTTCCCCCAGAACCCGTTTCCTCTTTGTGTCAGCTCCTAATAGTGTCAACACATCAGGAGATAGCCAGGGAGTGCACTGGAGTTGGTGTTAGTGTGTGTATAGCAAATGCAGTTAGAGTGTATGTGTGCGTGAGAAAGAGAGCGTGCATGCAAATGTGTGTGCGTCGGTGTGTTACTTTGATTCTTATGGTCTCTCTGGTCTCTATCTGTTTCTGAGGTCTAACCATATTTTCTCATCTCCCCCTCTTTTCCCTGCTATCTCTCTCCTGTCCATCTCTCGTTCTCTCTCTCTCTCTGTCCTCCCACTGTCTCTCTCTCTCTGGCTCTCTCTCCGTCCCCTCCCTCCTGACTGCTCCTGAGGGGCTTCTCTGGGTGTATCTTTCCTGTTTTCCTCTCCCCTATCCAATGCAATTTTCTCTTTATCAACATTTGATTTCCACCGAGTGAGTTGTCCTCTGTACAGAGAGAGACAGGGGCAGGGTGAAAAAAAAAATGCAAGAAACACTGTTTATCTAACGTCCCCCTCCCCTCTTTCTGATCTTCAATTGCTCTTATCTCCCTCTACCTCTCCTCTCTTTCTCTTCCTCACCCCCCACTTTCTCTGTCACCCATACTCCCGCCAAATGAGGTTGTTACCAGATATGACCATCAGCTTGTATCACTTTCACACAGCGGCAGCCAACTCCAAACTATTTAGTTAGTGTTGTTACGTCTGCCGAGCTTTACAATCTAGCACGGCATGTATGCAGTTTACGTCACAGTGGCAGATTTACAGCAAACTGTTGATGTTCCACCAGAGGACAAACTTCTTTCTAGCCGACGACCGCCGATTTTGCCGGCTGTAATGACAGCTGTTGCTAGCTAGCTAATTAAGCTAACATTAGCTTTATGAGCTGGATGAAAGCGCTCTCTCCAGCTGACATTTTAATGTTTTGTGTAATGTAATGCCGGTGAAAGGGTCTTAAATGTGCACTTGATGGTTACACACACATAATGCTAAAAGCCTGAGGCTAAAAGCGGCAGGTCGCAGGCAAAAAGTCCGCTTCCTCACTATGATGATGTACAAAACATTGAAATAAACTGTTCCTGTATTGCAGTGTAGAGCAACTTAGCCCTGGTATTAAAAGCATGATCTTAAATATTTCCTCTAATATAATCCTGAATAGCTTACATACTTGGACAAGCGAAGGAAGATTTTTTGCTTTATTGACCGGGACTAAGGGCAGCTACAGAGCAGATTTCTGAAATGACAGGATGTGAATGATGTGAAAAAACAGGAAAAAGAGCAAAAATTTGCAAAAAGACTGAACAGAAGCAGCCATTGTAACAATAACACATAGGCCTACAGTGCATGCACTGTGTGTCCGGTATCAAGAGGACATCTATTAATAAACAAGAAAAAGAAAAACATTGTGGTTTCTCTTAATATTAGCCTTCGTTGTCATGGTTACAATAATAACCACTTGGTAAGAAATTATGCTCTTCAACGTTAAAGTCCGACGTTGTTTTGGGGTCTCTCAACTGACTTATGTTTCTTACATGACCTGGCCTGGAAGTGAATCCTGGGTTAGGTGACTGTAGGTAGTAGGTGGCTGGGCATGCAAGCGTTTGCAGTTTAATCGATACAGGCTTGACAGGCCGAGCCTCGTTATGGTTACTACGCTGTGATTGAACAATTACTGTTCAGGGGAGGGGTTTAGTGAAGAAGTCATTTGATCGCCTGCTTTGTTTTTCCTTCTGCTTTTTGTTCTCAAAGTCTATTACCATCCTTGATTGGCCTTTATGTGCTGAACCCCAATTTCCACACATCACGACACCACACACACACACTCACACACAGTGGCTGCAGATCATTGGCCCTCATTCTGTAAAAAATAAAGAGAAAATAAAATATCCCTCTCTCATTTTGCTCCCACGCCTAAAGACATCCATTGTGACAAATTCATAATTCAAAGTCCTTTTAATGATGTGATTAAAAAGTCATTTTGAGCTTCTATGATGAGTGTGTGATATGATGAGTCAGAGGACCACACAGGGAAACAAGGGTGGTGTGGTAGCAGGGGGTCTTAAAGCGTTATATTCTAACCAACCCAATTGTGGTCTTCCTCAATGAATGATAACTGCTTTTACAGCACTCACCACTCACACGGCACACACACACATACCACACAGAGGTGGAAAAAGCCAGGGCCAGCTTTATCAGGGACCAACCTCCGAACTGCCTCTGCATCTGGGCCTTATTAATGGAGCCGGCCGGCTCTGTCGGGCTCCATAATTTAGCTACTTGCCCACGGATCTGTCTGTCTCACAGACACACACCACACATTCATACACACACACACCACCACACACACACACACACACAGATACAGAAGAGACCACAGAAATACCACAGATGTAAAGAAACATACAGGGATTGATTGCTGCTTGGATAAGAATGCAACATACCCTTTTGGTACGCTTTTATACAAACAGAATCTCAGTGAGCGACGGTCGGAGGGTGTGAGAGGAAGCAAGGAATTTTCCCAAACTAAAAATGAGCTCTGTCCCCAGGTTTTGTCGCTTTTTCAACCCCTTGGGCCCAACTTAGCCACCACCACAGGCAATTCACATAGCGCACCACAGATAGCTTTGGCTTTAGCTGTGGAAATATAGACATTTTTATTTGTTTCTGTTCACTGTCTTGTGAATATTTAATCTGACACTTGCAACAGTAAATATTTGCTGTTGTTAAACTGTTTATTAAAGCTTGCACAGCAAACCCACATACACTAGATCGGGCTGTTGTTGGTATGAAGGGTTTTTACTAGAACTGGTTCAACCTGTTCCAAATTTAAGAGAATTAGGGGAAAAGGCTTGTTGTTATCTGCTAATCAATGCGAGGGTTTGAAGCTGGCTGCTCTTCTTGCCAATATTCACACTGAGCATTTAAAAGTGTACAACATACAGGGTGATTTGTGAAACTGTGCAATCACTTCACCATTATATGTGCAGGAAGAAAGTCTACATAACATTCCAAAAAGATACGGAAGACCACCAAAAATACATAAAACTGGATTTTATATTTACTTTATCACAAATGCCAGTGCCCACTTCAAGCCTGTCTATTGATAAACAGAATGCGGCTCAATCTCCATTAAAGCCGCTCTCCCAGAAAGACTTTGTTATAGCGTGAGCTGCGATGGATCTTGCCTCCAAATGCGGGGCAACAATCATCAATGCACCCTAAAGATCAAAGCTGCTTAGAGAGAAGCAACAAACGGGAGGAAGGGAGGGTGGAGGCTCATTAAGAGTTTAAGGCCTTCATAGGGCAAATTAGAAACTTTCTTCTGCGCCAAAATGTAGAGGGTGGAAGGAAGAAGAGAAAAAAAAGTGTGTTTTAAATGTGGTGTGTGTGCATTAGGGGGGGGGGGGCGGGGGTTC
>NW_023339718.1:23081281-23086333 GCF_004916995.1 Morone saxatilis
AGTAGTAGTAGTAGTAGTAGTAGTAGTAGTAGTAGTTGTAGTAGTAGTAGTAGTAGTAGTAGTAGTAGTAGTAGTAGTAGTAATAGTCCAATGAGGCGTATTGAGAGAGCAGAGGATGATGGGAACTTGTTTACCTTTGACTCCTTGTGTGCCTGTAAAACCTGGAGGACCTCTGAACCCCGTCATCCCTCTTTGTCCAGGGCTACCTGGAGTACCTGAAGGGACACAGATCTGTTATCTTTACTGCTAGTGATCAGTAATAATAATGATCCCTAAATCTGTCAGCAATAGTTGACCATAGGCTCTTATTATATTTCTATGTACTGTAACAACTGTAACAATGATTCTAATATATTACATATATTACAGATTACTGTGTGATTATCTGTTGCTATCTTTAGAACTGCAGTATTAGGAGTATTATGGCTCTCTGTGTGTTACCTGGCAGTCCGCGGTCTCCTCTGTCTCCCTTGGGCCCCTTGCTGCTCTGGCAGTATGTGCAGAGACAGAACCAGGGGATCTGGTCTGCAGGTAGGGGGACCGGTGCCTGCAGCAGCGTCTGGCAGTACGCCTCCAGGGCCCCTGCCGGCGCTTCCGTTACGTTGACTACGTCAGGGTAAAAACTGCTTCCGGGGCCGTACACGGGTGGGTAGGGGGGCATCGGAGGAGTGCTGAAGGGGGGCTCCCAGCCTTCCTCGGAGATAGGTGCAGGCGTCGCCGTGACGATGGGGAGGGGAACCGCCATCAGCAGTAAGTGAAGAATGAAGGTCTGCATGGTCTAAACAGAGAAGTTTCCCATCAGCCACCAGTGTTTACATCATTTCTGTCAAACATGATCAACACCGTACAGAACCTGAAACACCCTGAAGTATCTTAAAGTAAATCCTACCGGCGCCCTCACATAGGAAACCATCTGAATGTGAGACAGGTGAGACAGGAAGGTGCACGCTGTCTCGCTCACTGCTGAAAAAATATTTATTAATCAACTTGCCACTGTGACTCAGTCATGCATAATTCCTTCAACTGCAACAAGTTCAATAAAATGTAAATATATATATGTTATAATCAATATTCATGTTTTGCAGTTGTTCCCTACACAAGGAACTGTTGGAACTTCTCAAAGATACACAGCTTCAATCAATCAGCTTCAACCAATCAGCTTCAATCAATCAGCTTCAATCAATCAGCTTCAACCAATCAGCTTCAATCAATCAGCTTCAACCAGCTTAAATCAATAAACTTCAATCAATCAATCAGCTTCAATCAATCAGCTTCAACCGTCTTAAATCAATCATCTTCAATCAATCAATCAGCTTCAATCAATCTATATATATTATGAAAACTTTTGTAACATAATTGTAGTAGTAATTTCATCATTTATAAGTACAGTTTTAAATGTTCATTTGTTAATTAATAATAAAAATGATTGATTTATTATATAAATTGGAAATCTGCCGTTGGCTTCACATGATTATTAAATAAATTAATATATAAATAATGAAATAAATAAATATAAATATTTTACTCACCAAACTGTCGATTCTTTGAGCCTCTCAAACATCTGAAGTCTCAGTTTCCTGCAGACTCACCTGTCAGCTGCTAATAAAACACCTGATGCCCCGCCCACATGGTGCCCCGCCCACCACACACACAGACTCACAGACACACACACACTAATAATATAATAATATAATAATGTAATAATGTAATAATATAATAATGTAATAATATAATAATATAATAATATATTATATAATAATGTAATAATTTAAAATATAATAAAGTACTAATGTAATATATAATAATGTAATAATGTAATATATAATTATGCGATAATTTGATAATGTATGGTGGGTGGCTTTGGCTCAGAGGCAGAGTGGGTCGTCCCCCAATCGGAAGGTTATTTGTTCGATCCCCAGCTCCTCCTGGCACGTGTCGAAGTGTACCATGTAATTTATAATCATGCAATAATGTAATATATAATAATGTAATAATATATTATATAATAATGTAATATATAATAATATATTATATAATAATGTAATAATGTATTATATAATAATGTAGCTGTCATTATTATTTTTACCTGGCTTTTATTGTGAAGGAACCTCAGAGAGTGAGATCATTAGAGGTTTGTTAACATATACTAATGTTAATAAAGCTCCACAGATTTGGTTCCCAGCCTCTCTTTCATGTGTCAGGTGACCTGATTAGAGACGTCCCGATAATACACAGGTGTAACTGTGATCCTGCTCTGTATGGACCGACTGAAGGCCGTCACCGGATCCTGCAAACTGTCTATAGGTGTGACTTTATTAGTGCCGAGTCCTGGGAATTAGGGTGGGAGCATTCATGTAGGTCAGCTGTGGATGGACCTATGTGGTCATATAGAGCACCTGAGCCAGGGGATACACCCACCTGAGCCAGGTAATTCAATTCAATTCAGTTCAGTTTAATTTGTATAGCACCAAATCATAACAGAAGTTATCTCAGGCATTTTCAAATTAGAGCAGGTCTTAGAACGAACCTCCTCCTTATATACATTTACAAAGGAACCCAACAGAACCACCATGAGCAAGACCTCGGAGAGGGGGCAAGGAAAAACTGCCTTTACACGGAGAGAGAGAGGAGAGGGAGAGAAGGAGACACTGTGCACAAGCAACACAGTAGCAACAACTTACCATTTAATAGTAGTGACTGATGATGAACATGAAGAAGGATGATGACGACGACAACATCAACGCATGGGGACAAATGAGCAGGACAATATTAATATTAGTAACTGTAGTAATAATAATATTTAATATAAATAATACAATAATAATCAGTGATATTAGCAATGGCAGTCTAGCAGGACCATTGACAGGAGGCTCCACCAGGATTCCATGAGAACTGCAGGACGATAAAAGCACAAAAACTCCGGGAAGAAGGTGAAAGTTAGTACAGACATGCATTAATGGGAACATGAATGAGTGCAGAAAAGAGAAGATGAAGAGGAAGAGAGGAGCTCAAGTTGCACCATGGGAGATCCCCCGATAGTCTAGACGATGAGACTCATTGATGAAGGAACTTATTGATGATGTGGCTTATTGATGGGTGTTTTTATGTGTGAATCACATCTGCTTGTATGAATGTGTTCTGATCTGACTGAAGTCTGAAACCTGTGTGTGTGAACTGAAACTAGATCCCAGTAAACAGAAAGACTGGATCCTCCACCCTGACCCTGTTTCTGGACACACACACACAGGTTTCACTGTTAGATAAGAGCGTATAGCCTGTATTCACTTTCTCTGAGGAAAGACATCCCGCCCTCCTCTGGGCTTCCTAATATATTTACAAAAAAACTAAATGAACCACTGATCTACAAATCCACTTTTATTTCTGTCATGTTGAGCCACAACTTTTTATTAACATGTGAACTGAATTTCCGTTAAAAATTCCAGAAGTTTCAGGAACAGAAATCACCCAGTTTATTGTTATTATTGTTATATATTATTATTATTGTTTATATTCATGTTTGTGGTTATTATAGTGTTGGAGGACTTGCTGTAATATCAGACTTTGACCACCAGAGGTCAGTAAGCGCCCCTCTTATCTCCTCCTGTGTGTTGTCTGGTCTCCGCCGCTGGGGGGCGCTCCCTCCCCTGGTCCTCCCCGGGGGTCTGATGGCAGGATGGCGGAGGCAGGGGGACCGGAGTCTGCCGCGGTCCGGTGCCCAGACGAGTCATCGGACAGCGAGCCGGAGCAGGAGCCCGGAACCCCGCAGAAACTCATCCGAAAAGTGTCCACTTCCGGCCAGATCCGCAGCAAGGTAACGAGCCTCTAACGGAGCGGGCCACACAGCGCGAGGAACACCAACCAAACTCCACTCTAAAATCTCACACTTTAACATTAACAGTCTTAATGGACACATTACTTCCAATATCCAATATAATTTAGAACTTTTAATTAGTTATCAGGATCCGCTGTGTGATACCGCACACACCACACACACACCAAACATCACTAATGTTCATAATACGTCATCTTTTATAACCGGGTTGGCACTTCTTCCCCGCGTCCCTTCCTCCGCTCCTCCCTGCTGTCCGTCCGACTGAAGCGTGTAAAGAAACGGGCTTTCAGTTGAAATCACTGCTGATTGGTGGGTTTGGATTCTGCCGATTTAAAGAGTGGTTGTGATTGAACTTTTAACGAGTTTAATCCTCGTTTTAATCACACACTTATTATTATATGAGGAATTTGAACTTTAAATTTGACGGATTTTAAACGGACTTTTGATCCAGTGTTTCTGCCTACGAGAGCAAGCGGTGCATTCAGGGGTAAGGGCCACAGCTGCTGCACTAATAATAACATTACGGGTAATATAATTAACAAATATATTATTTCTGTGGGTTAAAACCTAAAGAAGGAACATTGGAAGTATTTATTTACATCGTTGCACAGAAACCGTTAACTAGTTGAAGCTAACCCAGCTAACTCCTGCTAGCCGACGGGCCCGAAGGAAAGCCCCGCTGTTTCCCACCGCGGCCCCCCGGGAGAGGCGGGGGACAGAGAGGGGAAACCCCGGTGGAGAAAGCGTTAAACGGCCGCTTGTACACATAACGGTCCTCAGTGTATTATGATCAATACTAACAGTTACAAGTTATTAAATATCATCAGAAATAATTAACTGTTCAACATAACGGAACATTTATAATAAACTATATGCTGCCTTCAAGAACGCATCAAAAGCTCGGGAATACCAGTGTCACTGCTCTGAACAGTCACACTGTTTACAGCCTTCACATTACAGTTACTAGAGTTAGAATAGTTTTCTACTGTTTGTTGGATAAAATATGAAATCTACATTATTTACTTACAGACTTTATATGGATTTATTTCCACTGGTAGAATAAATAATAAGTATAAACTGATCTGAATCATCTCAGTTTTATTAATTCATTTAGTTAGTAACTCTATAAAGTGAACGTAGATCTGTCATTTTATTCAGGTAATGCTGCGTTGGCGTCAGATCCCCTTTGTGCCTGAGTCAGCGTTGTGGTTGTCTGTCAG
>NW_023339718.1:23086433-23088841 GCF_004916995.1 Morone saxatilis
CTCATCACACTTTATCTTTTCTTACTGTTCAGATGTGAGCGCCGCCTAGTGGCAGAAAGTGCACACTGTACCTTTAATGTGACACATTGAGTTCACACTGATGTTGGTTAAAGTCAGGATGTTTATTGAGGCACAGCACCGATGTGTCTGACGGTCCTTGAAGGCAGCAGCAGCACACTGACGTGGATGTTTGAGTCACAGGAAGCGAGTTTCTATTTAAAGCCACAAAAACATGAAAAATGAGTCATGTGGGAAATAAGGAGGTATTTGTGTTCTCCTCTGAACTCCTTCAACAGATTAACAAAGGTTTAAAACAACACTGGATGTATTGATCTACAGACGATGAAGATGAAGATGATGAAGATGATGATGAAGAAGATGATGATGAAGATGATGATGAAGATGGTGGCTTCCTGTAGTTCACTTTGTGTTAAATAGCAATAAAGTGAAATTGTTGTAGTTCTGATCAGCGGTTTGATTGATCTGTAAAATATCAACAGCTGCTGATCATTTTCTGTCGATCAATGAATTGATCATCATTGCTAACAATAATCAATAACCGTATTGATTGATAACTGCATATAGAAAGATGATCGTCAATATCCTGAATACAGGGATCAATAACACTGATCAACTCTACAGTTCCTGTAACATCAGTCAGTATCTTATTAATGGGTTATGATGATAAATCAGCTGTTTCCTCACACATTCATTATTATTATATATTAATTATTATAATTCATGTAATTAATATCTGATAATTATTATTAGAATTGTATTATAATTGTAATAATTATAATATAAATTATATAATATATTATATTAATAACAACAATACAATTATAATAATTAATATATAATAATAATCATATAATAATTATATATTATATAATAATAATTATCTGATATATAATAATCTGATATGGTAATAATAATAATAATAATAATAATATTATGTGTGTGTGTGTGTGTCAGACGGTGCTGAAGGAAGGGAATCTGATGAAACAGACCAACTCGTTCCAACGCTGGAAGAGACGATACTTCAAACTGAGAGGGAGGACTCTGTACTACGCTCAGACCGCCAAGGTGAGTCACTGACCTCAGGTCCACCTCAGGTCCACCTGGTCCACCTGGCGTCCACCTTCAGGTCCACCTTGGGCTCCACCTGGTCCACCTGGGTCCACCTCAGCGTTCCACCTGGGGTCCACCTTCAGCGTCCACCTGGGTCCACCTCAGGTCACATGGGTCCACCTCAGGTCCACCTGGGTCCACCTGGGTCCAGGTGTTTCTGAATGTGTGAACCTCCACAGGCTCTGGTGGATCTTCAGCAGCATGTGGACTCCAGGTAGTCCTGTGAGTGTCAATAAGACCAGCTTCCATTGGTTTTTATGGAATACATGTGTTATAGTTCTAATAATACTACTAATAATAATACGAATCAATGAATATTGATCTGTGTATTGATCTGTGTGTCTGCAGTCCATAATCTTTGATGAAGTGGATCTGACTGACGCCAGCGTGGCCGAGTCCAGCACCAAGAACGTCAACAACAGCTTCACTGTGAGTGTGTTCAGAACCAGGACCACCCTGGACCCTGATGTGGAATCAGCTGGTCCATAAAGAGGTTTTGGTATTTAGTGCTATAAAAAGAGTCAAACATTGAGGAGCTGTTAGTTTCTGAATATTAATAATATTAATAATAATAATGCAGTGCACAGTCACTCACCTTTATCATCAGGGAAAATACTACCATTACATAGAACACTGGTTCCCAACTTGAAGGTCGGGGCCCCCGCTAGGGGTCGCCAGAGCTTTACGGGGGTCACCTGGCCTTCTTAATTTAAGGGTTATATAAATATATATATATAAATATATCTCAGTGTTTGTTCATTTCTGTGAATAACACTACATCAAATAGTTATTTCTGGATTATTATTATTATTTAGTATCTAAAGTTTGAAGAAAACACAGACAAATACATAATACAGACTATTATTAATAACAAGTTCCTATAAATATGATTAAAACTTATCTGAGGACATTTACACAAAAGTCTTATTGTTGTTAATATGAAATATATTATTATTATTAGTTATATGAAATATAAGTCACTTAATCAGCTGATTAAAAACAATAAATCTATTTATATACATGCAGGACAATAAGTACGATGAAGATCTTCCTCATGTCCTCCACAGTCTCATTATTTAATGATATATAATAATAATAATAATATTCTTAAACAGTCAAACTAAGAAGACCGTGATTGACAAAAATAACCTCTATTTATTTATTTATTTATTTATTATTAACTTTTGAAAATGAGATTAGTGTGAGTGTGAGTGTGTGAGTGTGAGTGTGTGTGTGTGTGTGTGTGTGCAAGAAAGAGAATATAAAGTTTGATACTA
>NW_023339718.1:23088941-23091327 GCF_004916995.1 Morone saxatilis
AGTGATAATGAAGTATAATGCAGTATAATGCAGTGATAATGAAGTATAATGCAGTACAATGCAGTACAATGCAGGATAATGAAGTATAATGCAGTATAATGAGTATAATGCAGTGATAATGCAGTATAATGCAGGATAATGAAGTATAATGCAGTATAATGAGTATAATGCAGCGATAATGCAGTATAATGCAGGATAATGAAGTATAATGCAGTATAATGAGTATAATGCAGTGATAATGCAGAATAATGAGTATAATGAGTATAATGCAGTATAATGCAGTGATAATACAGTATAATGCAGTGATAATGCAGTGATAATAAAGTAATAATGCAGTATAATGCAGTGATAATGCAGTAATATACAGTGATAATGCAGTATAATGCAGTGATAATGCAGTAATAATGCTCTGAAAGAGGCCCTGACGTCCCACTGTTCTAAAATGGTGACCTTGAGTGCTCAGAGACTCAGAATTGGATCAGGATGAGTCCTCCAGCAGTGAGTCTTCCTGAAGCTGACGTCAGCTCAGATCACATGAGACCAGCATGAACAGACAGACAGTGACTGGGACTCCGATTTTAAAGAGGGTTAGTTGAACATGTGACGATCCAAACTCACTGAGGAGGACAGACACATGATCAATAATAATAATCCTTTTTGGAATGGCCCGTCAATGGGAGTCGCAAATACACATCAAAATCTCAAATTGTAAACATGCTCAAGTCATCGAAGCTGGTACACAGGTATCACCATCACCAATATATTTAGCAATACACTAAACCCAATCTACCTGCTGTACAAATAAAGTACTAAAAGATCAATAATCAATACACGGAGAACATCTGAAGGTAATGAAGGTAGAAACACTACTGCTGTTTGTCCACAGGGGGCGCCACAATATACACAAACACAGTCCCTGCAGGACATTTAATGATGGTTCATTAAAGACTGCGGTCGACCTTTGACCTCCTGCCTCATGTTAACCTCTGACTTCCTGTCATAGTTTCAAATTAAAGCTCAAATCTAAAATGAGATCACAGTGTGACCAATCAGCTGTCTTACCTCGACTCGTCAGACAGACAGACAGACGTCAACCACCAGCTCAAAAATCCACTTCAGAGTCCTGATCCAGGATGGTTCAGGTCTTGAGGAGACCTGGTTCTGATCTGTGATGGTGTCTCTCTGTCTCTCTCTCTCTCTCTCTCTCTCTCTCTGTCTGGCCCCACCCACATCCACTCCTATGACTCAACATACTTCCTGTCTGTCGCCCCCCCCAACACACACACACTGTTTGCTATAAATACACTGTGATATGTGCACTCACACTCACACACACACACACACTCACACACACACACACACTCACACACTCACACTCACACACTCACACACTCACACACTCACAAAATGACTGGTCATATGCCAGCAGCCGACAGAGGTGTGTGCGTGTGTCTAAAGAAAGGTTGTGGTTTGTCAGTGTGTGGTAGAGAAGGTCTGTGTGGGCATGTCAAGGTGAATTGTAGGTGTGCAAGTTTTTGTGAGAGTGCGTGTGTGTGTGTGTGTGTTTGTGTGTGTGTTAGAAGTGGATAGTTGTGTGAACGTGTGTTTCCGATGTCCAGTTTTGCTGTGGGGTTAAAATAAGACAAAGCAGGAAAAGGAGGAGGAAACAATCCATCCTGCAGGATGTAGCGCAAAAGGACACACACACACACACGTTGAGCCACACATGAAAACTACGCCTTTGTGCAAGAACACACTCACTTCTCCCGCTTCACACCCACACATCCACAAAGCCATTTATTCCTGCCTTCCCTGAATGAACAAAGACGCGCAGATAGTGTACACAAACTCACACACACATCACTTCGTAACTCTGGCTTTCACCCTCTCTCCTCTGCCAAAAAAAATCTAGCGACTTGTCCAACATAAGAGGTGAGTGTCGGGCCGTGATGGAGCACTGCAAAACAACACCATTAAAATAAATGTTCAGGCTGTCACAGCATCAATTAAACTGGCAGCCTCTCTCTCTCTCACACACACACAGATCAAGCTGACTTTATTTCTCCTCCATCCAAACTCTATCGCTCATTCTCCATCTCCTCCCAGCTCCCTGTAGGCCCCTCTCCCTCTCTCCTTCTCTCTTTTATTTCATCCTCTGTGGCTTGCTCATTATCTCTCTCAGGCAACAGTTCTGTCTCTCTGATCAATCCTTCCTGTCTTTTTCCTTTATCCAGATCTATCCTTTTCTCTCTCTATTCCTCTTTTTTCATCTCCTCTGAATTTCTGACATGGCCATTTGGCCCTAGACATGACTAATCGCTATCACAGCTTATCAGACTGCTGCTTTGGCCTCACTGTTCTGGTCTGGCTTGCCCGCTGTGTGTGT
>NW_023339718.1:23091427-23098615 GCF_004916995.1 Morone saxatilis
ATATACGTAATCCGTAGAATAAAATGTAAATAAAGACCCTAAATTAAGAAATGTTATAGGAGAGAGATGTGTATTTGTGTTTTTGCTCTTTGCTCTTTGCTCTTGCTCTTTCCACTGGTTTGAAGTGGGTGTGGCTCAGTTGGAAAAAGATGATGTCACACACTCTTGTGCACTAATAAGAGTCCAGGTCCAAGTGCAGGCTCATGTGTTTATGTTGCACTGTCAATTGATCCCCATCAAATCACACTCACCTCCTGATGAAGCAGCTTAACTGAGCTTTTTAGTGTTAAACTCTTAAGAAATAATGATTAAGAATGCTTTTTTGCTAACTTTGATTTCATTTTATGGAGAAATTCATAAACATCATAAACTGTTGAGTATAACTACAACAGAACATATGACAAAAACTAAAATAAAGTTGGTAGTAACTCAAACATGTTGAATTTGAGCTACAGAGTAACAAATCTCAATGTTGAAGCTGGAAGCAGAAAATATTTGTTGTTTTTTGCTTGACAAGTGACTTAAATTATTAATTGATTATTAAAATGATTGAAATCTAATTTATTTTGCTTAACTGGGTCATTCGACTAAAGGTTTCAGCTCTTAATGAATAAAGTGACAAGGAACTCTGTCATCATATACACATTTCTGATGACAGAGTTGCTGTACAGAATTTTTTTAAATTTGATAGTGATGTTTGAAATGATGAAATGAAAAGGAAAAAAAGCCACTCAGTCTACCAGATACATTGTAAATTCCAACAGGAATTAAACAAGAATATTTTACCAGGCTTGTTAGTTCCAAATTTTGTGATAGTGTTTTCCACCCACTGGTTAGATTTTTTGAAAATATAACAAACAAACTCCCAATAAATAATAAATCATTATGTTTGTTTGTTTTTTAAACTTTAACTTGGATGGTAGCTTCATTAGGCATGAATATTTAGTGGGATACAGACTGCCAGGAGCTATAGTTCTACATGATTTGTTTGTCTGGAGGTTGATGGATCTAAGTCATTTTGTTCATGATATCAGTAGCTGAGTTAGCTGTTAACCCACACTATTATTTTTAATCCACCTCAACTTTTTAGTTCTATTAGTTCCAGCTTTGCACATATTGCTGCTGGTCTTTCCCCCAGCCCATTGTAGTTTGGACCACGTCATAAAACTAGAGGACTAAGTCTTTCTGTCCACCTCTCACTCTCCATTAAGCCTGTCTTGTAACAGCTGCAGCCTTTACCGTACATATATAAAACATGATGTAGTCAGCAGCACAATGTGTTTGTGTGTGACGGTGACCTAATTGCAGGGAGCTTGGGTTGGCCGTTTCCTGTGTTTATTTTCATGTCATTAGCAGTGCACAGAGGGGAAAGGCAGCTCCTACTCTGGGTCACTTGGACGCTCAGTTGACCAGGCGTTTTCAACTAACTAGAGATAAAGTGAGGGGAAGCAAACACAAACGCCTTTTTACAGGGATTACAAAAACAGGTTAACAAGGCTAATAAAATATTAGCCACGCTCCTCTGTTAATTTACTTATTGCTCTTAGCTGATGCCAAATTACAGGCGGGAGTGTGTAGGACAGTCAGTTATTCCACAATGAAAATGTCACTTTTTAAAAGCCTGGCTGGTTACTTTCATCAGAACTTACAACAAGACTGTGATAGCAACTCATATAAAAGAGTGTATGGTAAATCTGATATGGAGTTTATTGTCAGTGGAAGGTGCAGTGAACCATTAAAATCAACACCACATTACCTTATTACAACATTACAGTACAACTGCCATAAAAGAAACGTATCGCAGAAGATTGGCTGCATTATATTCTGTTATCTTACCTAGTTAGAATTAATTTTACATGTAAGTTGGTACATAATATATCGAGGGGTAGTCATTCATATCATTGGGCAGTCTCAAGAGTATTCCAGTTTATTACAACATGGGTCTTATTTTGCATTCCTTATGGTAATATTGTACTTACCAAAGTAACTGACCATTTGCTGAGCTCCTTCCCCCATAGTTACTGTTACTGTACTATGCCTGTCAAGCTGTCCATTCATGTACTGCACACCTGCAGATAACAATGGTAGCTTCATCTCTTTGAAACAATGGGTCCATGACTTCAAACAGAAGTAGACTGAAGTAGGTTTCTAGCTGGCTGTCATGGGTTTTACTGGCTGAAATGGCAACTGCCACTGGCACATTTAATCAGCTGTAGCTAGGAGCTAATTAAGCTATCCCCACGAGTCTGGCTGACTTTTCATGTTTCCAGCTGACTCATTTTATAACAAGATTCTTGGAAAAAGGGTCTAAAATATGCCCTTGATGGCTTTATACGTGCTTTTGTGCTAAAAGACTGAGGCCAAAGCTGTATGTCTCAAACAAAGAGCCAGCACTCCTGATACCCTAGCTGGAGTAAATTTCCGCAAATTAAATAAAAAGCAGGGCAGAGCTGCTAATGTTACCACAAACTAATGAAGTTATATGTTATGCTCCTCAGCCCTGAAAGGAACACTCAGTTACTATTGTAGGTAAGCTAATTAGCTGGACACGCTAATGCTTGCAGCTTACATTATCGCAGATAAACACACTGTTTAAACAGGTAGAAAACAATTTTATTCTTGTGTTTTTGTGTTCAAAAGGCAAAAAACTCTTTAAAATGCTTCCATGTTAGCAGGGTTTATCTTTAACAGAAATAAATTAAATTGAACAATCTGTCAACTTGCACCCAGATCATCTGCAAATGATACACAGAGGACTGTCTGTGGACAGGACGAGAAATATCAGACTACAAGTGTGCTGAAAATCACTGCATAATTGGGGCCCATTCAGATTGAGGAGGAAAGTCATTGACATGGTTGAATAACAATTGAAAAGCTTTCCCACTGAAAACACAATTTTCTTTCTGGGTTAGTTGGAGCCTGTTAAGTGGCATGAATGAAAAAGGAAAATGAGGGCTTGTGATAAATGTGCAACAGGTTTGATTCACATCATCCATCTATGCATCCAGTATCTATAACTGCTTTGCAGGGTCAAGGGGGGACTGGTCGATCCCAGCCAACACTGAGCAAGACATGGGGTCCACCCTGGACAGATAGCCAGATTGTCACAGGGATGACACATTGAGACAAATTCCTGCTCTCATTCAAACTGATGGGCAATTTAGAGTCACCAATTAACCTATTAACCTGCATGTTTTTTTAACTGTGAGAGGAAGCAGCCAGAGAAAACCCACAGACACAGGTAGAACATGCTAACTCCACACAGAAAGGCCCCAGCCTGCCGGCGGGTTGGACTCCGGTGGCTTCTGCACCACTGCACACCATGCCTCATCATCAACATCATCTATTCATATGATCATTTTACAAAATTAAATAATTTTAAGTTGTTATGAAGTTGTATATTTATAATTGTATATTTTTGTTTTTGTGTAAAAATAAATGCAGATTTATTTTTATTATCCAAAGACAAATCAGTCTCCTGTGGTTGCAGGCTAGTTGCTTTTGAGAAACTTGAAATCATGATCAATCATGATGCCAGGTTCAACCAGCACAATGCCCTGGAGGAAAAAGTACATCAATATTATTAGGTGTTTTCATTTTTTATTGGCCAGTATGTGACTGCTGCATTTAGATTAAGTATTTCTGAGCAGTGCACTTCCAGCGGGAATGAAATCAACGTTACATGGATTCAACCAGAAGCTGGGTGCACCAGCTCTTCTGAGATTTACTCACTAAATTAAAACATGTTGCGCCACACAACTAGTTCTTATGAGAGAGATTACTTATCTAATAATAAATACATACACCCAGTAAGTGCCAGGTGTAGCTGCAGTTGAACCAATTGATTTGCAATCGAATCGAAAACTAACAGGCAAAATAAATATTTTTATGCAATTTACTTTGAAGTCATTAAACCTGGGTTTTTATAATTATTGTCCACCCGGCAGAAACTAATCCCAAACTTGGCTGGTTCAGCTCTTATTGAACCTGTTCCAGTCCCACAGTGTAGAATCCCTGTGAAATCCCTAGGCTGTGAAATGTATTCAATCTCAGAGAAGTCATGACTCTGTGAGTGTATGTCGCATTTTTGTGTAGGTATCTGTGTGGTGTCAGTGTGCATGCATTCAAGGTGTGTGACTGTGTATTTGCGTGTACGTGACTGTGACCTTTGCAAGTCCACCAGGGACACTAGAGTTGGCAGAGCAGCCTATTCCTTGAAACCATGGAAGCAGAAAGACAAAGCAGCATGCAGGCATCTGTCTCCCATTCCTGTTGATGAAGCTTATTGAGTGAATATAAATATCTCATACTCCTGCACTGCATGGATTTCTCTGTTTCAGTTCTTTAGCAGGGCACACTTTGGACCTAGAATATAAACTCCAGATCAGAAATGAGCTTCTCTACAGGGAGAGAAGACAGAGAAAAAAGCAGCCCATGGTTGAGTTTCAGGTCTAGTGAGTGAACTCCATCACCCTTGGATACTGCAGGGCCCAGTGGCATGCTTGAAGCAAATCTTCTGATTGGCTATAACACATGAAGGCATATGGTTTGTCATGACCCATTCTTGGAACTTTCAGTTTCCTCTTGATGACCCTCATCATTTCTTTCCACTTTCTCTACCTCCCTCTTCGATCCTTCTCCATCTTTACCTCCTTGTCTATTGTTCTGCATCCCTACTGACTTTCTCTCCATTTCCTCTCTTTCACCCTTACCCTGACCCCCTCAGTCTTCACTGCCAGCATAGCCTTACTCTCTTCCCAATCCCTTTTTCGGTTTCTTCCTAGCTTTCTGGCACGCCAACTTTGTCCGTCTCTCCATCCTTCTATGTACTACTGCTCATCCCCCCAACATCATTTCCTTAATTTTTCTATCCCTTCTTACCTCTCGATCTCTTTATGCTTCTGGGGCCATTCTTCCTTCCTCTCCCCCTTCCTTATTCACTACCTCCCTCCCTTTCCCTACCATCCGTCACTCTTCGCCTTCCTGTCTTTGTCATTCAAAGCTTCCAGGAATTCATTTGGAGGAAGTGTTGCTTTCCGAACTTGATAACACCTCACCTACTCTCAGCTGTTTCACTCACAATACACATCCAGCGTACATGGAGTCCATGATATATTGCATATATTGTATATCAAAAGAATGGTTCGATATTTTGGGAAATACGCTGATTTGCTTTCTAGCAGAGAGTTGGATGAGAAGATTGATACCACACCCATGTCCATCTGTATGTTATAACTCATTTATTTAATCCTTAAAAAAAAAACTGAAATGTAAAAATGACACAATGTTTTTTATCCAAGGGGTTCTGTGAGGAAGTATTGATTGGCTACTGTGACTTCCTGAATTCTCAGCATCACTGTGAGGTTACCAGGCTATCAGTGGAGCTTCCTAACCTGAATGTGCTAGATGGTTTTTTACACAGAACCACTTGGGAAGTTGTAGTTTGAAAAGGAAACTGTTTAGAAAAAGGCAGGCGATTGGATAAACCATCTATCACTGGCTATCACGGGGGAACTTCAACCCATCAGATCCATGAACCACATAAAGCAGTCAGTCAAGAAAAGCAGTCAGTGCCATTAGTTGCTCTTTTTTTCAGTGAAGAAATACTTTACAGTTCTGATATAACTGCCCACCCCCATAGCTGCCAGGCTAAATGGTCCAGTACCACTGTAGCTGGGCCACAAAGTTGTTTATGAGCCTCCATCCTCCATAAGGCCCCGTAACACTGCAACTTCTCGGTTTAATATTTCTAAATCAGCTAACTTTAGAGGTGCTGGTAGGCAGATTTTGTGACCAATTGGACAGAACCAGGCTATATGTTTCCCCCCATTTCCAGTCTTTATGCAAAATTAATGTCTCCTACTCTTTATAGGCTGGAGGTTCTGCTGGTTGCCACCTCACAAGTACAAGAAGACTCTAGAAAGTCACTGCACCTGGCCAACATGTTAATTAGTGATCTTTATGCAGATTTTTACCATTGGACAGAGTCAGGCTAGCAGGTTCCTCCTGTTTACAGTCAGCTAAACTAGTAAGCTAAGCTACTGGCTGTAGCTTCATTTGCATCGTAGAGTGATGAAAAGGCAAACAATATTGAATATTTCAAATATGGTTGTGTTTAAATGTGTTTTTTTTGTTTGTTTGTTTTTTCTGTGTGAAGCACTTTGTGATGTCTGCTCTTGAAAGTAAACTAATTATTATTATTATTATTATTATTATTATTGAAGTATACTTCTACTTTGTGTTTGAATTTGTGCATATTAAATTGGTTTTAACCCCCCGCTACTTTTCTGACCTAGAAGCTTTCAAAATGTAAAATTAATTAATTGTGAGGTAAAATTCATTAAGTGTCACTTTAAATACTCAAACTGTTTCATCAAAGTGTCATTATTTTGCAAGCAAAGGTCTTAAGATGCTTCAGCTAATTAACTTTAATGATGTTCCATAATAGAGTTTAATAGTCATGCCAGCAATCAATTTGTCAGAGTAGGTATTGTATTATTTTTTCTAATCACAGAGAGTCTCATTTTGGAAAGAAAATGCACACTGAGTGAAAATGTGCAGCATACACACACACACACACAATGACCATATGCTTATATTCTCCTCATCTCTCTAGCAGCTAAATCCTGCAGGGCAGTTCAATAGTTCCTAAATACTGGAATCTGATCTTGCACACTGACTCACAGGCATGATAGTAATCATTGCTCTAAAGAGCTTAGCTAAGCTGCTTTTAACACATGATCAGCGCTACTGCAAGCTGAGAGAAGCACTGCACACCCACTCCCATCAGTTCATCCAATTCCCAACTCATATGCTATGCTGCCAATTGCCAAGTAATACAACCGCACATCATTTAGCCTGCTCCTTTTCTTTAAAGGGGGTAATCTGCAAATGAGGTGAAAGCATGTTATAGTTTTTTTGTGTGAAATTCAACAAGTCTTAAAACTAGTGGCGGGATTTGCCATTCTCCTCATAGCAACAAACAAGTAAAATTATTTCACTTAATATGTGAAGAAATTACTTGGTGACGGGAATGAACTTGGCTTGCTCTTATTATCTGTGGGTTTTTTTCCAGGCCACGTTGCATATCTAAAGAGGATTAAATTTTAAACTCACAACAAGGGAAGAGTGCCCGCCAGCACAACCCAAATATGAAGATTAATCTGTTTCCCCAGCCTAAACCTTCTG
>NW_023339718.1:23098637-23099125 GCF_004916995.1 Morone saxatilis
GTGAAAGGGTCCAGTGTGATGTTTTCTCCAAGCACCTTTACTGAACCAAAACAACAATACCTTTGGGTCACGCAGCACTCTCTCCTAATGAAAAATAGATGTTCCAAATAAAATATAGATGCCCTTGAAATGGTACAAGTGTATATTACAAACATGTCTTGGGCAAAACAAACATGAAACTGTCGTAAGGCAGCCTTGAATTCTCATTGCACATTGTTGCACAGGAATAACATTAAATATAATTCCTCTTGAGGCTGAAAGATTTCTCTCTAAATATATAGTTTTTGGTTCATGTAAATTATAATTTAAAAAGAAATATATGGATTAATCTACATATTTGCTTGTACTGATGCCAGAAGATATTTCTATAGAGTATAGAGTAATAATTATCCTTGAACTTTGTTAAAATCATCTACAAATGAATTCGTAAGCATGTACATTAGCTACTGTGGGGTGGGCCCCTCTGTGGTCACTGCAGGGGGGGGGGG
>NW_023339718.1:23099225-23119516 GCF_004916995.1 Morone saxatilis
CCAATTCCCAGTCCTTTGGGCAACTGGCAGGCTGAAAATTATGAGGCTCTGGCTCATCAAATTTGTATGAGTATGCATTTCCAAACTCAACACAGGCTTCAGGAACCATTTTTATTATTGTTGTACTTGACCTTGGTCTGCCCTTTTTTCTTACATGGCATACATTCTAATTTCTCTGTTTTGAAGTTGACATGTATGGCACAAAAATCTGTACAAATATCACTGTGTATACAGATATTGTTTTAGAAAAACACATTTTTTGCTTCCCTCCCGGACATTACTTCTGTTAGGTAGTCAACACAAAAAAGGAACCCAATCTCAAGCCCCTGAAATTGTAATTCACAGAGCACAAGGACACTGGCACAAAGATCAGGGCACCCTCTCTGCTAGTGCAAACTCAAAACTCAAGCTTAAAGGTGTGCTCCAACAAACCCAGTTGGTCACTAAGAGCTAGGAGAGGAATAAGGGATTATGTTGCTGTCACTGCACTAATGACTCCAGCTGTTTGGAAGAGTGGTTCTGCACGGAAGGAAGATAACATAAACTTCCCATGTTACATCCCCCCAGTGAAGGCCCTGACTGGAGGGTGAAACAATGACACCATGTGACAATGAAGTACCACGAGACTGATTTTGCATTTACAGTGTGGTCTTATCAAAAAGAGGCCTTGGCTCAGTGCAGCAGTAGGGGAAGTGCCATGGCCTTGGCGGTGGTGAGTGTAGACTGGTATCTTAAGTAGGATATCCCAGGTCAAAGGTCACCCAGCGCTGGCAGGATATCCTCCCACCCTGTCCTCTCTTACAGTTCTCCCTTTTACCTTCCGTCACAGCGAACACACGTCTATTTCAACAAAACGTTTAATCCTATTTTGAGTGTTTAAATCCTGACTGTGGGGTGAAATAATTTCAATTTTTTCCACTATTGTCTCATGCGGCACGTAACAATATGAAGCAAATTGCTCCACTTGTTTCAAGATAAAGCAACAAGACGACAGTTGAATTGAACAAGTGAAAAAGTCTCAGCCTGGCAGCATAATTTTTTCAAACTGTTTCACAAAAGTCTAATCTCCGACTTACTACATTAAGTGGTGAGATGGATAAGTTTTTATTCCCAGTCCCATTTGGATCATAGGGGCAAAGCCTTGAGAACTGAAAAGTGCTGACAAAGTGTTTTGGTATGTGTGGGTAGGAGTGTGTGCTTTCATGTCAGTATGAGATGCACAAACTTGCTCTTAGTATTCTGTTTCTTTCCACCTCTGTATTAAGAAATACTACAGATCCCTATGATCTATTCTATGTGCTGGCCGTTGTCATGGACACAGAAAGCATCGCCTCCTCCAGATGCAGCCTCTTCTTCAATAGTGCTGTTGTTCGCTGTCCTCACACTACAACCCTGTGGATGACATGCACCAGACTGCCAATTATGAGTACTAATAACTGGCTCTCATTATTTCAAATGAGAGTTTGGAGGACACACACACAAACTGGCGTACGACCACAGCAAGCAGCCGTAAATCACCATAACTCTGTCCCCAAACACACTCCCATTGAGCTACTGTTCCGCTCACCATTATAATAACTCTTATTGCCGTGAAATATGGAGCCTCTATTCATACCTGCCCTCAGCAGAAAACAGAAAGGGCCAGAAAGAAGGCATTAAATATTGAAGTGTAGACCATTAGGAGTTTCCTCTCAGCATTCTGACGTGCCATTACTCTCCATGACAGACTGTAAGCCAATGCCTTTCTTTTTGCCCAACGCATTTCCTGAAACTCTGCTGGTGACGACGTCATTGCGTTTAATGAGCGCTCAGTCGCAGCCCTCAGGATCACAGCTCAGGCACTTCTTCCACTTCACAGCCGCCACTGCACTGTAGGCAAAGGAGTTTGAGATGTTTACATTATGACCAGCAGGGACAGGAAGTGTTGTAAAATATCCTACTCAAGTGTAAGTACTGTACTATATAAGCCTGAAGTAAAAGACTCTTCTGAAGTCCTGCCGGGGCCAATCAGTGATAAAAACACTGTCACCTCGTTTCGACCTGTAATTGCATATTTACAAGCAGCCAGCAAAAGGCAGCTTCATTGAGGTACTATCTAATTTTGATGATTTGTGAACAACATTTGACCGTTACAGGCTGACAACAGCACTTACTCTGATAAAACATGCAGTAAAGCAGCTGAGTGGAGGCTCCACATACTGGCCTGATGGGGAGGTTTTCTTCAGTGTCCTACAGTGAGATGTCAGTTGCATTGCACTAAACATGCAATAACCTAAGATTTTACCATAACCCGAATTTTAATGTCTTTCAACATCTTATGTGTAGATTAAAAAAAAAAATCTATATCAAGGGACATTTAAAATATACTCTGACTGAAATTATGAAGTATGAATGTTCCCATGCGATGCAAAACTAATGAGAAGACAGAGAGTTTGAGCTAGATTCCGTTCATTAAAAAACATGGGGGAAGTTCATGGTGGTTTCTGCATAGGCTGTCCTGCTTGTTTCCACCAACACACTGATTTCAGAGCTCTAAATCTCAAAGTGTCATGGCTATAGGTGAGGGCTGCCGTAATAATTTGGATATTATGACCTTCACTCACTTGTTTTTCCCATTAAATTAAATAGGGTAGCATCTGTGCAAGCCTACAAAATTGATTCTCTGCATAAAATAGCAAAACTAAAATTTAAAAAGACTCACTTCAAAAACATGCAAATCAAAGCTACTAAACTGTAAACATTATTAAGTCAGCAAATGGATGCAGTAATGTCTGTTACACAGACACGTTTATATAAAGTTTGAATTGGCCAGCATAAGCAAACTATGGCTATACTTGCAGAATTACAGAGTATCTTTGTTGGTTATTCAACTTTTCTTTTATAAGAGGAATAAGATCAAATATAATAAAGATAAAGATAAAAATAGGAACAACATATAGACTGACAGACCTGCATTATTTGCTGTGATTGTCTCAGAAATTTGGTGAAAGTGGTTTCCAACTTCCAAATAAACATCAACTTGTTTGCATTCTCACCTCCAGATGGGAGGGAAAAGCATCTTTAGTTGGAGTGCATGGAAATTATTGGCATGTACATTTGTCTCTTGAATGTTTTTTTTTGCCGGCTCACCAGGAGGCAGGCTGAAAAAGAGAGAATATAATAAGGAGGTAATGAGAGAGAAATGGCAAAGAGTGAAAGCGAGGCAGGGAGGCAGATAGAAGTTTAAAACACAGAGAGAAAGACAAGCAGAATTAGATATGCAGGGGCAGAGAACACTGAACCAAAAGGAGTAGCTGGAGAGAAGGATACCTAGAGCAATACCATGTTACTACACAGTGCTGTATCCCTGCTACGCAGACAGCTCTGCAGGCCAAACAGTGTTTTATTCATGCGAGAGCCGTCACAAAAAAAGTGCTAGGACTCAAGGCTGTTCAGGCTGTTGCTCAATTATTCATCAAGCAGAGAAATGTATCCTGATTGAAGTTGCTTTGAACTTAGGGCATCATTTTTCACAGCTGTTTTTTCTTCTTCTTTTTTTTCAGCTGTGTGTGTAATGCGCCGCCAAACAGAGCTGCATCTCACAGCCTTCCTCCCCACCAGGGACTATGACTGTTAATTTATACCAATTTCAATTATTTATAATGCAAAAACCTATTCATGCTAAATTAGGCCCTCATAACGCCTTAATAGCCAGCGAGCTGCTGCTTGTGCATAATATGTTCACTTCTGATATGCTGGGAAATTCAATTTTTCATCTATGACATTTCATGAAGTGAATGTGAGATTATCATGCCATGCTTTAACTCAAAATCTCTGTCGTGTTTTTTATTCTGTGTTGCGGCTCAGTATTCCTTATCCGAAGGCTGCACAAGTCATTTGTCTTCGTCAGCGACGGCATATGTGAGACACTCATTTAGATGGATGCACACACATACTCACATATTATACGGCATCTGAAGAGTAATTTCCACTGGGGGACATGCCCCCCTCTTTTTAAAATCCTGTTTGTGAAAAATAGTGTAGGTGTCCTGAGCACCGTCCCTGCTGAACACAATATGCTGGAACACAGCTGGGAAAAGTTGTAAGCAGCAGTAAGTGAATACAGTGTGTTGTCCCTTTTCAGTTTGCTTTATATGCAATGGTTCCTGCAAAAGCATATGTCTTACAATTACATCCCAGGATATCCAGTGTCCACTCTATCACTATTTCTGTGTTTGGACCTGAATAAAATCTGTTGTACTGCTGTCCAGATTCCATTCCGCTTGGTGTATCAGTCCCTCCAGTATCTTGCAAACTTTTTGGGGGATTGTTGCAGCCTAAAAGGCCGGATTTCACAGGAAAATGCACATTGCAATGCTTTGTTTTGTTTTTGCAATGAAATTGCAGGAGAATGAAAATTGTTTTTTGAGTAAAAATTAAATGCCACTGGCTCAGCGTTAAGATTGATGAAACTACAATGATTGGTCAAAATTTTGTAAAACTTGCTGTTGTTTGGACAAAATGGCAACGTTGTGCAGAATTCACAGGAATTGGTTGAATTTGTGTTGATTGTTGCAATCTCAACGTATGACATATGAACAATTCCAGGTACATAACACTTTTTCCATTTTAGATCACAGTTTTACTCACTATGACTGCTACATTATCATTACAACACATTATACAAGCATTCCTTCTGGCTTTTATGCTTGACAGCTGACAATCATTTGTAGCACACATATGGATTTTCATAAGCAGCCCACATGAGCAAGTGAGTCCATATTCTAAACACATTATGAAACTTGACTTATTAGCAAATATAACAAGGTAGTGATGTCTAACTTACAAAGAACTCAACGTTTGCTGGCCAAGGTTAGGTTAGAGTAACACTTAAACCCTTTCCCCACAAGCCTTACTTCTGTTAGGTAGTCAACACAAAAAAAACTGCAACTTGAACTGTATCCCTCACTGACAATCAATTCGCCTATTAAACAATGTGCCAAAATATAACTAATAACGTTGCTGTCAGTGAGCATATTTGATGGGTAACCGCCGCTGATGGCACCCAGAGTACATGAAACAGGAAAGCAACCACTCATTTTCAATATCATTTAGCAAAAAACTGTGCACTGAGGGAACATTACTATGTTTTTTTTCATGTTGGTTTTGAGAGCCTATACATAAACAGTAGTAAGGAAATAAAGCATGTAGTTTCTTTTCAGCACCAGAGAGATGTAGGGTTATTGCAGTGTGGACACTGATGCGCATTCAACTACTGCACATACCGGTATGTTATTTAATTACTGTTTGACAGTATTATTACGGTTGATTTTGTTATTACATTATTATCATTTTTTATTTACTATGATATTTATTATTTATTTCAACTGAAGGTGAAAAGTATTAAACTGAGGGTGCAATGCATGCTTTTGCAACCAGGCCTGGATGTACTCCAAAAAACTGCTACAGATGAGTAACGGACACAGATAGCAAGTAAATTTTGGTTTCTGTGGACAAGCTGTTAGTGTGGACGTGTGCACTTGAAACAGCAGCGGTTAAATACAGTGCTGTTGCTTTCTTTGGAGAGGGGATGAAAAGCGAGTTGGTTGATTAGAAGGCTATTTAGTAATTTAGGCCAAGATACTGAGATAGGGTTGAAGTTAGAGATGAAAGAGGAGAATAGAAAAATGTTCCTCACAATAAAAGTTTGATTAATTGACTGTCTTTCATCTTGAAAGGTCCACGTTGTTGGTATAAGTATGGATACATGAAGGTAAAAAGGAATCATACAAAAGGAATTATTATTTTGAATGATACTGTCAGAAGAGTAGAAAAACACACTAGTCCTACATAAATAAGGTGACAGTGCTCTTACTTTAAAGTATTAACAATATGTGCCTTAAATATTCTTTTTGTTTGTTGTGATTTAAGTTGCAAATTACACGTTACCTACCGATAGTGCCACAGTAACACAGTAATTTGAGTTTTTGCACGATGACCAACTTAACTATTTGCATTGGTTTTTGTATTGGTTAGTACCTAGATGTATGTAGAAACGCTGAAAATAGGATTCAAATCAAATCACAAATTTTTGCGTCCCCGGGCTGAAAGTCCTGTGTTTTATTGACCCATCCATCCACCCCAACCTCCTCCATATGCGGATTGTCTTACTCTTTTATACTTACTGACTTCAACGGCACATGAAAACATTACGACAGACGGGCAACGCTCCCGGAAATGATGCTAGAGTGGTACCTACAGCATCCTAGTTTGTAGCATATGGCCACTGATCAAGCTGCCATATTTGACGACTAGGGGAATGAGAACGGGCTGTTACAGGATGTGAGTGCCTCAATGCTGTTCACTGTCAAAAGTGTTTCCACTTGAGAAAGTCCTTAAAATGTGTGTCAGGAGAAAACTGTATTTATGGAGCATCTTCTGTCTTGTTACTTTCACACACCTCACTGTAGCTGACTTACAGCCCACATAGAGTGTAGGTTCCTTGGTTTGTTGGGAGCCAGCATTACTAAAGTTGCAGCAGCTTAACACATGTATTTATTTCATTCCATTTTCCTTTGCCACACGCACACTTTTCATGTACATTTCTGCTTGCCTTAGGGGAATCTGAACCCATTTTACCCAACTAACATGCTCTGTCACCATGCTGGTCTGAGTGTCAAACTGCAGCTCTGTGGAACATGATGCCGGTGTCAAACATGCCTTCCCTTTCTCTCTCTCAACCACTTTTTCCCCTGTATTTCTTTCTATCCTCCCGTCTCTATCGCTGTCTCTCCCTAGCTTTGGTACCCTTTTCTTCTCTCATTTTCCGTCAGTTTTCCTCTCATTTTCCCTCTAATTCTCTGTCTTTTCCCTATCTTTCCGAAGACAGGCTTTGCGGCTAGTTCAGCAGGCCGGATCTCATTTCGGTGTCAAATAAAAAATCCCTGGCAAGCCTGCCGTTCTGTCCCAGTGGTGGAATAAAAGCGGGACGCCTCGTGTCACTTGGAGGCGAGTGACACAGATTCCTCCACTGGCACTCGAGCAGACGCGAGGCCTCCAATTAAAAGGCCGTTACGTGGCGGGGGTGCAGCCTTCCATTCCAACTCCTCTCTGTTATGTTTATGTAATATATGTATTTGTGTGAGGGTTGGACAATCCTCACAAAGAGAGACAGATGAAAAACAAACTCCAATGTAAGGTCAGTTTGCCAGTGTGTATTTCTAAAGGGCTGTTTTAAGCTCACGCTTGTGTTTAGGTTTCAGGTTGAAGTAGGATTGACATTGAGGTTAGGTAAAGAAAGAGACCAACCTATAACACTGACAGTGTTTACAGCGGGGATTACCCTGTTTTTTGTTTTCTCTGTGTTTCATGAAAGTGTAACCCACACATCTTAGACAAACCCCTAATTCTGTCTCTATTTCTCCAGAATGCAGATACATCATACTTTACAAATGTGCATGCATTGATCATATGCATGTGTGTTTGCATGTCAGTGTTTTGTATGTATCTTTTATGACGCGCATGTTGTTGAAGCTGCATAAGCGAACTACGCCCGGGTCTGTCACAGTTACTCCTAGTTGAAAACTTGCAGGTTGTTTACTGTCTTGACTGACGACATATCTCCCATGCATTGCCCAGATTTCCAACATGAAGGCGCTCCGTGTAAAATATTTACTTGCTGCCAGGAAGTAAACAAGCACCCCTTGCTTGCTTGTTGGGACCAATCAAAAGTTTGGGCAAAGGACATGAAAGCCTGAGACAGCATGTGGCGTGTGGGGGTGGGTGGGGTGTTTGTGTTTACGTTTGCATGTGTTTATGCATGTGCTCATTTTCCACTTGTGTGAATGTTTGCGCATAAAATCAGCGTGCATGCATGTGTTTACGTACCGTCTGTGTAATATCTGTATCAAAAGAGCCACGAGCACCGTGCGGAACCCTGCTGATCCCAGGAGCCGCAGGCCATCGCTGCTGCATTTGTTTCGGTGAAATGAAGAAAATATTGCAATTTCAAATAGACTTGACTACTCTGCAGTCATACACATGAAAACATACCCTAGTGGTAATGTTTAATTTCCAGCCTTGGTTTGAAAAATACACATCATGTCTCCTCAGACTAAGAAGCAGTTCCTCACCACAAAGAGACTCATCATGTTTAATATATAGCTTGTTGTTTATTTAATTCTCTTCCATCACTATTTCTGTTACCAGGGGAACACTCAATTAAAAGGGTTACAGTTTTATTTCGTGGGTTCGGTTAGTGCGTTAGCACTGGAGTGCGAGTTTTATCTCGGCAGCGCCTGCCTGATTAGCATATTCCATCATGTTAAACAAATAGAAGACAATGAGGGCCTTAGGGACGAGGGGCAAACGTGTGCACAGCATACAAAGAGATCAATCTCTTTCCAGTGGGATACAAAGGCCTGTTGTTGGAGAGCCCCTCATTGGCTATGCATTAGAGATTGATGGAGTTCCTCTGTTGTCAAACTGACTTTAACACCCACAGTGCACTAGCTAATACTGTATAAGCAGTGGTGTGTTGGTGGGGGATTGTGGTGCTCCCCACTTCTTATTAGGAAAAGTAATTCTGTTGTTTGTGATGCAGAATGAAATCCAAATTGCCAACAGAAAAAAAATTTGAAAATAAAAATTTAAATGCTCTGTATTCCGTGTGTTTCTCCACACAAGGACAATTGCTATGCTGAGATGCCCTCCTCCTGCTTCTCCACATACCACTACACCACTTTGACTTCTTAGGCCCTCTGTACTTACATTCATGAGCCAGTGATAATTGGCTGATAGCCATGCCTGCTGATGTGGCAGGCTGCTATTACCCTCCTAGATCCAAAGAGCAGAATTGTAGATCCCTGTGATATTATTAGGACTCCTTCTGTATTAAAACACAGGCTCTTCATAAATAAGCAGCTCATTATTACGCAGAGTATTAAAAACTACAATCACCACTGTAGGAGCCTTGACAAAGAGCCATGGGGTGTGTCAGATTAATGCATGCATGCAAATCTACCTATCATTTTAAGTGCACATGGTTAATTTCCCTTCTGTCTCTGCTGTACTACTTTACCCAATGATTCTCCAGACCATCGCTGCCTTCCCTGATTCACTAATCTTGTCCTCGTAGTAAAAAAATGGCCACATATTATGCTGCTTGTTCCCATAGAGATACAGTACAATAGCTGCCAAAATAGCACTTTTGAATCCAAAAATAAAATAACTACTACTATAAATCTTCTATCCTACATGGTGTATACTGTCTCCAGAAATTACCCATGTTACCCACACAGGTACATAAAATCAAATCCCACCATATCTTCACTGTGACTAGCAGTCACTCTGCTGGGATTGGTCAGTCCCTCTGCCAGGAAATATATATTTCAACCATTACTTTGTACAGTATGTGTAGTTACTTTTCAGAGTAACATTTTACATACAAACAATATGATTGATTCTAAAATGTGATGTATCGTTATAGAGTAAACAAAAAGTATACAAATTAGTTCCACCTCAACCAGCTTCAGCCTGAAATAAAACATATGTTTATGCATCAGTAATTATAGATAATATAATAACCAAGGGGTCATGGTCACCTCACACCTCCACCCTGCTTAAGAAAGCTGTGCCAAGTTCTTGTTAACTTTTACAGAGGAGCGATAGAAAGCATCCTGACCGGAAACATCAAAAACTTGCGTGGGATGTGCACAGCCCAGGACAGGAGGACTCGCACAGAAGATCATTGGTACTCAGATACCCAGAATCAGTGACATGAGATGCCTGCCAGAGCCCATAAGATCCTAAAAGACACTACACACCCCAGCCACAGCCTCTTCATCCTGCTGCCATCTGGAAAGAGGTACAGAAGCTTCCGCCGCTGTATCACTAGACTTAAAGACAGCTTCTTCCCTCAGGCTGTGATACTGTTAAACTCTTCATCATGCAAATTAGTAATTTTTCTATTTTTATGACTTATTAATCAATTTCTATTTTGTTTTACGAGTAGCATAAAGGGAATTATATCTGAATTTCATTATACAACCCTGCTTTGTAAAGGACAAAATAACCTTGAATCCTTGAATACTGCATTATGAGTCCCTTCAATTGTGATACTTTAAAGCTAATATGATCAATATTTTTATATCAACAAAGGATCAAATGACCATGTGTAATGTGGAAAGCGTTGCTCATAGTAATGAACTCCCTTCAGCTCCACAGAGCTTTATAGTGTCTTTTTCTTCATTGTTTTGGTTTTACTGGTTTAACTTTACTGTTATAGTTCATTCTCATCGCTCCCATCCGCCCTGTTTCCATACAAAGCAGGGAGCTGTTTCCAATAAATAATCTCTGAAAAACCCACTGTACACTACCTTCCCAGCACTACACAGCAAAGAGACAACTTTAGCATCAGGCTGGTAAACACAGTGGAGAATTTACCGGCTAAAGACTTAGTGACTTGGGGACCAAAACAGAGCTAAAAGGACAGTGAATATTGGACTTGCATTCATCTTATATTCTAAAACATTAATGCTAATGTTGCTCCCAATCTGATCGATGTGTAAATAAGCAACATTTTGCTAACAACTTTGCCACATAACTTTACCAATGCGTTCTCTGTCACTCGTCAAATATGGCCGCTTAGTCAGTGGCCCTGTGCTTCAGACTACGATGCTGTACTCCTCTAATTTTGCACATGCAGGTCTGCAGTCAAGTTATCAATAATATGCAATGTCCGGTTAGACTTCTTAAAATAAACGATGTGAAACAGTCACAGTTTGATTGGTTATGTTTAAGAAAGGATTGTAAGTTATGTTACTTACCTGACATAAGTTAACTTACCTTAATAAGACAACGCTGACTTTTGGTTTCACAAAGGAAACTAAGATTGTTTGTTTGACCCGTCCCTCCTCCATATACAGGCTTTCCTGCTCTTTATACTTCATCACCTTACATTGGTGAACGAAATATTACGCTAGATGGGCAAGTCAAGAAAGGAGGGTTACCTACAGCATCATAGCTTGAAGTGTTGAGCCACTGATTAAGCAGCCATATTGGAAGAGTTGGGAGAGAAAGCAGGACTGGCTTGTTTCTATCCCAAGTGGCCAAACAATGTTATTATAGGTTTAAGTATAGTTTGCTGATCATACGTCTGTATTTTTTAGGGCTGCCCCCCACTAAGGACTTTCCTAGTCGTCTAGGAGTCGCTAGATAAAGCTAATAGTAGACTAGTTGTTGCACGGTTATGATATAAATTCATTTATTTAAATATATATATTTTAACATCTACTGGGTAAATGATAATGAAAGAACATTTAGTTACTTTAACAAAGTATAACATTACACAAGTTTCATTATTCAAAACAGGGAATAAATAAATTCCAATTTTACAAAAACAAATACTTAGAACAATACGATGGATGATGTATAACGTTAACAGCTACTTACAAATACTAAATGTCATGCCTCTCCTGTCCCTGCCTGAACCTGCCATGTCCGGCCGAGCTGGCTGTAAATCAGCTGGCCTCCGTTGGTCCACTCTGCTCTAGTTCTGTCGCTCATTCCGGCCGCCGTGGCTCCTCCGCTCCTGCTCGCGGTGTTACAAGAGAAAAGGTCCGTGTTCCAACAATACTCTGATACTAATGAAAAGTGTGTTGACTTTTTATATACCTTTTAAAGTGGAGGACTACTTTTATACAGTGGTATTGCTGCTTTTACTTCAGTAAATAATCCAGCCAATAAGGGATACCTTGTGTGTTTGGTACAAAGGAAACACAAATGATGTCTGCAGAAGATGTTGGAGGTGTGTATGACAGATTCAAGTTTTGCTTACTCAAAGAAGTGTATCATTAAAGAAGCACAATTCAGCTTTTTCCTCCATTACTCTCTCTCTCTCGCTCTCTCTTTGCAAGGAAAATGCCCAGCCACTTGTTCTGTACTGTGTTCTCTCCTTGTATTCTAATTGTCTGGTTAACAGAAATAATTAGAGGTAAAGAGCTTTCATACAGTTTATAAAATTGTGCACTCATCAGAAACAGACATGCATTTGTTCAGAGCTGCCCATGTAAGCTCCTATGTACTCATAGGATGCAATGATAATCCATGGGAACATTAAAACAACTGTCCAGTTGCTATGAAAGGATTACAAAAGTAAGCATTGAATGGAGAAAAGCTTGGAATAACATTTGATGGAGGATAATTGTAGGTTTAGTCCATCAGTGCAGTTTATCTTTGCACAGGGTGTATAGTTCTCTTGCTGTGTGCTTTGTCCTCGACACACTTTTACTTTGCACACTGTGAACATAAAAAATACCCCAAGAATTGTCCTCTAAATCTTTGTCTACTTACCATGGACTTATTTCACCCAGTCCAACTTCCCTATTAAGGCAAATAATTTAAAAATACACACACATACATGTCTATGTTGCAACACAGAGCCTCTGCAGTTGGCATGGATACACCCAGTTTCAATAGCACAAAAACTCCCAGCTTCTGCAGTTGGAGATGCCAGAGATAGTTGGTGGGGCAGAACTTGCCCTGCCCCTGTGAATGGTTTCCTCTGGTTGCATCACTGCATGTCTTTGCAGTTTATCAGAGACCCTAAAACATGCAAACATATACAACGCCTGCCAAACTGATGCTTCTGTAACATAAAGACAACAGAAAAACCGAGAACAAAGCAAAGACAGATCTTAATGATCACAGGTGCTTTTTGAATGTTCCATAATTGCTGTCATTTTTACACACTTTGTCCTTTGATGCCTTTTCCCTCATTTTTTTCCCCTCTTGCACATTCACTAAAGCTTGCATTTTCATTCACGGCACGTCACCTTGATATCAGGTTCTAATAATTGTCATGCAGAGATCTGAACAAATTGGAGCAAAAGACAGAATTTAGTTTGAGTAATAAATAACACTGACATAAACAGTTCCTATTTCACACAGAGAGAAAGAGAGGAAGACGCAGGCTCCGCAGCTACAGGCAATGTAACATTTAAAAGCTCTACTGCACGGGCAATAGGGTAGGACAAAGAGAAAGAAAATTAGGAGAAAAAGATGCAAACAGGAACAGAGGAGGATGGAGGGAGGAAGGGAGAGGGAGATCGATAGTAGCAGAGAGTAAGAACCAGACACAAACAGTGGTGAGGAGGGGAGTAGAAACAGAGTGGGGGGAGGAAAGAGTTGATTTCTAGGGCTGTGCCTCCCTGGCAGTTCAGATGGGGTGGAGACAAATAGACAGGGAGGCGTTTGAAGTCAAGACAGGCTTTTCTTCACTGAGCTCCCCTATCTGATGACAGAGAGGAGGGATAGATGGGGGAGGGATGGGGGTTGTTTAGGTGTGCAGGGAGACTGAGGGAACAAGAGAGTAACAAGGTTGTAAATATTAAATGGAGAAAATGAGAAATGGAGGAGGAGAGAATGAGAGCAGAGGAAAAACAAGAGGTGGTAACAAAGAGCGACAAAAGGAGAGGGAGAAAGGGAGATGAGGTGAGAAGATGAGGATTTTTCTGAGAGAAATTACAGAGAGTACAATCCAGTGGCGCGGAGAGAGACAGAGACAGCTATTCATATTCCAGGATGCATTTAGCACCTCTCTGCCTCAACCTGATTGAATTTTAAATTCTGTCTCAAAGTATGTTTTATTAGCATGCCAATATACGTGTAAGAGCATTATAATAGCTGCCTGCCTGCAGAGAATTTAGCGTAGCACTTCATGAAATAACATTTCGCACGATTGCCAAGCAATCACGGGTAGGAGCTTCAGGGCTGTTGCAAATGGTTACAATTAAACACATTAATAGGGCTTAGATTACACTACTATCCACATAATCACATTGCTTACAGTGCTTATCTGGTGTGATGGCTTTCTGTGAAGCTGCTCCCCACCTCAGCTGTTATTACCCAGCCTCGCATGGGGAGCTAATCTTTTGTCATTACACTATCACACAATATCTGTTGCTGGTGCTAAAGTCAATAAAAACCAATTAGGCATTCTTTAGAGAGTAGCTTTTTCTTCTATATGCATGCGTAGTGTACATCGGTGTGTATGAGGTGCAGGCTGGGTTTCTGCAGTCTATCTCCTGTACAGATATGAGACGAGTGGCAGCTGGGAACTTTGAGAGAAAGCAGAGAGCTACAGAGGAAACATTTCTCCCTGACTTCAAAGTTCAAGAGTTGAGGCTTTATCTGTCCACTGATTTTTCTTCTGCATTTTTCATGGTCTATACACCCCACCATGACCCTTTTAGAATACTACTGTATGTAGCCTACTACAGTATGATGAGCTTATTACCATGCAACACTAAACTAAAACACTGTAATATAATATAATATCATTTTTCATACGATATAATAACTCAGTACTGTCCTGTGCAATACTTTCTATACAGTGGTATACAATACTACACATATACTATACCATACAATCCTATAACTTGTACTACTATACTGTACTGTACTGTAGTATAACTTTATTGTGCACTAAACTATACAATAGCATTACTTGCTTTACTGTGCTTTACAGACAATGTGTGTGAGAAGTGACTGTTCACTTGGATAACACTAAAGGTTAGCGAATCAGTTAAATCAGAACCAGAAGAGAATATTTGTTCATTGAAAGAAAGAACGGAACTGAATGCTTTTTCTCCATGGAAAATATGTTTTCGTTTTTCTCCCGACTGGCTTCAGTAAGAGTTGGACTATGTTACATAGCTCGTTGATCTGATTGTTTGCTGTACTCCGGGGATAGACACAGTTCATCCAATCACCTGCCAGTCAGGTTAGCTATACTGTAGTGTACTATACTGTACTGTGGCACAGCATAGTACACCATGCTCTGCTGCAGTGTGATGTGTGTGTTTTTCTCTAAAGAGCTTTATAAGTTACTAAACTTATATTAAACTTAAAATTTTAATAGTGACATTTCGTTGCTCAGATGACTGTTACTGTTCTGAATAGCATACCATATAATAAGAACATGTCATGATTCTGCAGCTGTGCCTCAGTATGACTGTCGGCTTCAGTGCGGCTGTCTATGTCTTTGTCTGTCTGGAGGCAAGTCACACAATCTATTCATTAGCCCCCTTCCTGCTGCCTGATAGGCCAATTGTTTCTCACTGATGCACTGTGGGAGAGATCCACACCAGGGGCAGGCTGTTTTTGATACATCAGGAACAAGCAGATAGCAGACATGTTGAGAACAGCATCCACGCAGTTTTTCCAAAGGAAGAGGCAAATCTGTCAGATAAAAAATACAAGTCCGTGCAGGGCTTTGAAGGCCAAAGGCAGCCAGCTACATACTTATCAGGCTGGTGCTGACAGTAGCAACGAGCTAATGGGCTCATCTGCGAAGCATATTGACAGCACAGCTCGCCTCAGTTCTGTGGCAGACTAGTCAAAGACAGCATTGTGCTTTATTAGAGGTGAGATGTGACAGTTTGAGCGCTGCAGTCTTACAATTCCATGTTGCCTTACTCATCTAAAGACCAGACAGAAAAAAAGTAAACTTCAGTTGTAACTGAATTATTTTGCAGCCTAATAACGTTGTGAAAGAGCTTTTTTCTGCCTCAGATCTGAATTTTGTATGTCGTTAGGATGATGGCTGCTGGAGAACAAAGGTGAAAGCGAGTAGATGTTTGGCTTGCAATTCAAAAGGGATACGGAGACAGGATTGCGCTTGTTTGCAATCTAAACAACACTCTATAATTGCCAAGCTGTCTATAAAGCTACCTGGCAAGACAGCCATTTGTGCTACAACTATGGGGAACTCACATCACTGTTGTTGTGGAAAAACAGATACCTGCAACCCCAGTGACTTTGTTTGTTTTATTTGGATTTGAGGGTTACATGGTAATGTACTGTACCGTTGGTGCTAAACAACTCTCACCCTCGGGCCATTGAGAGCAGTAATATATTGTTGCTTTCAGTTGTTTTTATATTGTTCTTTGTTTCTTTGTTGTTGTATTTCACAATTGCATCTTTTATTATGGCCTTAAAACTGAAAAGACCTTTGCATCGATCCTTACACAAACTCATTCTCGTCCTCTACCATGTCTCATCAAAGGTTATTTATTTTTAGACGGCTTCCAACTGCTCTAACCACCAGCACATGACTGAGGTCCTGACATTTGGTGAAGCAAAACAAAAATTCACTTATCAAATCGAAAAGCGGAGCAAATTCTATTAGGCGCTCCCTGAATGCTGGCGCTGTTTATGAACCGGTTATGGATTTAGCAAGCCAACAGGGATCATCAGGATTACGTGACAAGACAACTCAAATTATTCATTATCTTCCAAGTCTTATTCGAAGATGACAAAAAAACTAATTATGAATCATGGTAACAAGCAAGAACTGTTTTTCTCGGTGTGCCCAAGGTCGCATTGCCAATTAATGTTTGCAGAGCTGTGGGTGTAATCCCTGTGGGGGAGACGAACCACTTCTCTTCAAGCTGTCATCTCCTGTGTTCTTTTATTATCTGTGCTAATCAGTTGTCCACTGTTGGCTTGTGAAATCTCTGTTGTGTTTCTCTTTGTCGCTAATGCAAATCTGATGTGGAGCGTGAGTATTGTCTGGTGTTTACAAATTCCGTCTATCAACTTGGAGTCCCAGGATGCAAAAGACAAAAGCAAACTAGTTCTCTGCTCAAACCATGTGCAGCTTTCCTAATGTTTTGGCACTTGGAAAAATACATTTGTCAACTTTTTTGAGGGCCCTGCCTTTGGGATGACCTTACATGGAATTAATTTGAAAATAAAAAAATATGCAATAATTACAAAGCTGAAACCTGTATATAACAAAGTGATTTTCACAGTGATTGCATTAAAAGTGATAACACACAGCATGCCTTTTCTGTCTTCTGTCTGATTGGAACTGTCTAACATATCTTCTGAAAAAAATATTACATTTCTATTCTGCAGTGTAGAATAACTGTAATTGTACAAAAGCTTGCACTCCAAATGGCGTGTTCACAGAAAGCAAAGCCTTTTTCCACGCAATGAGATTATATGATGAAGCAGCGATGCAAATGACAAACAGGCAAAATTTGCCCAATTCACATATTCAAGTAAAGAAAAGTAAGCAAGGAAGTCAGAATACCCGCTAAGTGCTGAAAATATGTGTCTGTTACTTGATTCCAGCTATCGGTTGTACTTTACCATAAACTAAGTTAGAATAGCACTGATCGATACAAAACAAGCATTTTAGAAGTCTCTGTACAGACCTGACAAATCTCCATCATTATGTAGTTTTTTCAGCATCCTTATGATCCATTTATTGCAATTAAATCACATCAAAGTCGGATTAAAGGATAAATATTTACTAAAAACACAAATGGTCTTGCAAGTAAATTTAAGCGAGTAAAAGCTTCTTTGCTTTATGCGTGAACACACCATTACTTTTTTTAAGAGGGAAACAGCAACACCAAAAAGATCCAGCTTGTGACTAAAGCTACCATAGAAAATGAATGGAAAAAGTTAAGGGAGTTAAGCTCTGTTATTCTCTGTCCTTGCAGCTGCACTGGTTCCACTGGCAATATATAAGCCAGTGTTTCTATTAAAGACTAAGCTTCAGTAAGAAAGAGCAGAGGCAGTGCATCTCTCAGCAAAGGCCATATATGGTACATTTAATAAGGTAACTGTAAATATCTTATAATTAAATTCTTCATGAGACAGGACGCTTCATGGTCTGTCTATTTCTGCTCAGCTTGTGGCAACGATCAATCAGTCCCATTGTATCTTTGTCTTGTTGTAGTTAATCAAAGCGTGGTGTTTTAAAAGTGGGTAAAAGTTGAAGCAAACAACTTAATTAGCCACCATCAGGTGATGAGTGTGTGAGGTAAAACTCAGCCCGGAGCAGAGCAGACACTGTAAAAATGAGTGCACTTCATGTCTTTCAGTCCGGAGCCTTAAACCAGCATTCGATTTTGGAGAGGGCACAACCTGAATACACAACACTGACATCTTATTGCCTTCAGTCCAATATTCACTCTGCTTTCACTCAGTTCCTTAGCTGCTAAATGCTCCACTGTGTTCACCAGCTAACTTTGTATGCTGTTTGATGCTTAGTTGGAGCGTACTGTGGGTTGTTTTTTTGCTGAAAACAGCTGCCTGCTTTGTGTGGATATGAGGTATATGAGAGTGGAGGGACAGAACCAAAACAGTGAAAGTCGTAAAAACCGAAGCAATAAGCTGAAAGATGCTAAAATAGCATGTAGAGCTGAGAGGAACTGCTGAGTTGGGTAATAATTCCCTATGGGGCTATTATGAGCTACTCCTTTCACATTACAAGAACATGATCCACTGTTGATATGAAACTGTTGATTAGAGAAGTCCTTTCACAATCTTCCTCACTTGTAGCTTTTGGTTTAGCCTTTGTCTTACTCTCTTTAACTGAAGGACTTGAATCCAAATAAAACTATCTGCAAACAGCCGTCCTGCTCAAGTGTCTTTAAACAAGACCCTGAGGCTGGACCCGCTCCACATGAGGCCTTCTGGCTGCTCGTGTCCTCAGATCTCCCTGCGGACAGTGCAAAGACCAAAACATCTCTTTTACATGATCGTTTTTATGATAATCACACAGCGCACAGTCCTGTAAACGCCAATGCCCGAGTCTGTGTAAACATAGTCTGACTCACAGGAAGTAGGCTGTTGGTTTAAGCCTGCCATTGGCCAACTATTTCAGCTGGCATTCTCCTCCCCTTCCTGTTCCCGTTTCAAAAGTCCCCGTTGTGACGTGAAACAGCAACTGAAAGGGACAGTTTACGTTAACCCTAAGCTGGTTGCTGACGGTGAGAACGTAAACAAGCTAGCAGCTGTTGTCTTTTCTTTTGCGGGGATTTAACATTATCATGACAGGGTTTGCCTGTCCACATGCTAAACAAGTTCTACCCAGGCAATATTTTGCAAACTTTTTTTCCCAGGATGGCAAAGTCATGACTCGCCCTACTCTGACTGGCTAGTACTTGTTGTCTTCGTTTGTTTGTTTGGTTAGGTTAGGTTTAGGCGTGAGGAGTGAGGTTGGTTAGGGTAGGGTAAGGCTAAGCTAAGGCTAATGTCAGACTAAGCCAATCAGAGGCAGAGCAGGGCGGGTCATGACTTCGTCGAAAAGGGACGAAAAATATCTCTCTGGGCTTAGCGCCACCCAAGACAATTGTGATTGGCTTAAAGAAATACAAACATATTCCAGAATGCTAATGAGTTTAGCCAGGCCATTCTCCAGTGCTGGCAGTGTAGAGATAGGTCTGGATATGCAAGACTAGTATAAACACAAGCCAGTAGAAATCCCAGCAGCAATTACTACTGCCTGCAGAGTTTGGGGGAATTAGCAACCATTTCCATCAATAAAACATTAGGGATTAGTGGTCAATTTGCTGTGTTTTATTGACAAATATTTAAGGCTGATCAAAATGCAATCACCAGGAAACCGTCACTAACTCAAATTAATGAGTCACTTCTCTTATCTCTCTCTTTTTCAAGCAGCCAGATGCACTCCTATACAGTACTCCCATACATGGGGTTCATTTCCGTCAGCACTCTTACAGGAGACTAATGGCTCAGTGACGTTATTAAGATGACAAGTTGGTGTACAATTTGCTCAATGTGAAGAGCACACTCAGCTTCCTGTTGACTCACTGCGAGCGCGAAAGGGGTGTTGAGAGAAGGGAGGAGTAGTATTATGTGTTCCTCAAGGGGTGGGAAAAGTTGTTGGAATGACTTGACTTCTGTGCAAGATTTCAGTAAAGATTTGGTTGCTTTTGATCCATTTTTCACTAAACCTTTTATTTTATGTTTCACAGTAACTGAAACATTTTCAACTACAAAAGTCACAAACTGGCGTTTTTTCTTCTCTCCTCCATTCCCTGCGCTGCAAAAACAAGCATTTTCTTGTTTGAGCTGCAGAGTTCAAAGGCCAGAAGAACAGTTTGTCCTGAAAGCCGTGAAAGTGGAGGCTCATGTCTCCCATTTTCCCAGTGTGACCTGAAGGCACCATGAGAGAGCTGAGGGTGGAAAGGGTGGGTCTCTGCTTCTTCCTCTCTTCCTCCTTCCCTGGGCGTGGCAGCAGCAACACCTCAAGGCTTTTTACCCCTTCTCTCTGATATTCCTCTCCCACCCCCCACTCTGTCTCCCGCCCTTCCTGGTTTTTTCTGTTTGATCGCCCCTACACGAACTGCAACTCCCTTCAGTGGGCTCCCAACTTTTTTTGTGGATGGTGGGGGGGTTGTCGTGATGAATTTACAATGCACACATACAGACATTGGGCAGGGTAGAGACACATTAATATACACAGAGAATAAGTGAGAGAGAGAAGGGGG
>NW_023339718.1:23119616-23144655 GCF_004916995.1 Morone saxatilis
CTCTCTCCCTCCCTCCCTCCCCTCTATCTCTGAGAGGCTTTGATGTGGCTTAGTGCCTGGAAACTTAATGAAAAATGTATAATAGCCTTTCCGTTCACTGTCTCTCCCCCTTTTCTTTCCTCTCCTTCCCCCTACTCTCCCCTGCTACCTTCGGTCCTGCCTCCATGACACGGTGCTTTTATGCCACATGAGGCAAGTTTCTGAGAAGGGCGACTGAGAAGAGCTTTCAAGCTTAGCTCCATGCTAAGCTGGCTATTTGAGAATGCCATTTACATTTGCAAATAACATTTGCCAACACCAGCATTTTCATGTTGTTTTGTTAAGATGCAAGTTCGACTGTACAGGCTTACAATGACGTGTTTATAGTGTGGATTCAAGTCCTGGTAGCTCATTAAAATCATATCATATTGGATGTGGCAGCCAACTGACTGCAACAATCAGTTTTTCAGCGACTGTGCTCTGTGATTTGCGGTATTAACATTTAAAATGAGTGATCACAGAGAGATTTAGATGTGGCAGAAACTTGACTTTACTAACTTCACTGCAGAACAGCCGTCGCCATCATTTTTCAGCAGCTCCGTTTTCCTTGTCCACACTAAAACGCAGATTTATCCACTCTAGATTATTCAAAAGGCAGGCTCAGTGGAGATGAAGGGATAAAGAAGTTCTTTTTAAATCTAGTAGCATGTTTAGACTGAAAACAGCCTTGCATTAAAAAAGCACAGGGGGCTGTGGCTGTGTGGTTGGTTGTGTTATTTACTGGGCAGGCGATGAATGAGAGACCAAAGCAGCACCTTGCTGGATGACATTGAAGGTGTTGCGGCAAAAGTTGAGCCAGGTTGAACTTTTTTTGCCACTGCATCGGCACCCCCACTGCGTCAGTGGCAGTGAATGAAACTGAAATGAATGGTCTGCGTTTTATTACCCAGCGCTGTTGTCTGTCTGAACACGGCCTCAGAATGCACAAACTCTAAAGCCACGGAGAGCAAATGTCACTTTTTGTCACACGGGCTGCCTCTCTCTCTGCTTCCACCTCCTCTCTCAGTTTTACCATCCTGTTTTGACCCTCCCAGTTCTCCCTTCCTCCCTCCCTCCCTTCCTTGCTCCTTCCTCCCTCGGCGGTCGCTTTCTGCCAGTCAGCACATCCCCCAGGCGGGGAGGGATGTTTGATCCAAGCCTCTTCAACTCTCCCTCTCTCCTTTCTCTCTCCCTCTCGCTCTCTGTCTGTGTTTCCTTTCAGCGGCTCACTCCCTGTCGATTCGCCACTCTCACACAGAAACGGGTCTCCATTACTTACCGTCAAGTCCAAGTTCAAAGATGACATTCTCTGACTTTACCAGCGCCGTCAGTTCGACTCAGTGAAGTTGCTGCAGTCGGGAAAGGAAAGTGATAAGGGGAAAAAAAGCATGTGACATCACGGGCCAGAAGGAGTTGGTGTCAAGTGTAATCCATCAAAGCCGATCAGCATCATGTGTCTATTAACATGCTTTGGCCATGCTGGTATTAAACAGGTTGTGATGAGCAGCCATCCACCTTGGAGTTTTCCACACATCACGTCTCTCATCATTTTTTTTTCTTTTCCCACCTGCTTATTAACCGTCCTTCCTATGTGCGGCTGTAGCTGTGCCACTGTACCTGTCGTCTCTCATTCAAATCAGCATCTCCCATCTGTATCCTCTCCTCATTTGATTCCAGCTTGTTCATAAAGATGAGACTCAATCTTGCCTCTCCCTGTCCCTGCCTGCTTCACTATATTCCCGAGCGTGTTTTTAGCTTTTATGCACGTGTTTTGATAAGCACACGGTAATTGCATTACATGACTCGGCACCTTTCCTTCCTTACTTCCCATCTCTCTCTCTCTCTCTCTCTCTTTCTCTCACACACACACAGACACATACATTCTCCCAGGTTTTCGGGAGCTATATTTGTTAGCGTATTTGTTTGCAGATTCATCTCCCCTCATTGAGGCTTGTCTCCGTTTGTTAACGACCGCTTCATCACGCTACCTCTCTTGCAAAGAAGTGGAGGGAACGTTCGGTTTCTAGATATTTCTCCCTGCTTCAAACAGCTACCTGAGCTCCCTTAATCCCCATCCCCATATAAAAACGGCACAACTCTCTCCTTCCTTTGATAACAGTGGCAGGAAAGAGTAGCATTTGTGCAGAATCAGTGTAACTTGTGGGCTAATGGATATGACTTATGGAACATTACCTCACCGACACAGACAGCTTAATTCTTATGAGTGGAAAGAACATCTTTTTCTCTCATTCTGTTTTTTTATTCCCCTCTCACATCCCTCCTTACTTACTCAATGGTGCCTTCCCTGCTCTCTCCGTGTCTCTCCTCCTCTCCTGGGACCCTTCCTCCATCATACTTAACTCCTCTTCAAAGCCATCTACTCCACCTCATCCCCCGCCCTGCATCTCTCTCTCATCACTATTTTGGTTTTATGAGTTGGATGTCCTCTGTCTCCTTTGTGCACCCATCCACCATTTCAAAAGTAAAGTCGAACACACACAAACACCCCCACCCTCTCCCGCCGTGTCCTCGTTGGGTTGAGCAGAAGGTCGTAGTCATCAGCAGTCCATTAGGGCACAATGGCAGGAGTTGTGCTGCTCCAACAGAGTGCAATGTGCTGTTCTGGAGGCAACAGGGGCAGAGCACAGAGAGGTACTGACTGGTCTCACACCCCCAGCAGACAAACAATACAGCTCTTTCCACTCATGGTGTACGGCTGAATACGGTGGCTCTGTGTCCTTTGCCAGTGGAATGATGTGTCATGTTCTTCCTTGTCTGTTTATTGGCACTTTAAAATAGGAAAGTCAAACTTCATAACCTCAGTAAATAATACATTTGCGTTCACATTACGTAATCGGTTTGACATTTTCACTGAGTACCGCTGATAACAAGGGGAACCGTAGACTGTATAAAAGAAGTGAATAGAAGCTCTGCATCTGAAAAGTGAAGCCAATACAGAAGTGCCTTAAACCTGCATTCTTTCTGATAGCCAGCAGGGGGCAACTCCACTGGTTCTAAAAAGAAGTCTGATTGTATGTAAGCTTATGAGAAAATTACCCTACTATTAAACCTAACAGTTTCCTAATGAGTTTATGGTCTCAAGTTTAGTAGTTTCTAGTCTTCCATACAGTTCATTTTGTAAATTATGGTCCTATTTAGAGTAAAATAGAGTAAAGCAGGGAATGCTTTGGGGATGACAAGTTGCTACCACGGCAACCTGTGAGTTAGGATAGCATTGCCTATCCCTGGCACTGTGTACATTTAAACAGCTGTGAACTTGTTTGTTTTGGGGTTTTTTCTATGTTTTCATCTTAGGACTATGACGCTTTAATGTTAGGAGTTAGCTGATGGTACCTGGTCCGGGCTGATAACCTATGCTAACCGTAGTGTGTTAAACTTAGAATGTTTTTTCAAAGGTTAAAGGTCTAGTGTGTAGGATTGAGTGGTGGTGTAGTTGCAGACCACAGCTCACTCACTTCACTCTCCCCTTCGAAGCGCAAGGGAGAAACTCCGGTAGGTTTGAAACAGTGCTATCTAGAGCCAGTTTTGGATTTGTCCATTCTGGGCTATTGTAAAAACATTCTAAGGTAACAAAAACATAGCGATTCCTTTATTCAGCTGATTATACGCTAATAAAAACTATGCATATTATATTATATTTCTCTTAGATGTTACACACTGGGCCTTTAACTGTGATTGTTGCTTATTTAGTCATGATTTAATGTTACAAAAAACAATATTTACATTACGAAAACCATATTTTGAGGGGCTTTAACAGCATCAGACTCTGCTTGCATGTCAAGTATGAAGGAGTAATTAAATAAATCATGGGGAACTTCATGCTGCACCTCATGAGGAGCCACTGAATTCACAAAGCAGAGAGATACATTGAACTGCCAACAGATTATGCAGAAGCATTGTGGTCCTCTTATAGTTTTGCATTGCATTGATTACAGTACTGAATGGCATCTGTAGCCACAGGAGTCATAATGTGGCCTTGTAATATTGTTGGCTGGTCATTGAACCCTTCTATACAGTTCACCTCATTGGTTTTCATGGTATGTTTCGATGTCATCATTTTCTAATTGCAGTGATGTGCTGACTGAGGGAGGAATACCTGCACAGGGAGGGATACCTAACTCTTCATTATGGAGCACTTTAATAAGTTTTGAGTGTTTATGTAAATTATTTTCTGTTTTTGAATGCCAATTCTACACCAAAAAAAGGTTTGTCCAGAATGTTAATGCATTAAGAAATTACTTTACCTTAAGTGCTGTCCTATCAAGGATGCCCAGATAAGGGTATTGGAGTTGTGTGTGTTGATTCATATGCCACATTTGGAAGGTCAGCTGCCCGAAAAGAATGCGACTACAATTTTTATTTTTTATTTTTTTTTGGCTTGTACTGCCGACAATGAATAATGAGATATAAATATAAAATTTATTATTTTTTAGTATAGTGTTCCTTACAGGCATCACCTTGGTTCAGTAGCAATATTCCACTACATTGAACTTGATGACACAGAATGGCTAAGGTTATAGCCCCCAGCACAAGTGCACTGTGGGATGAACGGTTTTGTACTTATTTGCACTTTTTACTAGTTTTTACATTAATTCTTAGCAATTCTCTTCTGGAAATTGGAAAGGAATTTATTTAACAACTGAATCACTGTAATGACCTTGTCAGACACACTTTTGTTTGTGGTGACAATTTAGCTATTCCAATATGTTCATCAGTTTAGACATCAAAATCACAAATAAACCTCAGATAGACAATGCCAAAGATTTTCTGCCAAAGTAGCACTTAAAACCTCCAAATTGAAGCTCTCGCTCCATTATCAGACACGCAGGTCACAGATGGTCACAGATAATAGGCTCTTTAATGCCTGTTATTGTTTTGGCTTCATCCCCACGTCCCTTACCTTTTCCTCCACATGTTTACATTGACAAAGTGAAAAGCTGGCTCCAATCAGCACTATTCACTGACAGACAACAGACTCTGCAAAATGAGACAACAAAAAGGAGCTGCAACTATACCTATCCCATCAAGCATTAGTTTAGGATAATGAGCCTGTCCGATCCCAGCAAGCGAACACCAAATTAACTTTGTACTGTGAAATACGGATATTGTTACAAAAACCGGCATACGCATTTATAAACTTATTTAAATGGCGTGCACAGACTGTTTTGGGGGATGTCATCCAAATGTCATGGTAAACAGAAAAACAGCACGCCAGATGCTGCCTGAAAATGGCTGCATTTATGTTACAATCACAATTAACTCCTACCACCTGTGACAGGTGCTATTGTTACCTGCTGTTTGAGTTCTACAAAAGACAAATGCAGAGTTCTCTTTTCCCATCATCTTTTCAAATGCCTGAAGACACCATTATAAGAGACATTATAAGGGACATGACGTGACAAGACATCTTTTAGTAATTAACTCCATTTTGTGTGTCTGTGTGCGTAATAGTGTCTCATCAAGGCTGTTATTTGTACTTAATGCATGTCAGAAAGACAGAGAGAGGTAAAGAGAGCAGGATGTTGATCCCATGTGCTGCTGCCTATCTCAGCACATACCTCTATCCGAGTTCACTGTTTGACTGGAATTTCTTTTTCATTTCAGTGTCAGTGCCTTGCAGACTGCGCTAACCTTTCGAAATGGCACCGGCTGTCCATTTCCCTGGCAAGAACTCCAAAAGAATGGAGTGTGCCGCCAATAAGGTTGGCTTGGCTCCCCTCTGTCTGAATTACTCTGTTTCGGTCAATCACTCTATCCCTGTTTACGTAGGACTCAATTTGCTGTGATTGATTCTGCACCCGCTCCACACACCCGCGTCTTGAATTCAGGACAAGACTTTGGAAATTGTCAGCCATCGATTCTCAATTCGCCCACTCCCGAAGGCAAAATTTGTCTTCACATTCTCGTCATGGGGGTGCAGCTTAATTAGTTTTAAGATTTGTTCCACTTGGACACAAATGACAGTTAATGGTTCTTGTGGGACTTTGCACACAGTCTGTCGTGCTATTGGAATGGCATGTAGCCCAGCTGTGAATGCAAGATGTCTTAGTTTTTACAATGGATTGATTAAGTTGCCAGAAGGCTCCGATTGAAGGAAACCTCTTATTTTATTCCCGACAAAACATTTAAGAAGCTATGCCTCAGGCTGGCTAAAACACAGCCCATTTTTTACTTTTACAACATACACTTAAATTGTAGTCATTTAGCTAAAGCACTTGCATCATCTGGATCCTGATTAAAAATGCAACACAAGTTGAATTCCTAAGTTGGCAAAGTTGAGGGAAACCAATAAGGAGTGCGAGGGGCAGACAAACAGCAAAAAATATAAGTAATAAATACTTTAAGAACAGCACAAACTGCCAAGAGCTGCAATTAACAAAGTTGTCAATCAGGTATATTGGAATGGCTGGCACTGTGAATTCATTATCATATGACTTCTTGTTCAAAATACAGACACCCAAATCCATGGCCGCTTGCCCAACCTCTCTCCACCCTCTCCCCAGACTGTCCTTACAGTTGACCCCCCTGCTGACAAAATGACAGATGGGATGTAGAGGCTTTTTGACCTCAACAAGCGAGCAAAGGCAAGCTGGTACGCCTTAAAAACCAGGCCACAATCAGTCTTCTCATCCTCCACAGTTATATTTCTGGAGGACATATCGGCACGAGAGGAAAGTGTGTCGGAAAGGTGACCGCAGCGCCTGGTGTTTTGGCAGGAACAAAGTGGAAAAACAACCAATGGAAGCTCTGTTCTCTTCCTCCACCTTGACACCCCAAACCTTGTCCTCACTGTTTATTCTCTTTCTTTTCGGTGCCGTCCCCTCTTGTTGTCTTTCATCTGCTCCTTCATCATCAGTCGTTATTGTTTTCTTTCTGTCGTCATCTCTCTCTCTTTCACTTGCTTACCCAGGCTCTTTTCCCACCTCCCCCTTCCCCGTCTGGTCTTGTGTATCTCGTGCCTCCTCTCTCATTCCCTACTCTTCCTCGCCCATCTCCCTTCCAAAGTCTCTCTCCCTCCCTCTCTGCTTTTCTTCATGTCTTTTTGGCCATGGTCCCATTTCCCCAATTGGCTTAGTGGCAGTCTAATCATTCTCCGACACCCCTGCTGTCGTCTCTTCTATCTCTCCGCCTGCCGCCGCCCTAATCCTCTGATCAGTAAACATCCTTCTTTAGCACACACTGCTTCTCAGCAGCCCACTGCCTTCCCAGTGTACTTCTCCACAGTGCATACTGATGGTCCTTCCACTTCCTCCAGGCAAGCACAGCACAAACTGACTTTGAGGGCAGCACAAGTGAAAGATCCACTAGAATACTCCGCAGGCACTCTGGTGGACCAAAGAATTCCTAAATTTGTTCAGCTGTCCACTTTGACTCCATTGCATCAGTTTGGTGGAGAAATGCTTCAATTAAGCAATGACTGCTGACATGAATTAAGTAATTCTATTAAAAATCTGTTCAGTATTCGGCTCTCACTCCATCGCAAGGCCGTTTCATAATATTGCTCTTTAACCCGCTGCCTTCAGGTCATCGTGATTTGCTAGATTTATATAACTGCAAGTGTTGCCAAAAACAACCTCCACACTGAACAAATATGTCCGCCCTACAAAGTCAGTACATTTTGTGGAAATCAGTGAGTCAATTTGTCAGCAGGGTCAGATCGTTTCCATTGCTTCTAATGCAAGTCAGTCAACTTAAGAGATTTCTTGTTGATTTTTGCTTCATTCTTTTAAAAATACTGAAACTTGTTTCTCAAGTATTTATTAATTAGTCAAGTTAGACTGCCACTGGCAATTAAAATCTAATTGTTTTTAATAGAAACATAAGTGATTTTGATGTTGAAAGAACCAATCTGTAAAAGTCAACCTTATCACAAGGACATTGATGTGGCAAAACCCAGATTCTGTTAAATGGGAAGGCTTTTTTTGTTTTGTCCAATGCCAGAATTTCTCACTTTCTGCAATATCTGCGCATAGAGAATGGTTAAGGTAGGTAATAATAAATTATGGTTAAGGCATTTTTATGGTTTAGACAACTAAAACATAAAAAAAGTTTCAAGTCATCTAAAGTGGTATAGTAATAATAGTAGTAGTAGATAGTTGTACTGTGTGTATTGAAGTGTGAATTTTGCACTAAAAGATGCTCACTAATTTTGTCCAACTCAGACTGCTGAGGCCTTATATCAACTTCAGATGGTGCTATTTTTTGCATAGAAGAACTTAATAGATTTAGTCCCCAATCACAAGGGTTCTTTTAATGGCCAGTATGAACAGGAGGAGGAATGTTTACAGCAAGCAAAAAATGTTTGGATGTTCATGTATCTGACTGTTGTTTCAAGACAATCTTGAAAAATGGTGAACCTATAAGGCTAGGACAGCCGGGTTAAGGTTAGAGAAATAGTTCATCATTTTGGGAAAATGCACTTTTTTGCTTCCCTGCCGAATTAAACAGTCCAGCACAACCATTTTTAAAACCACAAATTGACGTTTTTACAGCTTGGTTTTCGTACCAATCAAACAAACAACATATCATACAATAATAAGAGAGCTGCAGTGGTGCTAGAAGATGGATTTTGTTACCTATGGACAGAGCAAAGCTTGCCATTTCACCCCTTTTTCCAGTCACAGTTTTTAATACAGGATTTTACAACTCTTGAAAGTTATCATGGTGGCACTGAATAGACCAGTTGTGAAATCATCTAATAATATTCTTACACATCAAGCTATTATTGTTCAGTCCTTTCATACTCTGTATGAGTTCGTACTAGGTGCCTTTATGTGTTAGGTACTGGAGAGCTGGAGATGTACAGTGTGTACAATGCACCTTGAACTGCGAATCTCATTAAAGAAGCATCTTTTTCTTCGATACAGTTAGTATTTTGTGTGGCTTTCTCCAATACAGTATTACCAGGAGCTATACATGCTGCTGCTGTAAACCTACATTTAATAAATTGCAACCAGCAGGCACAGAAATGTTACAGTTGTAATGCGATTAAGGAGTTGCTATTATTACACTTATTACTATTAAGGTGATGATAGTGTAGAAGTAGAGTAGAAATGAAAGAAAGTCACACACCTAGCCTTTTCAATTTCATCAGCCTAAAGTTCAAGAGGCGACTCCCTCCTGGTTCACATAATCCAGTCAAGTAAACCTAAAACTCCTCTTTCTTACCCACTAAGGAGCTAATCACTAATCAGTGTGCTCGTTATTAACCTAATTAGATGCACCTGTAGCACTCTGCCTCCAGCTCAGGATACTGACGCCAGCACCAGCAGCATTCAGAGTCAGTGTGAGGAAGGGAGGGGTAACATGGCTGAAGGATTACACGGTTCATCCCCATAATCGGGCTTTAACCCCGGAGGAAGTCATGCCAAAAATCTAATCTGTGTTTTATCAACAGTGCTTTAAATCTAGAAGTATCTTCTTGTTACAGTTACATAAACTTGGGGTTTCCGCAAATTACATGAATGTGCTAACTGGAATGTTAGCCTAAAGTTCTTTCTGCACTAAAGCGGGTCTATGTGCCGAAAACTGATTCACAAAACATAGAGAACATCTTATGTGCAACACTTTTGGAACAAACTCCCAGAATCCCAAATCTCATTGTTAAATCAAAGCCTAAAACATTTCTGTTTGCCACAGAATTTAATTTAATTCAGTCTTGGATCATTCATTCTCTCCTCTGTAACTGCACTGTATGTTTAATTATCCTGCTTAATCTTTTTTATTCAACTTATTTTAAATTTGAACTTATTTCCTTCATTATATTTCCTGTTTTTAAATCATAAATATGTGTATATTTTACCGCCTTCTTATCATTTATATCATGTCCTAATGCCTTTCTATGGCTTGTATAACACACTTCGCTGTCAAGGTGCCATAAAAATAAAACCTGCCGTGACTAAAATAATGAAACATGGAACATACAGTTCGTAAGAAAAATTATTTTCTTACAACGTTATTAGATAGTTACTTATTAAACTTAATTGGACATTTCTAAAGAAATTAAAATCAGAATGATACTTTTAAAGGTTTGAACATTCCTTCATATCTGAAGGTTGTTTAGGTTAATGGTTTTTATTCTATCCTGAAAGGACTTTACTGTTGGGGGAACCAGTGCGCAGAAAGTTGTGATGCATTTATGATGAAAGAGCTTAGTCAGGGTTAGCATTAGCACCCTGGTGGGCACTTCATCACATTTTCTCCACTGGAAGGACACCCTGGAGGACACTTCATCATGTCTTATCTACCATAGGGGCATCCAAGGGGGCACATTTACAGCATTTTACTATAAAATAAGCAACAGTATACAAAGCCATCTAACATTCTTTAACATTTTAAGAAAGTTTACAAAAAACTCCAGCTTCAAGCTCAGACTTGTAGCCATAATTTATAGTCTTATCATACCAGCATTATTTTATTCATTCTTTATCCCCTAACATTGAAGACCCCTTGTTCTTTTATTCTTTTTGAATTGTTCTCTCTCATTTTTCATGGGTATCCTTGTAGTCATTTCACTTTCATCTTGTCTTTTGTCTTGTTTGGTTGCACCGGTCTGTGATTTGTCTTGATGTTCAGCAGAACTCAAACCTGCAGTGTAACAATTTCAAAATAATGTAGACATGTAACATCAGAACGCGTGCAACCTGTTTTGAAATTGACTGAATATTCATGGACACAGTACCTTCTGCTGTTGATGACCCATAAAATTCACTATTATCGTATCGCATCGTGTAAAATAGAAATTAGATACAGTCTCATTTTTCCTTTAAAGTTCCAACAGAACAAATATTAAATTAACAAATTCTAATACTCCATTTAATAAATTTATTTAATCAAATTCCTTCAGAGCACCTGGGTTTAGCATGATTTACATTAGTGTTGTGTTTCAATGCAATGTAAAAAATTTGCTAAACAGGCCACAAAGATTAATTGTAAGCAAGAAACCTTATCAGTAAAGGTTGAAATATAGCTCAGTGATTGCATATGCCAGACAAATTCTTATGTTGTTCAGCAGTCTGCTCGGTTAGAGATAGAATAAAACAAGAGTGGTCCAACCTGAAGCAGCAGAGGCTGATATATCCTGACTTCCGAAAATGCAGCTCAATGACGTCTGATTGCTTCCTGAATGAATTTCAAACACCACATTTGTAATGCAGACTTTTGGTTAAAAATTGTAACCCAAACCAAGATAACCTTTATGACATCACCAGAGTCATTTTGTCTCTTCACATGCTGAGTTGTGCTCCTGGTGACGAGTAAACTAAATTAGGAGTTCTATCAAAAACTTCCACAAACTCTGAAACTTCTCTGCATCAGGTTGTTGGTGGTAATTACCAGGCAGCATCCAGTGATTATAGTGCACTTTAACCTGCTATCTTGAGATCATTATGATTTGCAAGATTTATGCAACAGCAAAAAACAACCTCCACACTGCACCATGTTTGCCTTAAAAAGTATTTTCTGGAAAGTGAATGTGTGAATAATTTCAGATCATTTCACTTGTTTCTAATCCAACACGATCAATTTGAACCTTTTTGTACTTTACTGGAGACCCCCAACATTTTTACAGACTCATTATTTTAGTTTAAATGCATTTGAGGGCAATTATTGATTTTTATTTTGTATTGTTACACAGCTTCCAAACATCAAAGCCGATGCACATCACACATGACAGCTGTAACATGACGAAAACCACATAAAAGACGTAACAGCGTATAAGACGAAAGAGACAGGAGAGGAACACTCAACCATATTTGAAGGAAGCTTTGCAGAAACAGCCGGTAAAAATGTCCTTCAAAGAAACCAAGAGAGTCATTTTTACTTGTATAACTATGAGTACATTTCAGAGCCTGTACCTTTTCACTTCACATTTCTGCCTCATTGTGCCTCATTCAAAAATACTTTGCTTAGAAGTTAGCTTGATGATTGTTCAAATGTTCCAGCACTTCAATGGATAATATTACAGGATTTTTGGTATGTATGTAGAGTTTCTGATTCCGCTGCATCCAGCGGAGGATCTGGGAGATTGATAAGCAGCTGTAGCGCTGACAGACACTGTGGTGCATCAGCCTCCCCTTGAGGGGCAGACCCAGAATCAACAGTATCCCCGCCAAATCTGAACCTTGATCACCAAGAGTGAAATTCACAACCGACCTCAGAACAGCCAGGCTCTGGGGGCCACTTATGACTACTCCCTGTGCTATTTATCAAACTGACGGCCAATGATTGGGAAGTGGACACAACAGAGCTATCTGCCAGTCCATAAGAAGACCCCGTCTGTGTGTGTTTGTAGACACCTGAGCCACAATGAATGACAGAGTCACCTTTATGTTTGTGTAGCCTATCTATGTATTCCTCATGTTATTCACAGACGCATTCATCACATTAACAACCCATCAGCTAAGTGCATCTATCATTTGTCAGTGTGCTGCTGCCATGGCAGCAGTTGCTCGGGCAGCAGAGAGTTGGGCCACGCAGATGCTTCGGTGGTTTCTATAATATTAATCAGCTGTGTCACTGCACACCTCTCCATCCACTCCTCCACTCACTTCAAGGCAATGATTAATAGATCCATTAAAGCAAAAAGTACATTCCACGTGTTCTGTGCTCAGAAATATGTTTCAAACTATACACTCACATGGTAGATGACTTTTATTCTTAAATGTGTTTTTTGCCATAATTTGCTATTTTATGCACCACTGACTGCATTGCATATCTGCAAGTGTTTCTGCAAGCTTTTGATATATGGAATACATAAACAATGAATGTAAACTCTTCTACAACTGCATCACGAAGCACTCAGATGTAGGGCTGGGTATCAAATTTCATTGCTGTCTTGGTGAAAACCAAAATGTGTCTGCACTGAAAGTTGGTATCAGATGTCTGGTCTGATTGATAGTGTTGTTTTCTTATTAAATAGATATTTACTGATGTATGATGTATCCTATTTAGCAAAAGTTCATGTATAGCATTTGAAGCAATAGTCTGACCCTTGAGGAAATGTTCTTTTTTTGCAGAGAATTAAATGACAAGATTAATACTCCTCCCATGTCTGTACGATAACTAGCCACCAGCAGCCTGTTAGCCTAGCCTAGACCTGAAATGGGGATACAGCAAGGCTGGTTCTGTCAAAAGATAAAAAAAAAATAAAAAAAACATGAATTAAGTCATATTTCATATGTTTAATCTGTACAAAAACTAACGAGTGATAACTAATAAGCAGTCCAGCACATTATCCCCATAAAAGCACATGTCTTGTTTCATACACTTTTTGTAGCTTATGGATTGAACAAATTAGATACAATGTAGATGTAGAGGTGCCGGTAGGTAGAATAACTGTCACGTTGCCATCAATACTTAAAACAGGGTATTGTATCAGCACTAGAACTGATACACAACCCTCCAGAAAACACAAAGAAAAATATAAGTTTGAGACTCACTGGACAGAAAAATAATGCTGTCATGCTGAACCTTCTTTTTTCTGACTATTTATTACAAATGGAGGATCCTCTGCAGGCTAAGCAGGTCAGGTCAACTAAAGGCCATGTACTTGCAGCGTTGACTCATGACTTTTGTCTTGTGTCACGCGCTGTCTTGTTTCTTCTCTCAACCGTGTGATCCAAAGAAACAGAAATGCCTTCAACAGAGATCTGAGATGACGTCTTGCTGTGCTGAAGAGACACTGAAGCCCTGTCTGCTGCTAACTTATTTAAAAGGTACTCCAGATGAGATCATCTAAAGACTCAAATGGAAATTATATGCTAAACGATGCAAGAAATGGCTTCACACACATACACAATGTACAGCCTTTAAATCTTGGGGAAGTCCCCTGAGTGAAACCGTCAATCATCATTATGACCAGCTCCCTCATGAAGGATGGTAACGCCTCAGAAGTGGTTGTGTCTTCATGTGCTAAATGCAGGGCAGGGTCAATTTCGCACACTGGCTCGTCTGTTGAGGGTGACAACATGACTCGGCTTCGCGGCACAAGGGCCAAAAATAGGGTCTTGGCACCCTAAACACCCCAGCCAACAGTCATTATGGAGCTTTTTCCCTCTCTCTAGGTTTCTATTTCTGTTTTTGCATTTTACGGATAACTCAGCGGCTCTCTCTTTCTCCATTTTCCAGTTAAATTGAATCCACTTCATTTGACTTCCGTAATCGGTTTAATTACATTCATTTGGTAGAATCAATTTGGCGTGGATCCACAAAAAAGTTGAGATTTCCAAAAGCGCACAGGCGGGAGTGTAAGAACAATAATTAGAGCTTAAACAATGCACAATATAGAAAGCTGAATTTGGGAAAAAGTGCTTAAGTAAAATATGCATAATTAAGTGGGGAAAAAATGGCAGCACAGTCTTCCGTTCCTCTCTAGTTCTCAGTAGGTGGCAGGGAGTTATTTCGCTGCAGTGATTGTACATTTTGGCATTTCATCAAGTAAATCCAGCAGCATTCTCATTATTTATTTCCTTTTGCTTCTTTGTTGTCATGTTGCCAGTTTGTTTTGGAAAGGGAAAGGCTTCTGATTTTCTTTGTGTCTGTGTGTGTGTGTGTGTGTTTCTTTATCTTTCTGTGGCTTCCTGGAGTTTTCAGACTGCAGTATTACCCAACTCTGCTGTGGTTTTGTGTGCCACCTTGATATCTTTTTCTTAGAAAATTTTTATTTCCAATTTCCTCATAAAAAGAAGAACAACCGAATAATCACACCTAGAAGCCACTACTATAGAATGGTATACTAAAAATATCATAAAGTAGGTCATTATAAACTCAGTATTAAGTGCAGACACATTAGACGTTCACGGATATACTACAGGATTCTTTTATTGATTTTTCATCAAGATATGTTTTTATCTCGCCACCACAAATGCACTCGGAATATGGCCTGAGGGTTTTCCATCTGGGTAGTTATAGTCAAAGCCGAGTGCTATAAGTCCAGCCATCACCTCTTAGAAAGAGCTTCTCAGCTGGTTTCCCCAGACACCCTCAGATTGATCCACGTTAGGCTATACCCTTTAGCTTGATAAGACTTTGTCCTAGGCAATTTATGTTGAGTCAGTAACCAGGAGCATAACTGTCCACGCTTATTCTGGGGTCATAGTCTGCATAATAGTGCAGATCAATAAGAAAGAAATGTGGGTTCCAGCATCATAAATATTTTCAGTGACCAGCTACTGCAAACATATTGACTTGTTGAACAAATGTTGATAAAACAGGCGGCTCAGCTGAAAACCTGTGAAAACACATCACCAAAATGTGCTCAGATTTATTGTTCAGCATCAGTCATTACCAGCAGCGAGGACCAAGAGAAGCTGATGATATGCCTCTCTTGTTTCAGTAGCATATATAACGATATGTTATGTCATTGTTGGCTTGTGTTGTCCCGCTGCTGTTCTACAGGGTTGTATAAACATTATGTCACTCAAGTTCCTGTCATGTCATGTCATACACACAAGTCCGGGGAAGTACAAGAAGTAAACAAGTTACCATTACTGCGTTCTCCCGACAATACGCACATGTCTGAATGCAAGCTGTCACAAAATGACAAAATTAGCATTAATGTCAGCCTTTCAAATGGGTGAGCTTAGATAAAGTTCAAGACAACAGGAGGTTGTCTTCTTGTCAAAGAAACACCCTCCAGCACACTTAACACACAACTCATATCTTTAATGACTTCAATCTTTTGACAGACACGTGGATTTTATGGTTACTGGCTTTTTGTGCTTCTCCGAACCCCATTTTGTATTTGTCTAATGATGAAAGGCCTTTTGACAGATTTAATAAGGAGTGACATTTTGCATATGGACCAACCTGGGCTCAGTCCCAAGTTGTCCAATGCTGACACTGAGAGGAATACCTACAGTGTCATATCTTTAAGCAGAGGGCCTCTGACCAAGCAGCTGTAGAGTCTGGGAGTGAGAACGTGTTGTATAGACTTATTTGAAATGTATTAATTAGCCTATATTTATAGTTTGTAAATATATACTGTATATATATTATAAAAACAGTCTTTAATTCAGTGGTTTAGTAAATGGTTAAAGAGAGGTATACTGTTTGCGCCCTGTTAAGATTTGGTTTAATACACACACAGGCTTGTGTATAAGCAAAGCTGTAAATGTCAGATCGTAATAGTAATAGTTGGATAACTGTAGAACAGATGAAGTGTGTGAGTTCAGATCAGTTAAGACCACGTGCTGCATTATTAAACTAACCATTTTAACATCCAAACTGTGAACAGCCACAGTCAGCGTGTTTCATTTAAAGTCACACATTAGTAGAAAAAATAGGTGATGCTGATGTTGGATTATAAGCTTTCATAGGCTAACTTAGTACGACACAATGATGGTGGGAGCTGTGTTGAAAAATTAACCATTCATTTCTAAAGACCCAATTCTATTCTGTTTCTCAAAAGTGACACTCCTTTATGAACCGTGGCATCTGTATATTTACATTATTTATTTAAATCTGATCTATTGTTAATATCTGTCTGATATCAACATTTTCTAATACTTATCACAGCTATATTGGAACTGGCACATATTTCATACAATGAACAAGACATTGCAGTACATATACAGTAGTGCCAATATTACATGGTTTGTCCATGGGGCACAGAGCAAACTTACTGGATTATAGTTTATTTAAATTCAAGAAATAAACAATACATTTCAAATATTGATATTAGTATCAGTCTCAACTGTATTATTGGCCAGGCCTTAATATGCTAGTGTGTGATATCATCCATTATCTTGGCATCAGTGATTGACTAACAAACTACAGGTGCTTTCTGTCAGTCGACTATACTTACAGGCTGTAGGGTTAGGCTGCATACATCAAACTATTTGTTGCTTTCATTTTACCCATTGATCCATGATCACCACATTGGCAACCACCAGTTTTATTTGTGGGTATGAGTGTATGTGAAGATGATGGAAGGAGACTGGAGAGATAACATTTCCTCCCTCTGTGGAAGCGTGCGAGTAAAGTTCATCTACCTGCGCTCAAAATCACAATTAGTGTTCATTTTACAGTGTGCTCTGCAACAAACTGTCCAAGCTTGACATTGTCTTTCACCAACAGTTAATGGCTTTAAAAGCAGAGAGCGCTGTGCTTTCTGCTGCAAAAGGCCACTCACTGTGTGTTTATGGGCCCACATGCACTCTCTCACACTGTCACACACACACACACCAGAAATTCCAGAAACACACTGCAGCTCTACTACCTGTGTATACCTCTCTCCTTCTATTTGCTCCTCTTTCTCTGTCACACACACACACACTATGCCATTCAGGATGCTTACATTCATTCCCCAGAGACTTACTGTACCTTCGCCATAGACATTACATGCCCAGCCCCAAAAGCAAGGACATAATGTTTGGAGCTAGTTTCCAACAGTAAAGGCAAATGAAATGCAATCTTATATGACCATGAACGGTATTACCACAGAGAGAGTACCACCTGTAGCTTGGGTGTGATTCTCATTGCAGAAACTGATGTTAGTAACAGGCACAGCGGTAAAAAATCCTTGATTATTTTGATGGAGGTTGTTGTGACTGGTCCTCTTTCACATCATCCACTAACTTGTAACTGAACCCAGGAGCAGTAAAATGAGATTTCAGACACTTTTTGCATCATCACTGACAGGTGTGGTGTCGCACTACTGTTATTTTTCACATCTATAGACTGGAGAATTGCATTATAGGACTGTTAGAAGAAAATGGTGTATATGCCACTGACACTACTTGTTTCAGTCCAATGTGGAAAAATTTAAATAGGGAGTGATTTTGGACACAGTCCGAGTTTCTTTTTTCTTTTGGTATTCTAAAACCGTTTTTATATCAAGAGAGACTAATTGAAAGAAGGGCTGTAAAACTTATTAAGAAATTAATGTATTATATAGTGTGCACAACAGGGAAATTGAAGACATATGTGAGGAGTCATTAGCAATTAGACCCCGTCATTAATTTAAGTCATTATTTTACAGGCTAGATCCTATCATGACTTCATCATTTTATGGTAGTCACACCGCAAGCCATATTAGAATATCCCCCGATGGAGTGTAACGCTGGTCGTGGTGAAAGAGTGAATAATAGTATTGCTAAAGGTCCGTGAGTTTACTGCATGGACACATCAGACAGCTGTTTCTGATGAAACTGGAAGCGTGAATGGGGGTGGTGGTTGGGCCGCATGACACTGGAAATTGAAAACTGACAGCGGCAAACAAACAAGAGTTGGTTTGACAGCAGTGAGATGGATAGGCTCATGGAGATTGACAAAGAATCATCAAAATCAAAGCATAAAGTTTAGTCTTTTTATTATAGATTTGAATTCTCAAGCCCGATGAAAGGTAACCCCCGGTGTCATCATCAGGCTTATTTTCTCTGACTTAAGAAAGCCTTCCCCAGAGAGAACGTTTTTCACAGGTTAAGTTACTCCTCGTCACAAGTAAATGGATCAAAGTGTGTAAAATTGGCAGAGTAGTCCATTGACCAAAAACCAAGCCTTAACCATAAAACTTTAAATAAAAAATGGCTAGCCTGAGTGTGGAGCAGCTTTTTTGTTTCCAGAGATCTCTGTCCTCACAGCACGGGTAATACATGTACACACACATACACACACAGTGGGAGCAGTGTAAATCCATGTCTCAGGGCTATAACTCATTTCACATCTGTGCATGCCATGTAATGGTTAGCTACTCTCTCTCTCTCTCTCTCTCTCTCTCTCTCTCTTTCTCTCTTCTCTTCACCTTCCTCAGTCATCACTCACACCGCTGCCTCCCCTCCCTCCTCACTCCATTCATCTGCCCCCCACTCCTCTATTTCTGTCTTTCCTTTTCCGCCTGGCTGCGTGGTGTCTTTTCCTGTCTTCTATTTCTGTCCTGCTCCATGTCTCCCCTTTTCTCCTCCTCTCCTCCTCCTCCCCACCTCCCCTCTCTCGTCTCTCTCCTCCTTCTCAGGGGTCCTGTTCTAATTCAGTACTCATCCTCCAACCTAGTTTTCTGCTTTCTCTAATCCCCCTTTACACGTTAACTGCTTGTAGGGACGTATAGTACTGATACAGTTGCAGAAGCCTCCCCCCACATACCTCCACGCCTCACCTTTTGTCTTGTCTATAACTTCTTGTCTCCTCTTCCCATTTCTTTCTTCTTGTCATCTATTTTCATCTCATCTCCTCGCCTCTTGTCATTCCTTTTCTCCTATAATCTTTTGCTCCACTTCTGACATTACAGTCATGGCTGGCCAGAGGGGTGGTTAAGAGAGGCTTTTGACAAGAAGTTTCAGAGAAGTAAACACACTTTTTCAGTGAGGAATTAAGGAGGCGGCTGCTTATCCACCCTCAACACTTCTCAGGCCCCTTTTTTCTTCTGGAGTAAACAACTGTGAGTCTCCTCTATTCTGCTCTGCTGCTATCTGTCTGCCTAATGTGACAGGCTGCTTAACACACACACACACACACAAACACCTGTCAGACATCGCACACACCTTGTTTGGTCTTAGCAGCTACATATGTGTTTGTTTACTTGCAGAACCACTTTCGACGAGAAAGCTCACATGAATGACAGGCGTCATAATACATTTTATTCTTGAGCCAAAATGACAAAAAAAGAAATGACAATTTCTGTGGGGTCGTTTTTTTCTTCTAACCACATACTGGCACTGTTTCTGTGAGCAAAACAGCCCAAACCTTTACATTAGCTACAAAAGCAAAGACCCAAACCATGTTCAGGTATGAAGAATGACAGGCCTTGACCGTTACTAAGCAGAGTGAGATTCATTTTCAACCAGCTGTGCAGCAACAGCACAGGGACAACTGAGCTGAGAGGCTGCACAGTGAATGAAATGCTGCTTCTATGCACAATCGCCTTCTTTCTGACAAACTCTGAACAAGACACCAGTGACAGGTAAAGACTAATGTGACATTTGTCATAAAGTTTGAGTCACTGTTATGAGTAATCTCATTACCATTTTAAGCCTAATAAGAGTAATAAATCATTAGTAATATGATTAGGCACATGTAACCAAAACTCCACCGCACAATTTTCCTGGAACTTACTAACTGGAATAGTTCAGTGTTTTCGGAAAATCTGCTTTCTTGCCCAGAGTTAGAAGTTTAGATTGATACCAATCCGTGCTTTAATTATTGAGCTAGAGCAGCAGGCGTTTAGCTTAGCTTAGCTTAGCATAAAGCAGGGGGACACAGCTTGCCTAGCACTCTCCAAATCTCAAAAGTCCACTTACTGCACCTCTAAATGTGTACAATAACACATTTTGTGTTTTGCATTAAGCTAGCTATGGTAACACAGTTACATGGCTGCCCCTGTTCTGCTCCTGATTGGCTCTAATTTCCATGCCAACCAAACCAACGAATGCAACGACCACTAGCCAATCAGAGGCAGAGTAGGATGGATCTTCACAGAATGCCCCTGGGGGAAACAAAAATCAACACAGGTGTTTAGGGGTGTATACCTAGACTCATCACAAGGTGGCGAGTGGTACGCAGTAAGAAGTAAGGGTACTAATGGGGACAAAAAGTAGCCCATTTCAGGCACGGGGCATGGTGACAACAGTGAACACACAGGATGCGTTTAGGCACTGTACAGTCTGTGTGCTCAGAGCCCAAAACAAAACCACTGCAATTAACATGTAAAATGTAAAAATATGCTTTGGATAAGGCCTATGCATGTAAACTATTAGTGAAACACAAGCTTTTACCTGTATAAAAGGCTGTATTGATTAAAACAGAATGGTATTAGATAGGCATGCAATGGATGACTGGACATCGTGGCTGAATTGCCTCCTGGGTAGATAAGCCTTTTTGCTCCTGTAAGCTAAGCTAATTACTTCCTGGCTCTTGCTCTTTAGTAAGCGTGCAGACATGATCTAACTCTCTGCAAGAAAGTGAATAAGTGTATTTGCTGAAGCTTTGAACAATTTGTTGTTCTTTGTTTCTATGTATTGCTCCAATTAGCTAGTTATGCTAGCTCTAAAGAGTGGCCTTCTCCCAATACGTTTGACCAGTTAGAGTAGGCAAACCCCAATAAGTCCTAAAACTGGGTCGAGTATATGACTTGATTCTTCAGCACAGTCTATGATTGGTGATTGTGATGTGAAATATATCTTTCTTCTTCCCACATAGTTTCCTTTACATCTGGTCTGGACTATAAATTCGGTAAAGAAAAGTGTCATGAAATGTCATACTGTGAAATGTGCTCCCAAAAAGTCGGTTTCTGATTCTTCTTCAAATTATCTTAATATTGTGGTTTTATGTTTTATTCTCTCATGGTTGCGTGATGGTGTTTAGTATAGTTTAGTATAGTCTGTATGATGCTGTTCCGGATGAAAGAAAAGTTAGATTTATATATTTACATACACATATACAACATTTACAAGATTACAAATTGTGAGTGGATGTTTTCATTTTATGTTAACAGTCTGTGTGTGTGTGTGTGTGTGTGTGTGTTTGGTTTAATGTTCACAGTTTGGAGGGAATGGATAATCATTTCAGAAAATATTTGTAAGTAAACTGCAAGAACTGTAAATTTACGGGTATTATTTCCCTTTCGCTTGACGTTTATTATTGCAGCTCTGCTCTAATTAGCCTGCTTGTTTTTATGGTGAAAATGTAAGTGTTATTTTTGCCTCCTTGAGACCCTTTAGCATCAGTAGAGGCTGATAAAGCAATTGACATCTCATACATAATTATACATGTCCACATACACATGAATGTACTGTACGGTTAGTCACAGACATGTCAGACAAACTGGCTTTCTCTGACAGCCATGGCTAAAAGCCTGCAGTCCTCAGGCGACACCAGGCAGCCATGCCCAGTTGAACCCTGTGCCAGGGCCACATAGACACAAACAAAGACACACAATGTGGCAGCATTGTAGATCGTCAAACCTTTGGACTGCTTCACTGCATCATAAAGTCACATCCAACTCAACAGGCTTCACATGCACATCGTCCCCCACCCATCATTAGCAGCTGCAGTAGCAGCACATTTCACAACATGCTAATAGCAGCTCATTGTAGTGGCAGACATGAGACAGTAACACCACTTACAGCCAGCCCTCACAGCTGGCTAACCAGTATCCGCAGCGGTATCATTTCCATGTTGTCACCAGTCATTCATTGTCTAAGTTCTGCTTAAGCAATCACGGCCGCTCAGCAGAAAGGGCCCGTGGCGATATGTCCCGCCAGCGTTGCCTGTTAACTCAAATGTAACACGGTGTCCTCCGCTTCACCCCCACCAAGCTGGGACTCGGAGGCAGACACATAAGATGCAGCCGAATAGCTTCAAGAACTGGCAGGTCCTCTGTGTTTTTTCAGCCAGACACAGAAATGGTGCCAGAGGAAGAATAAAAATGAAGAGAAAGAACCAAAAGAAAAATGTGGCGCTATAAGACTGTATAGAGCTGGAAAATAAAAGGAAGAGGAGGGGGGATTGATTAAGAAAGAGTCACGGTAATGAGCAGGTCGCCCTTCCTGGGTCGCCTTGGTGGATAGCTGCCATCTCCACGTGAATGGCCTGGCTGATTAGCCAGACAGACAAATGGGGAGGATCGTGCACCGCTACAACTAAAGACGAGGCTCCTAGAGGAGAACAGGCGACCAAGGGTATCTGCAAGAGAGATGATAATGTTCAAAGTCGAGCCAGATCCCTGTGGCGCACTCATTTCTCCCTTAATTAGATGGCAGTTTGAGCTAAAACACCCGCTCTCTGACTGAAGGGATGCCATGGGAGCTGATTGAAAAGGTGTTGATCTTGGATGTGTAGATATTTGCTGGGCCTCATTCATGAAACGTTCAGATGAACAGATTTGATATTAACTTGTCCGTATGCAAAAACCAACTTGTGATTTCTTTGGAGTCTATCTCTTCACATGAATTTGAATAACATTTCAGGAAAAACTTGCACACATTTGCAAAGAACTGTCAGTTTCAGGGTAATAAACAGGTATTTCCTCTTTACTTGATGTTTGTGTTGCACCTCTGGTCTAACTATACTGCTTACTTGTTTTTATAATGAAAACAGTGACAATTATTTTTGCCTTCCTAAGTAGTTTTAGTATCAGTAGAGGCTGATAAAAGTCACATTACCGTACTTAACACATCATTGGAAGCAATTTGCATCCGTCGTAGATAATTATGCCAATGCACATAAATATGAATGTTATGTGCAAAAACAAATTGGACTAATTGAATTTTTGTTAGTATGAGCAAACTTATTGTGCTTTTGACTCACAACACACAATTTTTGTATGTTTTGTGGCAAGTTTTAGACCATCACTTCTTCACTTTCAAATTAGCAGAAACACAAATCATCAGTTTTGCATGTATGTGGTTATAAACCAATGTCCTGGACAAAGTCCCATTTCCTGTGGGATACATGGATGTCTGTACCCAATGTACAGAGACAGACTCAGAATCAAAAATGTAAACCTGCTGATGGCGCCAGTCAGTGGATCAGCAAAGTCATTAGGTCTCATCCTCTGGGAGCAATGAATGTCTATACCAAATTGTGTGCCAATCCATCTGGTAAATGTTAAGATACTCCACATGATAAGTGAAAGTTTTGTTCAGTTGGTGGCGCTAGAGGGCATCACCAAAGACTTCACAAGATCAGATATCTGGACCAAACTTGAGGCTCACCAACTGTTGCTAAAATAATTCAGTCTGAACTACAATAATGGACTGACCGACTAACCAACAATGCAATCCCTAGAGGCACAAAACTAATGTGGGTAATAAACATAGCCAACTTTAAATCAGAACTGACTGTAATTGTTATGATATCAGATTACCCGTGGTATATATATATATAGTGGTTGCAACATACCCGACCTTGATGTCTAAATGAGTTGGTGAGATTTTATCAGTGATGGCTGGGCCAGTGCATAGTAGCACTACTGAATGTGCAAACAATTGTATTATTTTATCAATCCAGTGCAAATATGGATTTCAGTTGTTTGTCTGTTCCCCTCGCATTGTCTGATCTAGCCTATGTCTCACCTACTGGAAATGAACGATTTTGGTGTTGGCCTTTACCAACAAAAGCTCTCGAATCTCGTCATCTCTCCAGTTAGCAGACATCTTCTTCACCCTCAACGTCATCAACATGCCCACTCGCTCGCTGTGAATTTTGTGAAGTTTGATTGCTTAAATCTCACCAAGACACATATGTAGGCCTAGTCTGTACTCCCATAATGTAACTATGTCAGTCAGCAGTGTGTGGAAATGGCCACTCTGTCTGATTTTCTTAATACATCCATGTCCTATCTCATTTCTCCTTGTGATAACAGCAGCTGAAGTTGCACAAAATTACCCGGAGGAAGATTTTGCTGCTCACAATAGTCTTTTCTTTGTCTCATCATAAATAAATCATTGTCTTATTTGGACATTACTGAACTCTGACCTATTTCTCCTAACCTCTCCTTTAGGTGAAATAAGAAGCAAAAAAATCAATCTAAGAGCTGATCCCAGCTGACATGGGGTGAGAAGCAGGGTACACCCTGGACAGGTTGCCAGTTCATCAAAGGGCTGACATATAGAGACAAACAACCATTCACACCTACAGGCAATTCATAGTCGCCAATTAACCTAGCCTTGGTGTTTGGACTATGGGAGAAAGCCAGAGCACCCCGAGGAAACCCACACAGACACAGAGAGAACTTACAAACGCCACACAGAAAAGCCCGCTGTGGTTCTCTGTCTCATTAAAGCAACATGGAAAAATGGCTCCAGCTATTTCTACTTATATGATCCAATACATGCCACACTGAGCTGCTGTACTATTTATCTGACTGATCAGTTCACTGGATAATCTGTGTGGGAGAGCGAGCAGCATGAATTAGAGGCTGAGAATACAGTCAATTATTTCTCTCTTCATAAATACTATTCATCCACATGTTTGTGTTCAGTTATGGATAGCTGCTAGCTAACGCTAGCTAAACTGTTAGCTGTGAGTGTAAACTCATCAAGTTTGGCATTATGGTTGTCGCCAT